>NC_067150.1:59322930-59622930 GCF_903995435.1 Acomys russatus | reverse complement strand
TTTACAAGTGTGTGTCAGGGCAGGGGTGGGGGCTACACTGAGTGCAGGTGCCTGTGGACTCCAGTAGCGTGTTGGATCTCTGGAACTGGAGTCATGGGAAGCTGTGAGCTGCTTGGTGTGTGCTGGGAACCGAACTCTGCAAGAGCAGTACTGAAACTTCTGAGCCACCTCTGCAGCCTCGGGCTTGCCGTCTCGGTATTATTATCTCTCCGACCTCAGAGGCCAAACCCGGCACGACCTTGTCCAAACACTATCAGCTTTTGCTAAAACTCTGCAGCTGAGGTGGACTGAGTAAATTTCTGACAAAAAAAAAAAAAAAAAAATCAACATGAAGTAAACATTAATTTATCAAGAAATGTTCAGCCAAATTAGAGCCTTCTTTCGATCACACATGATGATGGTAATGATCTGTCTAGGAAAGCATCCGGGATTAACTTTAAAATCTAAGAATGTCAACAAAGACTCATTCAATTACAGTCATGATTACTTAAGGTTCTCATATGAAAGCGCGGAACCTTGCTAAATTTGCACAGTTCTTTGAAGTCACAGAGCGCTCTCCCACTCCTTGTCTCATCTGCCTCTCAAGAGAAGACAGCTATATTCAATTAGTACCTTTCTCAGCCGACAGAAGCGGGTACTGACACGAGGCCAGGGTGCGGCTTACCCACTAGAGACAGGTAGGACCGCGGTAAACCAGATCACCTGGGTCCCGATTCTAAAGCTCTCTAGAGGGTGTGAGGAAACGGCACAGTTGGTAAAGTGTTTTTTGCACGTGCATGAGGGCCTGAGTTCAAGACCCCAGGAGTCTCACTGAAAGAAAAAGTCCAGGGAAGAGTAATGGGGGCTTGTCATGCTCTGGCTGGGGAGGTGAATGCCGGTGGACCCCTGCGGCTCACACTAGTACCTCAACCATAGCCACCCAATTGTACACGTATTATTTTTATGTGGACTCTGACAAAGCTCCCAGACTCAGTGCGTATGTCTTCTCACCGGCACTGGCTGGCTTCTGGGAGGCTCTGGTAAGCAGCCATGAGGTAAGGTGGTGTCATCGCACACGGGCATTTCTGACCTGCCTGTGGATACCATCTGGAGGCAGACATGGAACCCCAGCAGCAGAGAAGGATGTGAGAGACACAGAGGCAGTGGCCACTGCCTGGAGAAGATCTGAGGAGCCATGAGCAGATACAGCCTGGGGTGACTCAGAAGCCGGGAGGTGACTCGGATGCTGAGACTAGTGGAAACAAGTTTAGCCCTAGAACAAAGAATAGGACCGTCTAGAAGAGGACCAACTTGGACAAAAGCTAATACCAATATTTTACATGCCAGGCATGGCATCAAAGATGGCCGGCACTTATGCAACCAATGATGCGTCCCATATACTTGACTGGTCTCTGCGTCACAACTGTAAAACATAGCCATCGCTCCAGAGACATTATTTCGTGGTGTCTGCTCATCGCTTCCTCTTGAGGACACCTTGCCCCTTCCCCAGAAAGCGGCCCTGTCTCCCCTATATCCAGGTCGGCAACACCCGTGTTAGGCTCTCCAGCCCTCTCCACTCTGCAGACATGAATGGGCCTGGCCACATCGTGCTGTAGCTTGTGTGCACCTCGGCGTCTGCCGCTGGACCACTCTCTGAGACCAGCGCCTTTCCCATCACTACAAGGAAGAAAGCATCCACAGCTCACAGTAGCCTATGCCAACATCAGTAAAGAGTGAGAGTTGGGGGGCTGGTAATATAGGCCAGCGGGCAGCGCACTGGCCTGGGCCCCAGGAAGCCTTGGGTTCTGGGCAAGAACACTGAAGAAACTGAGTATGGGCATGATGCTGCTTACCTGTAGCACTGGGGATGTGGGGGCAAGAGGATCAGAAGTCAGTAGTGAGAGTGAGTTCAAGGCCAGCGGGGCAAACATAAAACCCTGCCTTTCCCAGCTCAGTGGTGCACCCAGTGAGTAGTGTGGATTTTCATTTAGAAGTTTTTCCGAACTCCAGAAAATTTTTTAAATTATAAACAATGGACCTCAATTTTATCTCTCTTTGCTCCTGCTTCTACAGAAGAAGATGGTAAATACAAGACTCACTCTCTCTCTCTCTCTCTCTCTCTCTCTCTCTCTCTCTCTCTCCCTCTCTCTCTGTGTGTGTGTGTGTGTATGTGTGTGTGTGTCTGTCTGTCTGTCTGTCTGTCTATCTGAGAGCAGAGGTGGAGGGGTTAACTCTAACCTGAGATCCCAGTGGGCTTGAAAACCCACATCCTCTCCTCCAGCCTGGCTGGAGCGTGTGTTTGCTCCTGTTTGTGGTGAAAGGCTTCTAAGCACAGGCGAACACAGAATGCCGGGCAGCAAGTAGACTTCTGAGAATTTTGTTGGATGAGCATATAAGTGGATGAATCCCAGGAAAAGTGGCGTCACTGAGCTACCTGGGAGACTGAGCGTTCAGAGCTAACCTGGGCCACAGAGGAAGCAGCCTCAAGCGAAGAAAAACATTTTCAAGGGAAGTTACAGGAATCGTGACACTCTGGTGACACAAAGTATGATGCTGAACATCTAAGACTTCCTCAGGTAAAAGCCCTGCGTGTGCTCTGTGGCTGAGGATATCAAGATTCAGAGACTTGGGACGTTGCCCCTCCCTAGACAAATCCTTTCAGGATCATCACTGGTACTGAGGACTGGCTCATAAAAAGGACGTGTGCTTAGCTTAGGAGAATATGTAACTCTGGCTGAGGAAGGAGTGTGGGCAAAGCTGTAGGCAACTGGGGTACTGAGATGCCCAGTGATCAAGGCTAAGCAGGCCTGAGGAGGGTAGAACGGAAAGGCAGCTGAGATCCTTGGAGCTCAGAAAGAACTACAGCTCTCCTTGATGTGCATGAACCCCAGGGTTTCCCCTGCAAGATAATTTTATGAATAAGTTTTAGATAATACCATATTTATCAGCTCAGCTCAAGGCAGGAGTACAGAGAAGTGTAAACCTCCAGTCAGCTGGGTTCCAATTAATGGAATATTTCAAAAAAAAAAAAGGGGGGGGGGTGGGGAGAAAAGAAAGAAATGTCCTAGGGCTTGGTGGGCAAGAGCACCTGCTGTGCAAGCATGAGGCCTGAGTCAGAGTCCCAGTAGCCACATTAAAAAAAAAAAAAAAGCTGGGCAAGGCCACATATGGCTATAGTCCTGGCATGACAGGACATGGCTACATATGGCATGGCCCAGCTGAGATGAGTGAATTCGAAGGGCCAGGCAGATAGCCGGGAGGAAATAGTGAGGCTTTTTGACTCAGCGAGAAACCCTGCCTCACAGGAATAGGATGGAGACTGGTAGAGAAGGAAATCGAACAACCTTATCTGTCCTCCACATGCATACACATATGTGTGAGCGCACACGTGCACACACACACACACACACACACACACACACACACACACACACACACACACACACACTCAAAACTCAGTTCAACGCTCAGAGGAATTTATATTTGCATAACATTTTCAGCTATCACAGGGGACCTCCTATACACCCTTTGCAGAGTTTCAGAGTGTGACATCTTATGTAAATGTGCAATGATGAAGGCTCAGAACTTAACGTTGGTGGGATACTATTGGCTAATCCTATGTTGTAATCCACACAGCCCAGGCCAGTACGGGACTCCACACACACATAGCCCAGGCCAGTATGGACTCCACACACACAGCCCAGGCCAGTATGGACTCCACACACACAGCCCAGGCCAGTGCGGGACTCCACACACACAGCTCAGGCCAGTATGGACTCCATACACACAGCCCAGGCCAGTGCGGGACTCCACACACACAGCCCAGGCCAGTGTGGGACTCCACACACACAGCCCAGGCCAGTGTGGGACTCCACACACACAGCCCAGGCCAGTGCGGGACTCCACACAGCCCAGGCCAATGCAGGACTCCACACAGCCCAGGCCAATGCAGGACTCCACACAGCCCAGGCCAGTGCGGGACTCCACACAGCCCAGGCCAGTGCGGGACTCCACACACACAGCTCAAGCCAGTGTGGGACTCCACACACACAGCCCAGGCCAGTGTGGGACTCCACACACACAGCCCAGGCCAGTGCGGGACTCCACACAGCCCAGGCCAATGCAGGACTCCACACAGCCCAGGCCAATGCAGGACTCCACACAGCCCAGGCCAATGCAGGACTCCACACAGCCCAGGCCAGTGCGGGACTCCACACAGCACTGTGCCACCACTGTGCATGCTCAGCCTCCCTTGGCTTGACACTGTCTAACTTTCCTCTCCTTCCAGGACCGTGTTGCCTTCACAAAGGCCTGGCTAGCTAGTTCATCCCTCACTTTGAAGTTGTTGGGTGTTTCATCATTAGACGGAGGTTAGACTACTGACAAGCTGTGCTCCAACATGCTCTCTGGGCGAGTGCATTGACATGCTTTGTATCAGGTGTGACATGATGTCAGGTCATTTTAGTCTATTTGTGAGGGCAGTGTCTGCCAGATTGTGCCCATTCTTCCCTTTGTTATACATACATACATGCATACACACATACATACACACACATACACACATACATACACACATACATACATACACACACACATACATACATACATACATACACACATGCATACATACATACACACACATACACACATACATACATACACACACACATACATACATACACACACATACATACATACATACACACATACATACATACATACACACACATACATACATACACACACATACATACATACATACACACACATACATACATACATACACACACATACATACATACACACACACACACATACATACATACATACACACACACATACATACATACACACACATACATACATACACACACATACATACATACACACATACATACACACACACACATACATACATACATACATACATACACACATGCATACATACACACACATACATACACACACACACACACACACACATACATACATACTTCTGTGCTAGTATCATGCCTTTCCTTAAACTTGCACTGGACTGGGCTGCGTGGAGTCCTGCACGCGGCAGGGCACAGGTGTGGGTAGAGTCCTGCACGTGGCAGAGCACAGGTGTGGAGTTCTGCACGCGGCAGGACACAGGTGTGGAGGTCAGAGGACAACTTGGAGGGACTCAGTTCACTCCTTCCACTGTGTGAGTTCCAGAGATTGAACTCTGGTCGTCAGGGCTTGGCCACAAGTGCCTGTCTCCACTGAGCCATCTCACCGGCCTACAGGACTGTTCACTGTGGCCTTCTCATGCTGCCTTGTATTTTTAACATGATTGTATTTATGCATGATTAACTGGACATGCATAAGGACAATCTGTTCCTCCTCGTGGACACTTTTCCTCAAACTTTTTAATCAGTGTGGACCTGTGTTTCATTTATTCTATGACTATGACCCAATGGAAAGTTTCTATCTTGTGGCTCTGTCGTGGAGCACTGTTTTGTGGCTCTGGGCTTGGCCATAGAGAATCTGTGTGCCCTTATGAGACGCCTCCACCTTGTTTTTGGTTTTGTTTTCTGTCATTTGAACATCTCTTGTGGTTCTGAAGACATTCTGGGTTCACCCTATGCTGTTCTTGCTGTGGTCCCATAACCAATCACCCCTTCCAGGAGCCTCACTTCCTTTTGTTATTAGCAAAAGGTACAGAGAAGCCAAGATCTCGGTTCAAGATGTGCTCAGTGCTCCTGGGGCATTCTCTCCTCTTATTCCTCTCACTGGACAAAGCCGTGACACGCACACATCATTTCGGTCAGAACCCCTCCCATAGCCATCACTGTTTCCTCACCTATTACTTTGTGTGTGCATTTCCTGGCCACGACTCGGCTCACGTCTCCAATGCTCGTCCCATGGTGCAAGGTTCCTGCAGACCCAATGAATGCTTGCTCTGAGGACAATGTTTAACCTCTCCCTATACCTAAGCGATGTAGCATGTCTTTATAATCCAGCTGCTACATTTACTGAGCTGGGGGGGAAATTTTCCATAACAGAGAAAAATAAAAGTACCCTTTGTGTTCCCATTGGCCAATTTTGTGTCATTCATACTGAGTACAAAAGGGACACCAGCCTACACATGTGACAATGTTAAAGGCATGCAAAATGAAAATATTATAGGCAGGATAGATAGCTCAGCAGTTAAGAGTGCCTGTTACTTTTCCAGAGGACCAGAGATCAGTTCTCAGCATATGCGTGGACAAACACTCATACACATAAAGTTAAAAGAAAATCTTTAAAAAGGATACCCAGCCACTTACATATCTTCATTTTTTTTAAAGCCCATATTCTTAAAAGTCTCACACGGGGGACGGCATTTATCATGGACCCTGCTGCTTTGCAAGCACCCCGATAGAGGCTTAGAAAAGAAAGCCAAGTTTAAACGTTTGTATCAATGAAAACTGTTTATAACTCAGAAGACTGTGCCCTGCATGAGCTTTCCAATGCATTTATCACTTCACTCCAGAGCTGGGTGGGGAGCGACGACCTCTGCCTGCCAGCAGAAGTCTAAGAAAAGCAATGAAGAACATGTCAGAAACACTGTGAATCTTTTGCAGGCAGTTAGAATAGTGAAAATGATCTTGATTCTTCTCCCCACCCCCCATTCATAAATCTCCATCGGCACTTAAAGATAACGCTGTCAATCCATTGCTGTCTTCCCACAGGCGGCACCTTTATGCCAGCTCCCCTCGGAGCTCAAAAAACGGCAGCCGAAATGGGAAGGCCTTCCTGCAAGCGTGTGCTGGTAAGATGCTAATGAGGGAATTGAGAAGAGAGGCAGGCAGAGTAAGAAAGAGGGTGGCTTCTCGCTTTCACTGCAGGTTAATGGACAAATCTTTTAAGGTTTCTGTGATCTACTTTCTCCTCTCAAATAATAATTAGTAGTAATAATCCACGTTAGGCACTGTTCTTACAGAGGACCAGAGTCAGTTCCCAGCACCCATATGGTGGCTCACAGTCACCCAATCCCAGTTCCAACATCTTCTGGCATCTCTGGACACTGCATGCATGTGGCAAACATGTATATGCACAAAACAGCAATAAATAATAAAAATGAAATAATAATATTAGCTTCTCCTAACTCATGGGAGGAACATAAAAAGAAAGAAAAAAAAGTCAAAATAGTAGATCTAAAACACACGTGGAGAAGGTAAAGTCATCACTGTGGTAATTGGTACAAGATATTCTTAGTCACGTCACTGTGCTTTTGTCATAGGAAATGCTCAGATGAAGAGTCTCCAAGTATTTAGCAGGAAATGTGCAGCCTGGAAAAGATATGACGTGGGCGACATCAGGCTGGGAAGAGAGCTCACAGTTGCATTGGCAAAGCTGAGATTTGACACGAGTTCAGCACTCCACAGTGCCAAGCTGATAGCACACGCTCGCTAAATAGTCGTTGACTGAGCATTTGCTTTCCGTGCACTGTGGAATATCTGTTTCCGTCTCTCCTTAACTGTGGTAGGAGCTTAAGATAGGAAGTGTGCTTGATTTATTTGCCATTTTCCTGTACCATCTTTAGTGCTTGCCACAGGCCTGGCATTCAATTTATCTCTTAAAAGAATGGAAAAAAAATATGAATGGATGAAATACTGTGAAAATGATGTTTCCATTGCTATGGGGGAAATAACTGGATGGATAGACCAGTTGCTTAAAAAGTGAACACTAAAGAACCAAGTTGAAAGGAAGCGGCAACCTGACTTCAAAATTACTTCGAACACTGCAGTAATTAAGACAAGGTTGTTGCCTTGGATAAGTGAGTAGGTGAGTGAACAGAGCTGGGAAGAAACTGACACATAGGCCATTGACTACTGCTTAACATAAGATGAAAAGAGGCAGGGAAATATTTTCAAAACTGGGGGCACAGGTAGGGTTTGGTGGCACATGCTTGTATTTATAGCCTACCTAAGGGACTGAGGGAGGAAGATCACAAGTTCAAGGCCAGCCTTGGCTGTATAATAAGTTTCAAACAGCCTGTGTATCTTAGTGAGACTAGGTCTAAAATGTTTTTAGAGGGATAGATGCACTTGGTAGTCAAGGGAAATGAGATCCCCAATTACTGCCTCACAGTACAGAGACTTAATTTAAATGGAGATGGAATATAGGTCAAAACATGGTGCTAGAGCTAAGAAGCTTCTAGAATTAAGCACAGAAGAATACTCTTTAGAGGTAGGCAAAGGTTTTATTGAAAGCATTAAACATGAAAAAGAAAAGAATAAACTGGGCCTCTGTTCGAGTTTTCTTTCCATTGCTGTGATAAAACACTATGGTCACAAACAGCTTAGGGGAAGGAAGGGTTTGTGTGACTCAGGTGTCCAGGTCACTGTCCACCATAGAGGCACCTGAAGCAGAAACCAGGGAGGAATGCTGCCCACTGACCCACGCACAGGATCATGCTAAGCTAGCTTTCTCATACAGCCCAGGACCACTCACCTAGGGAATGGTACCACCCGCAGTAGGCTAGGCCCTCTCATGTCAATTCGTAAAGCAAGACAACCCCTCACAGACTTGCCCAAAACCCAGCCTGATAAACTCAATGACTAAACTGAAACTCTTTCTCCAGCTGATTCCAGGCTGTATCAATTGACAATTAAAATGTTAACTCTATCAGCGTCCACACTACCAAACTTTCTACTCATCCAAAGAAATGAACCAACAAACCACAGGCTGGGAGGAAATTTTTGGCAACACATACTGATGATTCTCCAGGTACCAGCCTGGCCCTGCCTCAGGTCTTTCCTCTACAGACAAGCGTCTTGGTAGAAAACTTCCAAACTTCTTCTACAGAGTCTACTGTTGCCTCACTTCTACACTCTTGCGCTGCTTGCAGCTAGAATGATCTTAGAAAAAAAACCCTAACTCTCTTGTCACTTTTCTACTCAGAACATTCCAATAGGGGATGGGGAGACAGAGCAACAGTCAAGAGTACCAGATGTTTTCCTAGGGACCCAGGTTCTATTCCCAGCACTTGCATGGCAGCTCAATTTTCTATAGCTCCAGGCCTGGTGTATATGGTACCTTCTTATGGCCTCCACTGGCACCAGACATGCATGTGGTACACAGACATATATGCAGACTAAACACTCATATACAAAAATCAACACATTAACAACAATGATAATATTGTTATAATAATAATCCTCCCAATATAGTGATGATGGTGATGATGATGATGGTGGTGATGGTGATGATGGTGGTGGTGGTGATGATGGTGATGATGATGATGATGGTGGTGATGCTGATGGTGATGATGATGGTGGTGATGGTGGTGGTGATGATGATGGTGGTGGTGATGATGATGGTGGTGGTGATGGTGATGATAATGGTGGTGATGATGGTGGTGGTAATGATGGTGGTGATGATGATGATGGTGGTGATGATGGTGGTGGTGATGATGATGGTGATGATGATGATGATGGTAATGATGATGGTGGTGATGATGATGGTGGTGGTGATGATGGTGGTGGTGATGATGATGGTGGTGGTGATGGTGGTGATGATGATGGTGGTGGTGATGATGGTGGTGGTGATGATGATGGTGATGATGATGGTGGTGGTGATGATGGTGGTGGTGGTGATGGTGGTGGTGGTGATGATGGTGGTGGTGGTGATGATGGTGGTGGTGGTGATGATGGTGGTGGTGGTGATGGTGATGATGGTGGTGATGATGGTGGTGGTGGTGATGATGATGATGGTGGTGATGATGGTGGTGGTGGTGATGGTGATGATGGTGGTGATGATGATGATGGTGGTGATGATGGTGGTGGTGGTGATGGTGATGATGGTGGTGATGATGATGATGGTGGTGATGATGGTGGTGGTGATGATGATGGTGATGATGATGATGGTGGTGATGGTGACGATGATGGTGGTGGTGATGGTGATGATAGTGGTGGTGATGATGATGGTGGTGATGATGATGATGATGATGATGATGACCCTCCCAATGGCTTCCTATCACATCCATAACAAAATTCCAGCCCTGAATCTCAATGCTCTTCTTCCTCTTCTAGCGCCATTTACAACATAACTACTAGCAGCCCTTCTAACAGTTACCCCAGTAGACCAGCCTTCCATCTTAGTCACTCTTCCATTCCTTTATGAAATTATTCCTGAATGTTCATAGCTGGAGAGTTATGATACTTCGATTTTGCAGACCTGACCTATATTATAGTCCCTATCATCATTGCATGCTGGTCTTTGGTTTGTTTTTTATGCAGCTCTTTCTAATATCCAAAGTGAGGTATTTTGAAAGCTTTCTGATTCTCAAGGCTTATTTTTATATTCTTCAAATGTCTTTTAACAATAGCATATTGTTTCTCATGAAGCCTTTGCCTTGCAGCATTATGATTGTATATTCCCTTGCCTGTATGTCTCCCCAGCTAAACATAGTTTTATACACCTTGGATGTAGCATTTAAGATGTGAATCCACTGGAATAGGTTGGGTTAGCTACAAATATTGAGGAAATTGTTGAATGAGGTCAACCTTGATCTGAGAGGCTAGTTTTTCACTTAACAATTATCTTGGTAGAATCATTTAACCTGGGACATCTCCAGGAGTTTTGTTGGTAATAATAACAGCTCACAAATGTTTTGCCAGTAGTAAGTGGCCTAGTCATGTCTCAGTTTCATTTCCTGATGCTGTAGGAAAACAACTTAAGGGAGAACGGTTTCATCTGGTTCCCAGCTCTAGGCTACAGCCCATTGCTGTGGGGGAACTCAAGGCAGAAGGAACTTGAAGCAGTTGGTCATATCATAGCCACAGTCAAGAGCAGACAGGAATATATTAATGAATGCACAGTAGTGGTTACCTCGCTCCCTCCACTCTCATACAATTCAGCATCTGCTTGCTAGGGAATGGCACTGCCTACAGTGAGCACATCTTTCCACCTCAAATAACACCATCAAGATAATTCTCCACAGACATGCGCACGGTCAACCTGATCTAGACAATACCTCAGCGAGACGGTCTTCCCAGATGGCTTTATATTGTGTTAAATCATTAAAACTAGCCACCACCAATCAATATGGGATAGTAGGCATATGGCCTGGCTTTAGTCAATAGCTTGCTTGCAAATGTTACTTTTAGCAGTTTAACCATAATGCCTATGGCAGAAACCAACTGTGGCTTTCTATAAGAGAAACTGGGAGTGAAATATTAAAAAAAAAAAAAAAAAGGTGGGTTTGGGGAGGAAGAGGCTGTAACATGATAGCCTTCCCAGTCTAGAAATTTTGGAAAAATCAAGGCAGAATAGACCAAGCACACAGTGCAACCTATCACATGGAAACAGCTGGAAAGTCAGATCATGTGACACTTTTCTTTTAATGTCATGGACATATGGGCTCCTGTTTATGTGTGTAGTTGCACTAGTGCTTGCCTGGGCAAATAGGGGGCCACAGAACAACCCCAGCTCTCATTCCTCAGGTATTGTGCCAGTTTTTTTATTTTTGACCTGTTCTCTTATTAGCCATGGACCTGCTTCTCTGGTTGCCTGTGTTGGGCTTACAAGCTTGCAGTGTCTTGCCCTTCCTTTGTATGTGGCTTTTTGCGGTTCAATCTAGGGCCTTTATGTTTTCCCAACTATGCTGTATTTTTAGCACAAACACTTTGGCCCTAGTGTGTCACCTTACTATGTAGTTAGCTGTCTTGTGTAAAATCCCGTGTGAGGCCCCCATGGCTTCAGAAAGCTCACTGTAACAGAATAGGTCTTGCGATGGACGGGGATGGATAGGGATGGATGAGGACAGATGGGGATGGATGGGATGGACAGGATGGACGGGGATGGACAGGGATGGATGGGATGGACAGGGATGGATGGGGATGGATTGGGATGGATGGGATGGACAGGGATGGATGGGAAGGACGGGGATGGATGGGGATGGACAGGGACGGATGGGATGGATAGGGATGGATGGGATGAATGGAAATGAATGAGGATGGATGGGGATGGATGGAGATGAAAGAGGATGGATGGTGATGGACGGAGATGGATGGGATGGACGGGGATGGATGGGATGAATGGAGATGGATGGGGATGGATGGGATGGATGGGGATGGACGGGATGGATGAGGATGGATGGAGATGAAAGAGGATGGATGGGGATGGATGGGCATGAATGGGATGGATGGGATGGATGGGAATGGATGGGATGGATTGGGATGGACGGGATGGATGGGGATGGACGGGATGGATGGGGATGGACAGGGATGGATGGGATGGATGGGGATGGACAGGGATGGATGGGATGGACAGGGATGGATGGGATGGATGAGGATGAATGGGATGGATGGGATGGATGGGGATGGACGGGATGGACAGGGATTGGATGGGATGGATGGGGATGGACAGGGATGGATGGGATGGATGGGGATGGATGGGATGGACAGGGATGGATGGGATGGATGAGGATGAATGGGATGGATGGGGATGGATGGGATGGATGGGGATGGATGGGATGGATGGGGATGGACGGGATGGATGGGGATGGACAGGGATGGATGGGATGGATGGGGATGGATGGGATGGATGGGGATGGATGGGATGGATGGGATGGATGGGGATGGATGGGATGGATGGGGATGGACGGGATGGATGGGGATGGATGGGATGGATGGGATGGACAGGGATGGATGGGATGGATGGGGATGGACAGGGATTGGATGGGATGGATGGGGATGGACAGGGATTGGATGGGATGGATGGGGATGGATGGGATGGATGGGGATGGATGGGATGGATGGGGATGGACAGGGACGGATGGGATGGATGGGGATGGACAGGGATTGGATGGGATGGATGGGGATGGATGGGATGGATGGGGGATGGATGGATGGGATGGATGGATGGGGATGGACAGGGACGGATGGGATGGATGGGGATGGACAGGGATTGGATGGGATGGATGGGGATGGATGGGATGGATGGGGATGGATGGGATGGATGGGGATGGACGGGATGGATGGGGATGGACAGGGATGGATGGGATGGATGGGGATGGACAGGGATTGGATGGGATGGATGGGGATGGATGGGATGGATGGGGATGGACGGGATGGATGGGGATGGACAGGGATGGATGGGATGGATGGGGATGGATGGGATGGATGGGGATGGATGGGATGGATGGGGATGGATGGGATGGATGGGGATGGACAGGGATGGATGGGATGGATGGGGATGGACAGGGATGGATGGGATGGATGGGGATGGATGGGATGGATGGGGATGGACGGGATGGATGGGGATGGACAGGGATGGACGGGATGGACAGGGATGGACAGGATGGATGGGGATGGACGGGGATGGATGGGATGGATGGGGATGGATGTGATGGATGGGGATGGATGGGATGGATGGGGATGGATGGGATGGATGGGATGGATGGGATGGATGGGGATGGACGGGAGGGATGGGGATGGATGGGATGGATGGGGATGGACAGGGATGGATGGGATGGATGGGGATGGATGGGGATGGATGGGATGGATGGGATGGATGGGGATGGACGGGATGGATGTGGATGGACAGGGATGGACAGGATGGATGGGGATGGACAGGGATGGACGGGATGGATGGGGATGGACAGGGATGGATGGTATGGATGGTGATGGATGGGATAGATGGGATAGACAGAGACGGATGGGGATGGACGGGGATGGATGGGTTCAGACAAGCGTTTTGAGTGGCCTCCTTAAAACATCTCTGTGATGTTTTTATTTACGAGTTAATAAGGTGACATTATTTTAAAAGATACATTTTTAAAATGAAAAAGATACCAGCTTCTCTTATGACCATTCGTTGCATTGATGTAGCAACAACTACGATAGGACAGGTTCTGCTGAGTTAGCCCAGTCACGGGGTAGGACCCGAGCCAGGGTTAAACAAACAGGGGGTAGGACCCGACCCAGGGTTAAACAAACAGGGGGTAGGACCTGAGCCAGGGTTAAACAAACAGGGGGTAGGACCTGAGCCAGGGTTAAACAAACAGGGGGTAGGACCCGACCCAGGGTTAAACAGGGGGTAGGACCCGAGCCAGGGTTAAACAGGGGGTAGGACCCGACCCAGGGTTAAACAGGGGGTAGGACCCGACCCAGGGTTAAACAGGGGGTAGGACCCGATTCAGGGTTAAACAGGGGGTAGGACCCGACCCAGGGTTAAACAGGGGGTAGGACCCGATTCAGGGTTAAACAGGGGGTAGGACCCGACCCAGGGTTAAACAAACAGGGGGTAGGACCCGACCCAGGGTTAAACAAACAGGGGGTAGGACCCGACCCAGGGTTAAACAGGGGGTAGGACCCGACCCAGGGTTAAACAGGGGGTAGGACCCGATTCAGGGTTAAACAGGGGGTAGGACCCAACCCAGGGTTAAACAGGGGGTAGGACCCAACCCAGGGCTAAACAGGCATGGATGCCTCAGTTATACCGCAGGGTTGGTGATAGTAAATGCCCCTCTTTAATTTGGATGATAAATCCCGTTACAAGCTATGAAGTGCTCTAGAAACATAGTAACCATTACTAACTGATGGGCTGTTCTCCAGACATTCAGTGTCTGCTGCAGTTCCTCGTTAGTGACACAAGCCTCTTTTCATGGTTTCCACTGCTCATAATGTAACTTACAATGTTGTGCGTTTTCTCACTTAATGCTTTATTAAAAGATAATATATTATACAGAATTAGGTCTTCTGATTACTATTCACTTTCAGTTCATTTTCTGCTTTGCTTCAGGTAGTTTTGCTCTTAGGATGATCCCGACAGCATTCAGGGAGGCCGTCAATGAGCTTAGCAGGTAAATTAGCTTTCAAACAAGTCTGAGGACCTGAGTTCAAACCCCAGGACCCTCATGGTGGAAGGAGAGAACTGACTTTTGAAAGTTTCCCTCTGGCCTCCACACACATGCTATATGCAGCAAGAGTATGCCAAAACACATGTGAACAAACGTGTATGCACACACACACACACACACACACACACAGAGAGAGACACAAATGAATAAATAAAATAAATGTAATCAGAATTTACAAATAACTCTGATATCACAAGGATAATAAAGGAAGTGTAGGATCTGGTCTACCTCGAACATTTCAAGGAAGTTTGAGAACTCAAGCTAACCTTGTATTGAGATCATCTCCACATGGCAAAGACTAAGAGAGGATGGATCGGGAACGGCGGAGTCTGCTGAGGTGCAGGGTGCCGAGAGCTTCTGCTCGTCCCTGGGGCCTACTGGCATTTAATAGCTGCATGTGCACACTGGAGGGAACTCTGAGGCTGTTCATGGCTGAGCACAAAAGCCAGACTCCAGGCTCAGTATTATTAGAAGGGGGTGTGATGCTCAGTTTTAATTGTCAACACAGCGTAGAGTCACCTGGGCAGGGAGTCTTGCCAGGTTATGCTGTCTTACAGGCGTATCTGAGGGAGCCGTTAGTTAGGTTAACTGATGTGGAAAGACTCATCCCACCACGTATAGGAAGGACTATTCCCTCCGCAGGGGTGCCCTGACTTGTATGGGAGTGGAGAATGAAGCAGAGCGCATGCGTGCAAGTAAACAAGGGAGCTCAAGCACGCATGCGTTCATTTCTCTGTGCTCTTGACTGTGTTTGCAAGGCGACTGGCTGTTTTGAAGTTCCTGCTATGACTTCCCCCGCAATGAGGGACGCTCACCTGGAATTGTAAGATGAAATAAATCCTTTTCTTCCTTAAATTGCTTTTTGTCAGGGTATTTTATCACAGCAACAGGAATGAAACTAGCATATGCGCTTAACATAAAAGAAAGTGTGGATTAAAAATCATTAGCCTATGGGAAGAAAATAAACGTATTAATCTGAGACTAAAGCATAGCAGGGGAATTCTCTGGAGAATTTGTGACCACAGTTATGTACTCACAGGGATTCCAAGGAAATTGCACATCAAAATGTCTGGCTGACAATGGCTACAAAACAGATTAATGGCAGAAACAAAGCCCAGTTCTATAAAGAATTACCTTCAAAGCAGACTTAGCAGAATCCGTTATAACTTAAATGTGTAAGAATAGAGAAGTCAAAGTCACAACTGCAAAGAGACTAACCAAAGTGAATTAGATACTGGAAAACCATAGCAAAAGATTTAAATGCCCACTGATTTCAGTAACAGTCACTGGAAAGAAACTATACAGTTAACATATTCTAAAGGGGCGGAGATAAAGAGGAATTTAAAATATAATCAATGAGCAATGTAATATGAAAAAAATACCAAGCAATTTTGAAAAATCAAACCACTAATAACACAAAAATTACAACTCCCTTAAGAGCAGTAACAGACTGAGAAGCAGACGGCAGGAGTAAAGACAGAGTTGGCGAACTGGAGTACAGACCTGAGTGGATTGCTTATCATAAGGTACACGCTAAAGCTATTGCTTACTGCTTGTGGGGAAAAGTAAATGTAATATGATAATCTTAAGAAAAAGAGATTGAGCCAGGTGTGGTGGCTTATTCCTGTAATCCAAGCACTCAGGAGAGCAGAGGCAGGAGGATCTCTGTGAGTTTGAGGCCAACCTGGTCTACAAAGCAAGTCCAGGACAGTCAAGGTTATACAGAGAAAACTTGTCTCCAAAATAACAACAACAACAACAACAACAAACCCACCCACCTCCCCTGCTCAAAAAAAAAAAAAAAAAAAGAAAGAAAAGAGAAAGGAAGAAAGAAAAAGAGATTGGAAGAGAAAGTATAGTAAATGTCAAATAAAAGTCACAGAAGAAAACGGATGGAAAGCAGAAGAGGACTTGAATGGTATTACAGAATCGATGGAAATTCTCAGATTCAGTAATGACGACAACAAATACCAAACCAAAAAAAAATCTATATCTATAAATAAAAAGACATCTAAGGCAGCTTTTAGAAAGATTATATTGGATGGTGATATCAGCATTTATCTTGCCTGTTTATGAGTCCATTCGTAGTTGAATTGCAGGCATTCTTCCTTTAAGGAAGAAATTTGGCTCACAGTTTTCTAGCTTGTCACGGTCCTCCCACATCAAAGTGCAGACTGAGCATCTGTGATACATTTGACTATCAATTTTCAAAAGCTTGAGTAACCTGGGGAAGGGGTAT
Organism: Acomys russatus; assembly: GCF_903995435.1. Lineage (NCBI taxonomy): Eukaryota > Metazoa > Chordata > Mammalia > Rodentia > Muridae > Acomys > Acomys russatus. The sequence goes on along the minus strand of NC_067150.1, from coordinate 59,605,837 downwards.
GAAGGCTGTCTAGGTTTGGTTGGCCTGTGGGCAAGTCCGGGGGCATATACCGCTTGTGTTACTTGGGGTAGGAAAACAATTCTCCCCGAGGGCGGCACCACTCCTTAAGCAGGCAATCTGGGACACTGCTGGAGGACAGAAGGTGGTGAGAAGGCCACCATCACGCATGCATTAGCTCATTGCTCTCTGCTCACAACTGTGGGCGGACTGGGACAAGTTTCTTCCTTCCTGTTGCCTTGACTTGCCCATAATCTTGGACACTATTCTTAAACCGTGAGCCAAATTTCTCCCTTTTAAAAAAGAATACTTTCCTCCAGGTGAGAGGGATATGGAAGAATGGGGAGATAGAAGGACCCAGAGAGTCCAGGAGCCCCACAAGAAGATCATCAAAGCTGGTGGATGTGGACCCGGGGGGTGGGGGCTGGACAAACTGCTGTACCAATCAAGGACAATGCATGCAGTAAACCTAGACCCCCCCCCTGTTCAGATTTAGCCAATAGACAGTGAGTTCTCCAAGGTTGTGGAGAGAGCAGGGACTGCCTCTGACATGAACTCTGGTGCCCCCTATTTGACCACTTCCCCATAGTGGGGAGGCCCAGTGGCACTCAGAGGAAGGGGAAACAGGCTATCTGGATGAGACCTGATAGGCTGTGGTCATATGGTGGGGGAGGAGGTCCCCTTCTGTCAGAGGTCTAGGGGAGGGGAATAGGGTGAAAGAGGGAGGGAGGGGGGACAGGAAGATACAAGTGAGGGAATAACAATCAGGTTGTAATCTGAATAAATTATGATAACTTTTTAAAAATTAAAAAAAAAGAATACTTTCAATTCAACTGCTAAGACAACATAGGTGCCAAGACATAGTAAATTTTTTTCAATCCTCAAGAAAAAATAACTGTATACTTGTAGAAAAATCTCCATGAAGAAGGCAAAGAAAAATATTTGAGGGTAAATTTTGAGTTTACCAACAACAAATCTTCACACATGAAGTATCTAAAAGATGAGCTTCCAGGAAAGAGAAAATAGCTTCAAAAGAAAAGCAAATATCCAAACAGAACCAAGCGAAGAAACAGCCAACAGAACTGAAGTGTGAATCTGTGAAATTTGTCCATATCTAGACAGAAGAAACTATTTTGGGGTGAGAGAGAAGTGAGGAACAGAAAACAAAAATTTGTGTTTCCATGCTTGGCTGCAGTCTTTCACCATAGGAGGCTTTGCCACTTGTCCCTTCCAAAAAGAATCAAATCTACACACATGAAGTGGAGCTGGGACTCAGGGATCCATGAGCACCTGTACCAGCCAACCATGGTCATCAGAGTGCAGCCGATGATGCCCTACGTCATCCATGCTGGCAGTATGTGCTCTTTACCACTGAGCCCACTCTCCAGCCCCCTTATACAGTATTCTTTCAAATTGGGGTGCACAGATGTGATACCTGTCCTCAAGTTCTGCCTGGGATATCTACCTCCCATAGCTCCAGAGGCCACAGTTGGAAAGCAACCTACAGTTGTGCCAACAGCTGGGAAGACAGCTGTTCAATATTCATTCAGGACCCTGCATCGAAAGAAACTGCTGTTTATACCCCTTCAATTGCCATCACTGAGCCTGTTATAGGAAAAGCAGCTGGAAAGATGGTTCAGTGGCTAACGGTACTCACTGTTCTTGCAAACTACGTGTGATTTGTTCCCAGCACCCATCTTAGGTGGCTTACAACCACCTATAGCTCCTGTTCTAGGGGACCTGACACCTTCTTCTGGCCTCTAAGGGCATCTGCATGCATGTGGCACACATAAACACAACAAGGGACACACATGTACTCACAAAGGAATTTTAAAGGTACTGAAACATGTGGCCCATACAGATTTGTCGTTATGTCAAGTGCCATCCAGATCTCTGCACGCCCTGGGTGCCAGACAAATGTGGTCGAAGCTGAGCCGCAACTGTCATGCTGTCTAGTCACCATGCTTGTGAATACTTGCTTATTATCCTGATCAGCTTCTTGGAGACTTCTGGAAATGTCAAATGCTCTTCTTTAAGATAATCCCAGAGCAACCAGCCTGTGAATCTCGCTGTCCTACTTTGATTCCTGTTGCTGTGGTAGAACACGGACCAACACCGACTTGGAGTGCGAAGGGTTGCTTCGGTTTACTCCATCCATCATCAAGGGAAGCCAGGCAGGAACTCGGCGAACTCTCCCTACGAAATGAAGATTCTGCCAGGGAGCCTCTTTCCTCCCCGGGGCATCCGCTGGACTACAATTCAAGGGAGCACTGTGACTTTTTTGTTGTTGTTGTTGTTCTGAGAATTGGTCACACCTGCTTTGTTTTATTACCTTCTCTTTTATGCAGCTGGCGATTAAGCGGATTCAGGTCTTGTTTGTTTTGTTGTTGTTGTTGTTTCAAACGGAATAGCTATTTCCGTGCATTTTTAATAAGGAGCTAGGTTAGATGATGATAATATCTGATGATTGAATGTATGTTCTAGGGGACAGTGGATGCCCCTCAGACTGTGTCATTTTCCTTCAAGGGCATCCTGGTTGGATAGCAGAACTGGATTCTGCCCCGCCTGGAACCTGAGAGTATGTGTCAGCTTCTTATTGCACCCTACAGGGAGGGGTGTGCAGAACGCACATGTCCACTTGCCAGAGGCCCCCTGTTTGCTCTGGGACTCATGGAAGGCTGCTGCCTTGACTTCTGTCTGCTTCCTGATGCCCACCGTCTCCACATAAGGTCTTTTAACCTTCAGACACCCACCTGCCACTATGGATAAAGATGACACCTGAAGCATTCCACCTTCTTCTGTGAAATTTTCTTGGAAACATTTGCTTTCCTCCTCTTGCCCTGTTTCCTGCTCGGGTGGTTCCTCGGGCTTGGGTTACCTCCTCTCCCCTTTTATTTCTAGTTCTAGGTTGCCCAGAAGTCATCACACAGGGCTGGCCCTTGACCCTTCCCAAAATTGGACTCTATGTCCACCATTAAGTCCCACTCTCTTCAAGTTTCCTTGGGTAAAATCCTCTTAAGTCGCTGGGGACTTGGAGCTTTGGTTCTTACATTGACCTACTCATAAAGGGTCAGCCACACTTCCCAGCTGGACTGTCATCTCTACAGCTGGAACTCTACCAGATTCCAGCCAGAGGGGACTTGGCCTCACCTCGAGACTCCCAAGCATTGGTGTTGTCCCATGCAGGCATGAAGCCCTCTGAATCACAATTCTACCCTGTGGCCCGCAGATTCATTATTTGTACTTCTGTTCCTTGACCTCAGTCCCATTTGGAGAACTGAGACGTTGGAGTTGAGCCAAGTCTAGCCAGCTTTGGTAGTCTGTGTATTGCTTTCCTTAAGGTTGGGTCTACATAAATTTAGCTTCCTCTGGATTTGGTGATACCTGTTTCCTTCCTTGTCCCATGTACCTGTGCTGGTGTGATCCAATAGACTTTATCATTGAACCCACAAGAAGTAATAAATTGCTAATAATGACTCAGTGAAAAAGCTCTGTTGAACTTTACCAAACCACAGTGAGGGGTGTTTCTGCGTTCTTGGAATCCCAGCACTTATTATGGCACTCTGTGTATTTTAGTCCCAGAGGGCTGAGTTCTTTCCACTTTTCCCTCATCTCCAAGAATGAGAATGACTTGGTACTACCTTATAGGAACATTATAAAAGCAGTAGTCCATATTAACCACAGGAAACCATGCCTAGGGGAAAAAAATCCAAATCATTCCCTTAATGCTAGCAATTCAGCTCTCTAAAGGAAAAAATACACCAGGTTGCCACGGGTTAAGTAGAGTGTGTGTGTGTGTGTGTGTGTGTGTGTGTGTGTGTGTGTGTGTGTATGTGTGTGTGTGTATGTGTGTGTGTGTGTGTGTCTGTGTGTGTGTGCATGTGTGCGTGCTTCTCACTCAGTTCTTCAGAACTACCTTCCTTTGCTCAGCCTGACGTCTTCCCTACTCCACAGAGCAGCCTAAGTCACTCCTTCTGTTCACAGCCAATGGACTGACTCATTAGCCCAAACCGCCAAGGATCAGGCCCTCTTCCCTGTTGCTCACTCTCTCTACCTCAGGCTAGACCTCCTGGCTTAAGCTTCATGTCTTCTCCCTCTCTGCGACCATGTGTTTCCTGAAGCCCACAGTTTTGATTTGCTCTGGTCAAGCCATCTCTGGCTCTGAATGAACCTTGAATCCCCATAACTTTCTGGATGCCTCCCCCTCGATGCTGTCTATGGATGCCATCCAAGAAGGGTTGCTGCTCTCTCTCACGCTTCCACAGCTGCAGAAGCCCCTACACTTCTTTGGTCCAGATCTTTATCCTGTGACATGATCACTGGAATTTTCTCTGCAACCGAAGGGCTTCCGTGACATCTAAATCACCGCTTCCCCCTTCCACCTTCCAACCCACAGTTGTCTTAAGCCGAATGTCCAGACATAGATTTTCCTTTTCTGTTCTTGGCTGATTTTGATTGTCTTGGGTTTTGTCATTCTTCAAAGTGTGAGCCCAGTCCTTCTTGTCTTTCATACAGTGTCCTTTATGCTTCTAATATCATAGAATTTCTTTCTTAAACTTTGTCACCAGTTGCCAAGCATAATTTTTTAACCTGATGTTATTCCTGGTTGTTATTCTACAACAGAGATTGCTCAACCTTTTGACACTGTGACACGGAACTGTGATCTACAGATTTATCTGGCTGCATTCAAAGCATCCCAGGACACATGTGACCTGCCGCCTTCATTCTCAACATGCTTGTCTGTTGCCATCCTTCTTCCTTTCCCTTCTTTTGGCTCCTCATGAAAAGTTTTCTTAGAAGCCATATGAAAATGTATACTGCATCCAAGTGGGTCCGAGGACCTGAGAAACCTCTGGAGGGGTTGCATTTGTGTGGCAGGTGTCATCACACCTGTCTCTAAAGCTTGGCCTTCTTTTCACCTGCAAATGAACAACTAGGAAAGTCGTTTCAACCTTCCTAATGCTGCGACCATAAAATTATTTTCATTGCTACTTCATAACTTTAAGTTTGCTACTGTTGTGAATTGCAGTGTAAACATCTGTGTCTTTTGATGGTCTTGGGTGACCACTGTGGAAAAGTCCTTTGACTGCAAAAAGGGGGTCGCTATGTTCAGGTTGATAATGGCTGATCTAGGATGAACGCCCTTTGAGCGAGCTGAACTAGGAGGCACTCAGAGTCCATCTTCAGGGCTTCAGAAGAGCAGTGCACTTCTATGGAGCCAGGTCTCGCCCACTGCAGAGGCAGTGGTGCACAGGGGTAAGAGCTTGAGGTGGAGGCCTGGGAGATGGCTCAGCAGGTAAAGGCTCTTGCCACCAAGTCCGAAAAACATGCAGTTGAATGGTATTTTTGTTTTCTAGAATTCAGTCTCATTTCTGTTTCATCATCTGTCTAGTAAATATTTTATTAAAAACGGGACCTCATGGCAATATATTTCAGAGTTTCTGGATCTTGCCATAAAGAATAGGGATTCACATATGTCTACCCTGCAATACAAAGAAGCTAAGCCACCCTTGCTTCTATGTGCTCCCTTGGCTGTTGACACAGAGGACTGGGGTTTGTCCTTGAGCATGGGCAGTTCAGTGATGACTCAGTATTTAGAGTGGTTCAGATCCGCCTGCTTTGAATCCAGCCCCCTCCTTTTGGATGGTTATCTTTCCTTAATCTTGTAGCCATTTTACCATCCCCAGCTCAGCACTCTGACACTTCAATCTAGCAAATCCACAGCTTTCCCCTCTTCTATGTTGCATGGCAAGAGACAGACAGACAGACAGACAGACAAATGACACAGAGAGAGAGAGAGAGAGAGAGAGAGAGAGAGAGAGAGAGAGAGTCAGCATTGTGTGCAGGTGCCATGCCTATGGAGGCCAGAAGATGACATCACCATCACATCCCCTGGAGCTGGAGTAATTGTACCTGTGAACCTCCTATCATGGGGGCTGGGAACTGAACTCAGGTTCTTTGAAAGATGGAAAAGTGCTCTTAAGCATCAAGCCGTCTCTCCCCACTTCCTCTTACTTACATTGCTGTCTGTAGAGAAGGCAGTTCAATACATTTGTTGTACTATGCTCAGAAGCAGCAATCAGTCTTGATAAATTCATTAAGCATTCGCGTGAAAATACTGGGTAGGAAGTTAAATACACACACGTGATATTCAGACATGGGCTCCAGATGCCACTGCAGCCAGAGAGAGAAAGAGAGAGGAGAGTAGTGGGGACAAACACGGGCAAGGAAACCCATGCAAGGCCTGAGCCTCGAGCAGGGTGGGAGGTCTCTGAAGTTTGGAACACCCGGAGGAGAGTTGAGAGAGGGCACTGACTTGGCATCACAAGTATGGCTAAACAAATACCACCACGAGCTTCCCGGGAGCCTGGATTCCGAGTGAAAAGAAAAGTTTAACTAGAATGAAGGACATGATCAATTGTGTCAAATTCTGCTGAGCCAGCTGGTAAGGTGAGAACTCAACTCACTTATTGGATTGGAGAACACAAAGGTCACCAATGACCTTGGGAAGAGGAAGTCTGCTGGAAGTGAATCATAAAAACCATTGCCTACTTCAGAGAATGACTGTGAGGATTTACACGGCGAACCATAAATTATCCTAATATGTAGAAAGCTCATAAAATGAATAAGGAAATGAGGAGTTGGTGTTTAATGGGTATAGAGCTTCCATTTGGAGGGAAAGTCCTGAAAATGGCTGCTCCTGTTGGTTCTCAGCCAAGAGAACACACCCAAGGCCGGCGACTTGCACATTTAAAATTGGTTAAAACAGAAACTTTGATCTTATGTATATTGCATCATAATTTTCAAAAGAAACAAGTGGTAGGGTTGGTGACTCGGTGGTTAAGAGCACTTGCTGTTCTTGTGGAGGACTCTGGTTTAATCCCCAGAGCCCACACTAGGTTGCTTATAACCACCTGTAACTCCAGATCCTAGGGATCTGACTCCCTTCTTTGGCCTCTGCAGGCAGTGCATGAGTGTGGAACACACACACACACACACACACACACACACACACACACACAGGTAGGCACATACACATACATCTAAGAATGAACTAATTAATTTTTAAAAATTCAAAAATTAGACAAGTCGTAACTCAAAAAAAGAAAAAGAAAACATAAAATAAGAACATATAGAAAAGTAAACACAACACATATTTAACACTTAGACTTAGTCCTACATAATAATTAAGTTAATAAAATAGTTAATGTGGATTACACTAGCAGGTAGCACACACCTTTAGGCCAAGAGCAAGAGCTTCCTGTAAGCAAGAGATAAATAAAGTCGATCACTGGCCAAGAGGCAGAGCAAGCAACCAGTTGACAGGGAGCGGTCATAAGAAACCACAGAAGAAGACATTGAGGAAGAATGTTTAGGACATCATGGAGAAGGAGAAAGGGCGTTTTCCTTCTGGGATGTTGACTGAGTAGGAAGGTCAGCCGGCTCCTTTCTCTGCCTCTCTGACCTAGTAGGTTTTCACCCCAACATCTGGCTCCTGAGTCTTTATAGGTAAAACCAAATGTTTGGAATTTTGTTTTAAAAACAACAAGGCTTAACCAGTTTTAAAATGAAGACAAAACACAGACACTATGCAAAGTGCACAAAAGCCCTGGAAATAGAAACAAGCGGAAGTGTTCACACACGTGCATGTCCTGTGGTGTGAGTGAGATATGTTCCCTGGCGTCTCATACCCTTGGACACAGTGGGACTGCTTGGGAAGATTCTGGAGCGTCAGGGACCTGGAGCCTTGCTGGGGTTCACAACCTCCTCTCACTTGCAGTTCATGCTTTGCTTTCCGCGTGCAGCGCAAATGAACCCAGCCGGCCCCTGTGGCCATGCCTTCCCCCATGTGGATTCTAGCCCCCTGAAACCACAAGCAAAACAAACTTCCTCCTAGGAAGCTGCGTCTGGCTGGTGCTGTGTATCATTTGCGCATGTTACTCTTTCACAAAGTGTTAAAGCTTTACAGGGTCATGTGATATAGTCTAGAAAAGCCCACATATTGCAAACATTTAACTTAATGCATTCCCACACACTGAGCTAGTGACATCACAACCATCAAGGACAACAGCAGCTTTCCTGTCCGATGCCTTTTTCTCTCACCTATCCCTCCTTCCTCCCCTCATTTCTACCCTCCTTCCTTCCTAAGTTAATTCCTCCCTCCCTCCCTCCCTCCCTGCCTTCCTTCCTCCCTCTCTCCCTCCCTGCCTTCCTTCTTTCTTCCTCCCTCCCTCCCTGCCTGCCTCCCTTCCTCCCTCCCTCCCTTCCTGCCTTCCTTCTTTCCTCCTTCCCTCCCTCCCTCCATCCCTCCCTCCCTGCCTGCCTCCCTTCCTCCCTCCCTCCCTCCCTGCCTTCCTTCTTTCTTTCTTCCTCCCTCCCTCCCTCCCTCCCTGCCTTCCTTCTTTCCTCCTTCCCTCCCTCCCTCCATCCCTCCCTCCCTGCCTGCCTCCCTTCCTCCCTCCCTCCCTCCCTGCATGCCTCCCTTTTTCCCTCCCTCCCTCCCTGCCTGCCTTCCTTCCTACCTACCTTCTTCCTTCCAGTGTTGTCCTCTGTGATCCCCCGGTACAGCCCTAACACCCACTCCCTGAGTGCAGGCTGCAGGTCTGGGCTCATTTGCATCAGATGGAGGAATAAGCAGCCCATCAGTTGGATCTAGTACAGGTTGAGCCTGGGAAAGTGCTTCAGGCAAGAGCAGGATTTTTTCCCCTCCAATTCTATACTGGGAAAAACCTAAAACACACTTAGCCCAACATTCTGAGCCCTGAGGCACTTGGAGCAAAAAGTAATCTGTGTGTTTCTGACTCATTCCCCTCACCTCAAAGGCTCTTCAGAGGGGAGTTTGGCTGCTATGAAGTCTAAGAACTTCAACTTTTCCTCTACAATAAGGAGAACTCATCCACTGAACCTATTTCCCCAAAGAGAGGTCCGCACGGAACTCATATCGGTGAGGGTTCTGGACGCAGAGGCACAGATTCCAATCCCTACAAAGCTGTCCTCTGCTTGACAATGAAGCAGTTTAAGATCCTAATGAAAGTCAAAAAAAGAAAAAGAGGAAGAAAATAATGCTAGGAAATGATTTTTTTTTTTTTTAAAGGAAAGGTTCTTTTAGTTAGGAGGAAATTGAAATTCTGTAATTCAATTTGGTTCAATTTCTACTTATTTTATAGTGAAATATAAAATAAGTTTTTTCATTTAATTTTATAAGTGGTGATTTATGTAATTTTTATCTAATATGAAAAAAAAAAGTATTCCCTCTCCTCCTTCCTCCTGCCTGTTTTTCCTCTTCCTGTGACACAAAAGCTTAAAACACATATTCCAGGCACAAAGCAATTTGGTGCCCTGCCAGGGATGGTCCAGGTTGTCTGAACCCTTCACCCCGCATCAGCAAGCTCTGTCTTTTGAGAAGTAAACAAGTTATCAGGGTAAATGCAGAACCGAGGAGACCTTAAGCCCACTGTGAGCGCTCAAGGAGGCACACAGGGATAACACAGGAGGTGCCAGGACCCCCAGGGTGGGTGGAGTTTGGACAGGGATGTGGTACACACAAGTGATGGAACCTCTGTGTTCTAAGAGAGGTAGCTGAGGGCTAAACCTGGGAAACTGATCATCGACCTTCACAGAACTTTGACCTTCTCAGGCTGCTTGATAAAGAGTGGCCAGGGGAGGTCTCATGGCGTGACGCACAGGGTGGAGGGGCATCCACCCAAGCCAGCTGACTGACTTTATTTCCTGGACTCCACACTATGAAAGAAGAAACCGACCATGCAGGTTGTCCTCTGGGCTACACACACACACACACACACACACACACACACACACACACACACACACACACACATGAATAAATACATGGGAAGGAAGAACAGTAAAGAGAAACTGTCCAGATGTCCACTGTTCTGTCTACATGCACAGCCACTTAGGACACTGATTCAATAGACTGGTCATTCCACACTGAGAGTTAATTTAAAATTTCTTTTAGAACCCCTCCCTCCATCCCTCTCTTCCTTCCTCCCTCCTTCTCTCCCTCCCTCCCTCCCTTTCCCCTGTCTCTTTCTTTCCTTCTTTCTTGACAGCTCTAGTTATCTTAGAACTCAATATATAGACCAGGCTAGCCTTGAACTCACAGAGATTGGCCTACCTCTGCCTCCTGAGTTCTGGGATGAAAGGTATGTTCCACCATGCCCAGCCCAGGTTTGTTTTATCAAAAACAAATAAGCAAACAAACCTGAATTCATGCCTGGCAAGTTAACCAACCTAGTTGTAGGTCAAGTAAAATATTCTACTGGATGTCGGGCGTGGTGGCACATGCCTTTAATCCCAGCACTCGGGAGGCAGAGGCAGGCAGATCACTGTGAGTTCGAGGCCAGCCTGGTCTACAAAGTGAGTCCAGGACAGCCAAGCTACACAGAGAAACTCTGTCTCAAAAAGCAAAACAAAAATTCTACTGGGAATTATCCTTGAATGTTGTTTTGTGTGTGCATACATGCATGCAGTACACTCAACTGTACAGGCATGTGTGAAGGTCAGAGGTCAATGGTGAGTGTTTTTCTCACTTACTATTCACCTTGATTCTTGAGATACGATCTCCATGGACTCTGGAGGTCGCCTTTTCTCAGTTAGACTGGCTTGCCAGTGAAATGCAGGGATCTCTGTCTCCCTGGCTCTGGGGTTCCAGGTGAGTTCCACTGTGCCTGGCTTTTGTGTCTGAGTTCTGGGAATCTGAATTCAGGACCTCATGCTTACAGCAAGCGCTCTACCCATCGAGTCACCTCCCAGCTGTTGGAGAGTTTACATTGATGAAGTTTATATCACCTGGCTGGATCTTCAAGTTCCTTGGGTCTAATAGTTCCCTATTCTGTCGAGAGCCATTATAACATATGGTAAATGAAATGCAATTTTCCCAAGTAGCTTGTTTAAAATGAGAACTTAAAATAGCTTTTACTTCACTGTGAAACTTTGCTGCCTCGTCTCCCTTACGAATGGAACCAGGTCAAGTCCGATGGGCAGAGAGGCTACGGAGAGGAGCGGTCAGGAAGATGCCCCTGGCAGTCTTTTTCTTTTCATTTTCTTTTTGTGTATGTATGTGAATGTGTATATGGTATATAAATGCATATGTACGCTCACTTGTGTGTACATGCGTGCACACGGGTGTGAAGGCCTGAGTCTGACATCAGTCATCTTTCTCAATATCTATCTAATCCTTTTATTTATATTTGTTTATTTATTTACTTGAGACAAGGTTTCCCTGTGTAACAACCCTGAATGTCCTGGACTTGCTTTGTAGGACAGGCTGGCCTCAAACTCCCAGCTATCTACCTACCTCTGCCTCCCAGAGTGCTGGGATTACAGATGTGTGCCACGCCTCCCTGGCTTATCTTATTATTTTATAGAGGCAGGACCTCTCTCTTAGACTCAGATACAGTTACAGCTACAGTTAGGCTCTAGTCATCTTGCTCCAGAGATGCCCAGTCTCTGCCCTTCGAGGACAGAGTCAGAGGTGAGCTGTCACACCCACACTATAGTTCTGGGAATTCAAACTCTGGTCTTCTTGCTTAGATCACATGAACTTTAAACCCTGGTCCATCTCCCCAGTCCCACAGAATGTCTTTTAAATTGTTTCCTAAACCACTAACTGCAAAGCATTCTGTAGAGCAGGTGTCACTGTGCCCAACCACAAAGCCACACGAGGGTTTGTAGCACTCAGATTATTTCCGGTGGGCAGAAGAAACTGTGTTAAAGAGATGCATTGTTTCCTATTTCTCACTGTCCTACTGTACAAGTACACTTTTTTTTTTTTTTTAGTTTGATACCATTTAATTAGAGAGGTTAAACAAAAATGTCTTCAATATTCTTGAAAATATTAAGATCCTTCATCTTTCTTGAGCTGCTTCTTGTTGGTGGGTATTTGTCACGCAACATGATGGGGTTTATAATGCCTTTTTTGATGGACCAAGGAGAGGGCAAGAATTAGCATCCAAGGTGATCTCTGACCTCCACATGTGCTGTTGTATAGAACCCCTCTGAAATGTGAGCTTTACTATCCTCTCAGGGGCTCTTTGAAAGTTTTTTTTTAACAAAATTATCTTTGTTTCAGTGAGAAAACCAAGGCTCAGCAACCTGTGGGATGCAACAGGGTGGCAATCCTGACTCGCTGTGGTTGTTGCTGTTTACATTGTTGCTGTTCTGTTCTGTTAAAGAAAGGTACCACAGGGGAATGATACGTAGAGAAAAATCAAAATTTGTTTTCCCACCACCATAAATTATTTAAAATTTTATTTTTAGCTCTATGTATGTGTGTGTGCACATACAGTACAGGTGCCCATGGGGGACATAAGACGGTGATAGATCCCATAGAGCCGGTGTCACAGGCAGTTTTAAGGCCTCAATGGTGAGTTTTACTGCGAACCAAACTAAGGCTCTTTAACCACTGAGCTTTCCCTCCAGTACATCCAAGATAAATTTGACAGAAAGATACTATCTAAATGTTATTAAAGACAGATGAAAGATGCTGTCAACCACTAAGCTTAAACTCTCTTTGCTGGAGCATATATGACACAATTTGGCCTCATAAAATTCCTGAACTGTAGATGCTATTACCCTCCCTTTATGGAGGGGGGGGACTGAGGCTTGCAAACTCTAAGCCATACAATTGAAAGTAATAACCTAGACCACCTGCAGCGGCCTTGTTCTAAGGTGCATGCCTTTCTTGTTATGTGGGGTATTTCTCTAAGTGAGCGGAGAAAAGCAAAGGAGAAAAATTAATTATAAAAATTAATTATAATAAAATGTGCTGAGACTTGATGCAGAGACAGGTGCAGATATTTCCACAATGAAAAGTGATCCCTCCTAGCTAATGACTTGTTGGCTGTATCTTTGTCATGTCTTATTCACGAATTTCACTTGATGTATATACCTATTTGCTTTATGCTGCCTTTACTCCACAAGTAAATGGACAGGAGACCTCTGTTGCCAAGTACAATGATGTACAAAGGAGGTGAGGTGAAAACGCATTTTGCAAATGCACTGGAGATGAGACTAAGGAACAAGGGCTGATTAGTTAACAATGCAAATGACAGAACCATTAAACCATGTAGTCAGTACGAAAGGGAAGAGAGAAAAGGGCAGAGACAGGTGAGGTGGCTCTGTGGGTAAAGCTACTTGTCGAAAAGCCTGATAATGTGAGATCAAATCCAGTAGCCCACACGATAGAGAGGATTAACTCCGGAAGTTGTTCTCTGACCAACACATAAATACTGTACCCCTGCCCCACGAGTCATAGCAAACAAAAAAAGAGCGAATGGGATAAAAAGGAAACACACTGTAGAATGAACCTGAACATACTAATAATTGCATTACATGTAAATGCTGTAAATATACCAGCACAAAGACAGAGATTGTCAGATCAGAGAAACCTGAACCTGTCTGTGGCAGAATGAGGACATGCTTTAAACATAATAAAGCTGCAGTGTAAAAGTAAGAGATGCCAGAAAGGATAGTAAGTAACTCTATTTTTTTTCCTGGCTTCATTTCTTTCTTTCTTCTTTATTTCTTTATTCCCTGTTTTTCAGCCATGTAATTTGTGAAAGGATAAAAAGCTCTCTAAATCAAATCCAGGCTCCATGTCCGGTTGTTAGCTGATCTAGTTATTAACAAAGCTAATGAAGATTAGATTTAACATCTGTGGGCTTTGAACCACCTCATCAAATATAACTTTTCTTCTAGGGAAACAAGAAAACAAGTATTTATAAAGGTTTGCTTTGTTTTAAATGTAAGTAAAATGTCTTAATGATGAAATCAAACCCTTCTGGAGCTAGGGAACTGGCTCAGCAGTTAAGAGCAGGTAGTGCTCACACAGAGGACCCTTGTTTGCTCTCCAGAACCCATGTCACGTAGCTTGCTGACACCTATAATTCCAGATCCAGGAAATCTAATATCCTCTTTTGGCCTCTGAGGTCACCAGCACTTACATGCACATATCCACACAGATATCCACACAGACACAGAAACACAGACACCCCCCCCACACCCCAACACAGACACACACACATACAGACACACACACAGACACACAGACACATACACACACATACACACACACACACACACAAAGACACATATATTAATGAATTAAATAACAGTATATACTTACAAGCACAACAAAAACTTAAAATCTCTAATATCGTGCCACCCATAAAGAAACACTTGTTATATTTCAGATACTTCTGTGCTACTAGAACTGAGCTACCTTTTATATTAAAAAATATGTTGACTCTACTTTGCACTACATTGTGTGATTCTTTTCACACCAATGTAATGTCTAAAAAATGCAATGACCACAGTTCCCCCTACATTACACCACAGATATTCATGCTAATAACTGTGTCTAGGTTAACATTGACTATATGTCAGACACTAAGAGCTTTTTTTCCTATCACCTGTTCCCTTTTCATCTTACTCCCAGTGACTATATACTTTTGAATCACCAATAGGCTGACTTGTAATTTTTAGCATAAAGTTGAGTTTTTCTTTGGCATTGACTTGACATATACACTACTTCCCCTAAATATTTTGTGTCTTTCTGTTCTTATTTTCAGAGGCTCATTCATTCCAATATCCTGCCTGTTGAATGTGCCTGGGATAGGATATGACCACAACGGAGCAGCCTACACACTCTGTGGTAAAGGTGTGAGTCCTTCTTATGCACTCTCCTGCTCCACGTCCCAGTCCTTCACTGTAGGTCACTAAGTTGGGCTCGGGCTTTTACACATCGAACGGTGGTGAATATCCTTGCGTGCACGCTAGCCTACTACGTCACGAATATCCGACGACTTGCCTGATTACCAGATGTTCTCTGGAAACTAAAGCACACACCTGGTGTAGAACATGAAGTCAGTCAGTGGTGGATGGGTGCAAGCTTCTGCTGGAGTTGGTATCCGTGTCTCCCGTTACAACAAGACCTCAAGTCACATCTTCCTACAGAGGTAGCATGTATGCCACCAAACCAAGTGGACACTATATAAAAATCTGGGAGATTCCCCCATCCCTAAACTCCAGGGCCCTTTGTTCACATTTCCCAGCACACCCGTGTCCTCATTGATGACTTGAAACAGGTCCCTTTAGGCAGTACCATGCGGTGACTCAGTTGGCATCATTCCTAATCAATATAGAGTTGTCTACCAGCCAAGCAGTCTGCAACAGAGCAACACTGAATATGTAGTGTGGCCCAAGGTCATGCAGCCAGGAAGAGGCAGAGTCAGGATTCCAACCCCTTGGTGTTCTGTCTCCACGGTACAAGGTCTTCTGTCCTTTCACTGTGGCAGGAAAAGCCAGACTCTGGAGACAGACAGTCTGGCATTGTCACTTGGCTAACACTGAGTAAATTGTCACCTTCTCTGTCCAAACTTTCTTTACCTAAGAAGGACTGGGAACAGTATCTACCTCATTGTGAGGTCATAGGGGTCAAGGGAAGGGATGAATCCAAAGAACAAAGCACACTCTATGTCATATAAAAAAATAGAGCTCCATACATCCACCACTATCTCAGTAAAGTGTGTACATTGTGGAGACACGGCTCTGTGGTTAAGGATGCTTGCTGCTCTTCCAGGGTTTGTGAGTTCGGTTCCCAGCACCCACACTGGACAGCTCAGAGCCACTGGTCACTCCAGCTCCAGGCCACCCAGCATCATCTTCTACCTGCCAGGGACGGTGTGTGAGCGCACACACATACTCAAAAATGAAGCACTGTGATAAGATTGCATTGTGTACAGTGTTTGTTTCTTCTCTCACACGGTCTCTACAAGGATTGGAATGTTTGACACTTCTGCTTTTTAGTAAGGTCACACGCCTTTAACCCCAGCACTCAGGAGGCAGAGGCAGGTGGATCGCTGTGAGTTCGAGGCCAGCCTGGCCTACAAAAAGCAAGTCCAGGACAGTCAAGGCTACACAGAGAAACCCTGTCTTGAAAAACCAAAACCAAAACCAAAACAAACAAACAATGATTTATCAAGCACAGAAATTCCTTTTTTGTTAAGGAGAAGCTAATTTATGTTTCAATGTAAAATATTTAGCCCCACCCATTAAAGAACAACAATAAGTTCATTTAGTTGATGAAGTTTCTTTAGGAAGGAAGGAAAGGAGGGAGGGAGGGAAGGAGGGAGGGAGAGAAGGAGGGAGGGAAGGAGGGAGGGAAGGAAGGAGGGAGAGAAGGAGGGAGGGAAGGAGGGAGGGAGGGAGGGAGGGAGAGAAGGAGGGAGGGAGAGAAGGAGGGAGGGAAGGAGGGAGGGAGGGAAGGAGGGAGGGAGGGAGAGAAGGAGGGAGGGAGGGAGGGAGGGAAGGAGGGAGGGAAGGAGGGAGGGAGAGAAGGAGGGAGGGAAGGAGGGAGGGAAGGAAGGAGGGAGGGAGGGAGGGAGGGAAGGAGGGAGGGAGAGAAGGAGGGAGGGAAAGAGGGAGGGAGAGAGGGAGGGAAGGAGGGAGGGAGAGAAGGAGGGAGGGAGAGAAAGAGGGAGGGAGAGAGGGAGGAAGGGAGAGAGGAAGAAATGAGCAAACTAACAAACGAATGAACGAAGGCACAAAGGAAGCCAGCTAAGTGACTTTACAGGGCCAATGGCTATCCCCACAGCATATCCTGAACACCTGAATTTTGACAATGACCAGGAGTTGGATTATTGTCATGTGAATAAACATAGTCCCATTAGGTTTCTCTTTACAAGGAGCATGAGCTTTGAACATGACGATCTCGTCACTTCACAGAGCACCTCTTGATAAGTGAAAACATTAACTCTCAGGAGACAATCTTCTTATATAGTCTATTTAAAAAGCTCTTAGAGGCTGGAGAGATGGCTCCGTAGTTAAGAATACCTGCTGTTCTTCCAGAGGAACAGAGTTTGGTTCCCAGCACCCACGTCAGGTGGCTCACGACCACCTGTTACTCTTGCTTCAAGAGACAACACACCCTTCTTCTGGTGCCTGATGATACTGTACTCATGTGTGTGTGTGTGCGTGTGTGTGTGTGTGTGCGCGTGCGTGTGCGCGCGCATGTGCATACACTCATACATAAAGAAAAAAATGTTTTTAATATAAATAAAAAGAGCTTAATGGGCTTCCAAATCTCTCCTGTCAATTGATGGCTCTAGAAAAATTTGGAGCACATTATTATTTATAAAACAGGCAATTACAGACTAGATAGAACCGAGTCATACGAACACAAAGACCCAAGTTCAATACCCAGAAGCTATGTGTCTAAGTTATTTTTCCATTATAGTGAAGAGACACCATGACCAAAGCACCTTCTAAAAGGAATCACTTAGTTGGGGGGCATGATTACAATTTTAGAGGGTTAGTCTATGAACACCATAGAGAGAGCCTGGCAGCAGGCAGGCAGGCATGGTCCTGGAGCAGTAGCTGATAGCTTACACGTTAGTGATAACCTGAACAGCACGTGCTTCTGGAAACTCAAAGGCCACTCCCAGTAAGGGATCTCCTCTGACAAGGTCACGCCTCCCAATCCTTCCCCCAACTAGGGACCAAGCGTTCATACATAACAGCCCATGGGCCCTGTTCTCACGCAAACTGCCACACTATGTTTTGTTTTTGAGCCTCATGTATGTCTTTAATTTCAGGAATGGAGATTCAGGAAACAGGACCCTTGGGCTTCAATCACAAGACAGCTTAGTTGAACAAGAGAGCTTCATGTTCTGTGAGCGGAGTCCCTGCCTAAAAACAGTGAGGTAGAGAGAAATCTAAGAAGATACCTAATGTGGACCCCAGACTCCACATGGACAGACATACATGCGAACATGCACACACACCCATGTACTCATGCCCACACAAATCAACATGTACACATGTGCACTCACAGATCCTACAATATATGATGTGTGTACTGTGTGCCAGTAAACTGTCATTTGAGTGACACTATCTCATTCTAGTACAGCCTGACCTATTGAGGATGTCTCTGTTTGACTTGTGGGAAAACTCAAGCACAGGCCAGAGAGGGAGCCACCATGGTCGCCCTCGGGTACCACAAGAGAGCATGCACTTTGACCTCTTTGTCTCAACAGCATTCTATTGTCACTTGAAGGAAGTCACATCCACCTGAGGAAACCCTCTGAAGACACATCACAATGTCCTTTCTATGACCGTCTGTGTTCCTGTCCATCAGCGTTCCACACCCAGTCCCACGGGGCAGATGGCAAGTGTCCGCACAACAGAAATAGCACGGGGTTTCATCTGGACACTGCGCTGTGCACGCAAGGCTCTGTGGAGTCCAGGCAGCTGTGACTCACCCATCAGCTCCGGAATCTCTTTCAAAATTTACTGATCTCCTGACAGGAATGGGCAATGGCTTCACAGAAAATGCAAAGCTCTGAACCTTTGCCAGGCTCTCCAACCCAAGCAAAGCCCAGCTGCTTACGCTGGCGATGGGCAATAACATTGTTCTCCTGGCTCCTGCAAAGTCAAAGATGTCTCTCCTTCCATTCCTCAAGGCTTAATGAATGACGAATTAAAGTCAGCCAAATGTGGGCCGACCCAGGCAGGGCTGCCGGAGACAGATTTCTGATCTAATAGCCTTGGGAGTTTTCTCTGACATGGCTAAGCCTGAGAGAGTCCACTTAGTGAAGCAGCAAGAAGTGAAATCTGATAGAATAAAAATGTATATCTTCCATTACTGCTAAGGCAGAGGTTTAGGGAGACAGAGGGAGAGTGAGGAGAAGAAACACACTGGTTTTGGGGGGACACTGGCTGGACTCTCCATTCTTCCCCTTAGTGACTGTGTGACTGTGTGACTGAGGCAGGCTGCTCAGCTGCCCTGAGCCCCTAGTTTTTCATCCACAAATGAAGATAGTATTATTTACCACCTGGGCTCCATGTGAGGACTAAGTGAATTAATTAGGAATCTAACTGGGCACACGTATATTGGCCACATCTCCACATTCCAGAAGTTTGGGGAATTTATAGTCAAAAGAGACTTACAAAATTGAGTTCAGACATCTGATATTATAGCTTAAAGGTGAGACCCAGGAAATTAAAATCTAAAATTATATAATTAGATAATGAATGAATTTCATTCCGGCCCATTCTTTAGGTAGCCACTTGGGCACTGTGTAAATCTTGCGTTCACATATGCACATACATACCCACCAATCACCATGAAGCATAGATATGAAACATGCTATGTCCACATACCACACTGACAAGAACTGTTAAGGATTTGGCTGGGGAGATGGCTCAGGCATTAAGGTGCTTGCTTAGTAAGCATGAAGAAGTGAGGTGTTTCCTAGCACCCATTAAGAAGCCAGGTGTTGTGGTACACACCTGTAATCTCAGCACTGGGATGGGCAGAGACAGAGGATCCCATGGGTTCTCTAGGCAGCAGACTAGGCAAATTGGCAAGCCCCAAGCCAAAGTAAAAGTAAAAGACTCTGTCTCAAAAACAAACAAACAAAACAAAATAGTGGCTGTGGAGCAACAGGTGAGGCCTCCACCTGTCTGTGAAGGCACGCACATGCATGTATGTACACATACACACACACACATGCACAAAATCAGAGAATTATGAAGGATCTTTTTCAAGGCCTCAGGCATCAGGACCTTGATGTGTAGAAAGTCTATTCTGGTTGGTTGTTACTAACACAGCTTAAGGGTCACCCAAGAACAGAGTCACAATTGGAAGATTGCCTAGGTCAACTTTGGCCTGAGAGCATGTGTGTGTGTGTGTGTGTGTGTGTGTGTGTGTGTGTGTGTGTGTGTGATTTCCTTTGTTGCTAACCAATGCAGGAAGGTCCATCCCACTGTGAACATTGCTGTGCCTGGGTAGGCGAGCCTGGGTTCTACAAGAAAGGCAGCTGAGAATGGAGCTGGAGCAAGGCGGCTAGAGGGCTTCCATTTTCAAATTCCTGCTCCTGTTCCTGCCCTGACTTCCCTCAGTGATGGACTGTGTAAGATGCAACAATCTTTCCCTTACATTTGCTCAGAGTTTTTTAAAATCATAACAACAGAGTGAAACTAGACTAGAAAGTGTCCTGAGGGTACAGTGCCAGGATGACAAATCCAGAGGAAGATGGGCATGGGCTGGCATGCCATCGGGAGAAGTGACCATCCAGTTAGCAACACTAGTTCATGTGAAACAGACGCCCACGAGTGGTAGCTTGTATGAATGCTAAGTGTGTGGTTTAAGCAAGGAAGTGAGAGGTGAACATGAGAGAGCGCTGAGGGCTCATTAGAAGTTTCCTGGAGTGCCCAACCTGAGGGAGTCTTCTTCCAGGAGGAGATTAGCAAGGGAGAAGGGACATGGTCAGCCACATCTTGGTGGGAGGTGAAGCCTTGGTAGCCTCACGTCTGTAGAGTGGAGATGAATTAGCACCTGCACCACAGGCTGTTGGGAGGATACAGCACTAGATACCTGGTGAGCACTGAGTGCAAACTGGAGATGATTAGTCCCTGAATCGTGGGCTCTTGGGGAGATACAGCATTAGGGCCTGGGAGAATTCAGTACTCGGTGCATGGTGAGCACTGGGCACTGAGCACATGCTCAGCTTTACACTGGGTCTTATGCTCAAAATCCCTGCAAGGCACAGACAATAGCTCTCTTCACTTTACAGTGAGGAGCACAGTTAGCTGCCATACCTGTTATACAACCAGAAGATACCCAGGCCTGGACTTGATGGCAGATGTCTGTAACACCAGGCCAATTTGTCACTATCACCACGTAATTAGCCACCTGTCACAGCCATTATTCCATATAGCCCTGGTGTGACGTGCAGATCATCTCCTTACCCAACCATTACTTACTGGCCACTTGTTATAGGCGCAACACACTGCTGGGTGCTGTGGGAGGAAAAAAAAACCAGAACTGTAGTCCTTGGAATTAAGAGTCATAAACACTTGCTGCTAGAGAGACCTGGGTTCAATTCCCAGTATCTACCTGGTGGCTACAATCATCTGTTGCACCAGTTCAAGGGGACTCAATGCCCTCTTCTGGCCTCTATAGGCATCAGGCACACACAAGGCACACAGACTTAGATACAGGGCAAAACAAAAAACAAACAAACAAACAAAAAAATCCCAACCCATACACGTAAAATAAAAAGAGAGAAAGCAAAGGCTAGAGAGAGTGAGGACGAGAGAGAATGCAAGAGAGCGAGAGCGATGGAAGGAGGGAGGAAGTGAGGGAGGGAGGGGGAGAGAGAGAGACACAGAGACAGAGGAGAGAGACAGAGACAGAGACAGAGACAGAGACAGAGACAGAGACAGAGAGACAGAGAGAGAGAGGAAGACTCGAAGAGATCTCTGTGTCCCTAGAGGTGAGTGAGCTTCTATTCCATCCACCCTCCCCTCACTGCCCTCCCACTGCTACGCAGCTGCCTGCCCAGCCTTAGGCTCTTAGGGCCCTCTTCAGGTGGACCATCTGGACCAGCCGGACCTGTGACTACCCAGCCTTACCTAACATCGGCTCTGTGGATGCAAGTCTGGCATGGCCTGTCCACCTCGGTGATGATGTCGGTCTTTCTCTCCCAGAGACCTCTAGAAGAAGTTGGCTTTCTTTTCTATCCATAAACTTCTTGGTGTGAGGGGGGCATGAGGGTCTTCCTGGTGTGAGGGTGCATGAGGGTCTTCCTGGTGTGAGGGGGCATGAGGGTCTTCCCGGTATGAGGGGGCATGAGGGTCTTCCTGGTGTGAGGAGGGGCATGAGGGTCTTCCTAGCTCGCTGGTTGTTTCTCCAGCTATTACACTTATAAAGAGAAAATTGTCATAATCATTTATGGCCTAAACATAGAAATTTATTGCCCCCAAATTATTTTTTACAAATCATGTAGTTAGCTAGGTAGGTTGACACACATCGTGAATCCCAGCACTTGGGAGGCAGAGGCAGGTGTATCTCTGCGAATTAGAGCCCAGATTGGTCCAGTTATTTCCAAGCTATCCAGGGTTATATAGTGTCTCAAAAGAGTAGCAAATAATAAATTCTAACGGATAAAAATTATATATGGTCTATATTATAAAGTTTTGAAATATGTATGTATAATGGAATGACCAAAGAAAGCTAACTAACATATATTAATCTTACAAAATTTACATTTTATCAGTGAGCATAATTAAAATCTACTGTCAGCAATTTCCCAGAACACAACACATCACCATTAGCTACAATCATCATGTCACAGAATGGCTTTCTTCAATGTATTAAGTGCCGCGTCCTTCGGTCAACATCATCTACCCATTCCCCATCTCTTCCTGATCCTGTCACGACAGTTCTTCTCATTCCGCTTTACTGTGAGACCAGCCTTTAGGTTCTACACATAGAGGGGGTCATGTGGCGTTGTAAAGCATGCTGTACACAGCTGGAGAGACAGCTCAGTGGTTTGGAGAGAGAACCAACTGCTCTTCCAGAGGATCTGCCTTTGGCTCCCATCACTTGCAGCAAGCAGCTCAAACTGCTTATAACTCCAGCTCTAGGGAACCTGACACCCTCTTCTAGCCTCTGCGCTACTTGCACACACAGACACATACGTGCACACTCACACACACACACACACAGACATAAATATAAACACAACTTTTGAAAGTAAAGCCATCGAACAGAAGCACTCACTTTGCCTTAACTGTAGTGACTTCCTCCCTGAGCCCCAGGCTTGTCTGCTCTCTCCCCTCTGTTCTTGAAGAATCATCATTAGGTATTGGTGACCCCAATATCTGGCATCCAATCCATCTTCCCTCACAAACCCCATCCTGTGGTTAAATCCTACACTGGTCATTGCCAATAGCTCCCAGCCTAACACTTCTTCCTCTGTCTTCCTAGCTCAGCTCCCAGACACTCATTCAAAAGGCTGCAGGACCTTGATTCTCTGGCCTGTTGGTCTGTTTTCACCATTTTTATTTCGTGTACATCCTCACCATCTTTGATGCCATGACCCGTCACTCTTGCAAAATCGTCATGTACTTCTTACCCGTCTCTCCTGTCATCTGTTCACTTAGAAAATCCTTATCCGAGTTTTCAGCTTTTGGCTCCCAGGAGGTTACACTGCAACTTTCCTCTGTTTTCCAGAATCTTGGTCTATCCAACACCAGCCACCTCCCACCATTCTGCCCAAGTTCCACCTCAAAGAGATAAAAGTCATGTACTTGAGGTGCCCTGGAGGTGAGGTCGGCACCACATCGACCTTGGCCCTCAAGGTGGGTTGCCTGGTCTTCAAAAAAAAAAGTTGGTGACAACATTGTTAAGGCAATCTGTGACTGGAAAGGTCTGAGGATTACAGTAAAATTAGCCATCCAGAAGAGAGAGGCCTAGATTGAGGTGGTGGCCTCTGCCTCTGCCCTGATCAGCAGAGCCCCAAAGGAGCTGCCAAGAGACAGAAAGAAGTAGAAGAATATTAAACACTGTGGGAATATTACTTTTGATGAGATTGTCAACATTGCCCAGCAGATGAGAATACCTTCTGGAACTGTTAAGGAATTCTTGGGTACCGCAGTCTATGCACTGCAGTGTGGATAGCCGCCATCTTCATGACATCATGGTGTGACATCATGACACCAAGAGTGGTGCAGTGGAATGCCCAGCTGGTTAAGAAGCAACAAGAGAAAACATTTCAATAAAAAAGGCCATCTGAGAAAAAGAAAGAAAGAAGGCCCTTATCTGTTTAACTTCCCCTCCCATCTTAGCATCTGCGCTCAAGAACTGAGCAGGGATGGGGCAAACGCTGGATGACTGGTTGCACTTGAAATGTGTGTTTGCAAATCTTACACATTTCCATAGTCAGTCCACTCTTTTCCTCATGTTACCTTGTACCCGCTTTCCCCAGGCCTTCTACAGGGTGTCGACCAAAGACACCCTCCTCCAAATACCCACACTGTAAATACTGTAAGGCCCAGGCCCACACCTGGTCATCACCTCAAAGACACTGCCTCAGTGCCTGCCGCTGTTCTCCTGAACACTTAACTTGTATATTTTGAATTTGTGAGGCAAATGAAAGTTATTTCACACGTACAATCTTAACACAAAAGTCCTTTTTCAGCACAACGTCTCTCTCTTTACAACATATATTTGAGGCAAACCTCTGTAAGCGTGATCTCTAATGATCAAATCCTCTTCATCAATGTCTATTCTTTCTTACCTAGGGTCCTCTGACTGCTCTTCAAGGCCTTGAGACTGTTCAAACCTAGTGACTAATTCTCAAAGCTTTCATTATTTTGCTCACAGGTTCTCAGGAAT
This sequence comes from Acomys russatus, assembly GCF_903995435.1. Classification (NCBI taxonomy): domain Eukaryota; kingdom Metazoa; phylum Chordata; class Mammalia; order Rodentia; family Muridae; genus Acomys; species Acomys russatus. The sequence continues at coordinate 59,581,632 of NC_067150.1, read as the reverse complement.
TTTCTTTGTTGAGGTATTTGGAGTGCTCGCCTACCCCGTCAGCTAATTCCCCCGACACTGCCATCTTATGTCTCTCTCCCTTTCTTGCTTGTATGGGAAAGAGCAGCTAGCCTGACATCTTCAGTTGGTTGCCCAGCAGACGTTACAACTCAGTCTACATAAATAATTTTCTTCCTCTGTTCTTCAGAGCTCTATCTCCTTCTTGACTACTTTTCAAGGCAGTCATTGGTGCCACTGGTCACCCAGCTGCTCGGGAAAAAAAGCCTTTGAGAGGCCCTTAATACTTCTCTCCTGTTTTCTCTCTTCCCCGACAACACACAGATCCAGAACATCCTGCATGGTCTCTCAAAACAGCTCCTTACACCTGCATTCTGATTCTGTCATGACAGGATCTAGATGCGCACACTAGCGCTGCCCTCACAGTGCAATAGAGACCGCTGGCTTAAACACTTGTTTTTAAAACTTCTGGGAGAGCACTGCAAATACAGACAAAGTCTAAAGCAGGCTATGAATTCATACAGACAATCATGGCCCTGAGGACTCTCTAGCCCAGGAGTATTTAAAGCCCAGGGAACCTGAGTTTAAGTTTTAACAACCCATTCTTTATGCGGAGAGATTAATAATATGCCTACATAGTCTAAGACCATCAGGACTTACATCTTTAACAAGGGTGATATGCCAAAGTAAAGCCAGCCCACGCACAAACACAGGCAAGAAAAGTTGCAGGGCAGTGAAGGAGGCAGCCATCATGTGTGTTTATAGTCCAGCTTAACATTGCAAAGATGGCTAAAGCCTGTTAGGCTGCAGATTTTGTTTAAAAGGTACTTAGGCTCTCAGCAGCTAAGAGCAGATTTCCTATAGCTGAACAGATTTTGTGCTTAAGCCTCAAAGGTGCTTCACAAATATTCTTTGATAAAAGTGGTCAAACCCCAGGTTAACAGAATAGTCACTGCGGCAGAATGAGCAGAAACAACAGACAGTGGAAACAGGCCCACAGAGAGCGAAAACTGGACCGTTCACATATGACCATGCTGGAATATATGCGTGTTTGTGTAAAGCGAAAGCTAGACAGGACTGTAACTAGAAACCTAGAGACACTTAAATGGGGGTAACTTTTAGCAAATGCAAAAAAGAAAAATTAAGAAAAATAAAGAAATTTTGACCAATCAAAGTCTGATCAATAATCAAAAGAATGATTTAAAAGGTTGACGGTATTGACAAATATTGCACACAGCTCACAACAACTGCATGGTATGTACCTTTAAATACAGCTGAGACATTAGCAATTTACTCCACATTAAGATGGAAATATGAATTGTAACAAATTTCACATTAAAATAATTCAGTTAGTCAAAGAAATAGTAGGATATGGATGAAATGAAATTAAAAAATGAACAAAACTGAAATAGGACACAGATCATCACAAGAGACCCAAATTTTATTATTTAAGAAGTTATTAAAGTCATAAGCACTTTGAAACTATTAAGAATGTCACAAACATCTAGAAATAAAGATATTTTTCAAGCTCTTTTAAAATGTTTTTAATTATCTCTATGTGAGTGTGTCTATGTATGCGTAATGCACTCACATACCCGCCATGTGCACAAGTGTGGAGGTCTGAAAAGGTGTGAGATCTCTGGAAGCAGGAGTTACAGGTGGTTGTGAGCCACCTGATGTCGGTGCTGGGAGCTGAACTTGAGTGCTCTAAGAGTATCGAGTGCTTTTAACTGCTGAGCAGTTTGGTTTGTTTTTTGTTTTTTTGTTTTTTTGGTTTTTTTTTTTTTTCAAATTACCAGTGAAACCTGAAGATTTCTATTTATAAATTGTTTATAGAAACAGAAAAATAGTACTTAGTGTTCTATTGCTGTGAAAAGACACCATGACCACAACAACACTTATAAAATAAAACATTCAATTGGCGCTTGCTTACAGTTTCAGAGGATTTGTCCAGTATCATCATGGCAGACAGACATGGTACCGGAGAAGGAGCTGAGGTTCTACATCTGGACCCGCGGGTACCAGGAAGAGAGAGACACTGGGCCTGGCTGGATTATTAAATAATCTAAAGTTACCTGATACTTTCATTAGAAAAATAAAAACATAGGCACACGGTATAGAACAGAGAGCCTAAACACAAACCTGAACCCGCACGCTGAACTACTGTTTATAAAGGGCTCCACAGAAGCTCCATGGAGGAACCAGCGCATGTGCAGCTGACATAACCGGACACTGGCACAGGAAGACGGCAACTGCATCATACGTGGCGCGTGGGGAGGGCTGGGGTGACACACAGTGGATCATAATGACAGGAGTGTAAGAAATAAGCCCGTAAATCTTCTCGGAAAGAACATGGTAGAAGTTCAGGAACATTGGCCTTGGAACCTTTCGGGGGCTGGGGACTATCACCAAAACCTCAGTCAACAAAAGAGGAAATAAATAAATGTGACCATATCAGACCAAGACATCAGTGTGAAGCAAAAGACACAACGCAGTGAAAAGACAACGCACAGACTTGTGGAAAATATTATGATTACATACCTCATAAGAGGTTAACTCCCCATGTTTTATAAAGAAATCTTAAATTCAACAGCAATAAATAAATAAATAAATAAATAAATAAATAAAAATTACTTTATCAAAAACTGGCCAAAAAACTGAATAGAAAAAATACTATGCAATGTCACTAATCATCAGGCACAAGGAAACCATTCTGAGATGGTTCCGCACCCACTAGAATGGCCATTATAACAAATAAAAGTGCATAAACACATTGATGGATACTCAAAGAGAACAGAAATACAGATTTGTGCAGCCATCATGGGAAACAGTACAGGTGTTTCTTTAAAAATTATTTTAAAAATACACCAACCTCACAGCACAGCCATGCCTTCTCTTTGTTAACTAACCCAGAAGTCAACTCCTTTGCAGCATCCTTTACGGTACCCAAGACATAGACAGAGCCTTAACATTTATCCAAAGATGAGTAGGTAAAGAAAATGTGGCACAGGTATCGGTATATTAATGGAGTATTATTCAACCTTATAGACAAAGGAAGTCTTGCCACCATCCACAATCTTGAAGCCATTTTGCTGTGTGAAATAAGCCAGTTACAGAAAGAAAAATATTGCACGAACTTATTCATAGGTAAAGCCTAACATAGAAACAAAAATGGGACCCATATTTAGAGAAGGGTTAGGGGTGTTGCACAGTCATAGCGTGTGTTTGCTACAGAGGACATTTATACCACCCTCTTAGCAGCAGCTCAGGTAACATCTCAGAAGAGGGGGGCGGAGAAAATCTAAGAGTTACAACATACGGAAGAGCACTGTGAAATGTTCTTCTGTATGTGACACAGCCAATACACTCATGATCGAATTGTGGCAGAAGTTGCCACAATTCCTCCCCGATTAACTGCCAGTGAATTCTTGGGTAGAGGCATACAGTGTCTTCAGTTATACATCCACGTATGAACCCACCATGCTCCAATAGAGAGCTCCAAGTCCCTGGTTACCCAGATGATCCTAGTTAAACTCAGTGAGTCTCAAAACAAAACAAGACAGACATGAATGTGGGAGAGGGGTTTGTAGAGATGACAGAAAACGAGATGAATAGGAGGAAGATAAGAGGGTTGGGTGACAGTAACCAGAATACTTTGTGTAGATGTATGAAACTGTCAAAGAACAAATTTAATAAAAGACATAAGAAATAAAAGCAACTGCCTTTTAACCTTGCTACCAAGCTCAACAAGGGCAACTCCAGAGAAGTAAATCCCACGGCATCTCATTCATAAACATTGATGCATTGAGCAGAATTTCCAAAGAAAATCAGCCAACCAAATCAAGAAGCCAGAACACATCGTGACTGAATAAAATTCCTTTCATCAAGGCAAAACTGATTTACATTAAAGAAAGCATCCACTTTATGTAATCGCAGCTTAAGGGAGATAAACATATTCTCATCCCCATAGTGGAAGAAGAGACAGCATTCCATGCGACTCAATACTTATTCACAAATGAAGACATTATCCATACATTGGGAGCCCCGGTGAATTACTGATATTATAACGTACTAAAATGGCGAGTCTGATGGTGGTTGACTGGCACGCACTGTCTTCACCTAGGCTTGGTTTCAAGTTCTAGGTCCTATTTAAGACTGTCCACATTTGGATTCCTAGGCTATTCTGAGCATGTTCTCCCGGAAGCAGCAGAAGAAACGGAATGGACGGCAGAAACTTGGGGCACTGCCCAAAGCCAACGCGTGGACTCAGCATACAGTTGTTCCCCGGGCATCATGTGTCGTACAGTATATCCTGCAACCAGACTTAGTGTTGACGAGGTGGCATGTGAAGAGGGAAGGACTGGAATGTCAGGGAACACAAGGCATGAATATAGAACAAGTGAGACATTATGGGTCATATGCATCTCATCCATGAGAAACTAAAGAGAAACTAGCTGCAACCGACATGGAGGGTGATGAAAAAGTTGCAGAGATCCACAGCAAATAACGTGAAAAAAATGTGACATGATACTGGAATGGCTTACGCTTAAGGCTCATGGGAAAGTGAAATTGCAAATCTCCAGGAAAATGGATGGAACTTGGTGTGTTAATCAGGGTCATCCAGGCTCTGAAAGACAAATGTCACACATTCTCTCTCGTCTGTGGATTCCAGCTTTTAAATATATGGATGCATATTTACACACGTGTGGTTAGAGATCAGGAAACTCAGAAGAGGACCAGGTGAGAGGGAAAGAAATGCTAGGGAAGGCAGCAGAGTTTGGGAGGTGGGAATTGAACACATCAGGTGTAAGACTAGGAGGCTACTAGGGGTAGGAGAATTAAAAAAAAAAAATTGGGGTGGAGTAATAGGAGAGAAGAAAGGAGGAAAGATCAACTAAAGCACATTTTGCTTGAAAAACGGCATTGTGAAACTACTCTATGTTGATAATTGCAAAGTAAAACTAAAGATCTTAATCCCCAAGCCACATTAGGTCAACTGATCCTTGAGGCTGAGACTCTGAGCACTGGAAGAATCTAAGGTTTGCTGTGAGACCATAAGAAGACAGGTGGAGAAGCTTCATTCCAGAGTCCTGCTTGCAATACCAGGATCATGGCATGCCCATTGCTAGAGTCCTCTCTAGGTGATTAAACCAGGATATGTGAGGGTGGAGCCTGCATATTCTTCAGTGTTCCAAGCTCTCCAGAGAGGCAACAGTCAGGCCTGGGAACCTCTGGTTTTGGGCATTTCTACTTTACATCTGCCAATATTGCAAATACCTGCTGTACTTTTCCTACACCAGGGATTCAGTTCCAAGGTAAGGTAGCTAAATGGTTCTTTGACTGGTGAGTGACAAATACTAACCAATATAATACTGGGCAAAGCTATCCAGTATTATTGCATAGTTATGGAAGAAAAAAATAATTCTTTAGATGAAAAAAAAAAAGCCCCACAAACAAATACATATTCCAGTTTTTTGGTTAAAGGTGGGTGGTCCCAGTACCATCAAATTCTTCAGAAGCCTCTTACTACAGGAAGAAAAGTTGACGAAGATACAAGGCATGTCTCTATCTTCTCTGCAGACCTTCAAATACAGCCCAGTCATATGAACCACATAACACCTCTCCTGTTCTCACAGCTCGGGAAAGAGGAGAGGGCAAGGTGGTGAGAGCAGGAGGCAATATCACACCAAATATTATAATAGTCCTGCCAGCCCCACCGTACCTGAGAAGTGTAGTTCACACTCACAAGAGCGTGTAGCAAGTTCTGCACCTCTGGCGCCTCCTTGGCAGGCATGTAACTCCTAAATGACTTAGCAAAATTTGGATCTCAGGAGGCTGGGACACTCTTCTGTAGATAGAAACGGGTAAGAGTCATCTGAGGACCCCATAGACACCGTGGCTTGGCCTGGTCTTTCTCTGTCTGTCCTTCTGCCAGATGCCAGTCACTGGACAAGGAAGGAAAACTCAAGCCCCGGCTGCATACATACCAAGGACCCCAATGAGCAAAACCTTTGCCTAAAATGCATATTCATGTTCCTACTTTATGAAGCTAATTTTATAGATTATGTGTCATGCTACAGAGATAGCGCCATTCTGTTTCTAGAAGTGTAAAGAAGTGGTTCAGGGTCACAGATCAAGGCCAGGGCTGAGATTTTTACTTGAAATCTTTCCTCCTGGCCCGTGTGCTCCCCTCTAGGGTAACTGGAGCTCTTGACATGGCCATGGTGCCTGCAAAACACCCACTGTTACTGTTACACCATGCTAAACACACAGTAGGCACATACTACAGGAATCTATTTCTATCCCCCCTTTTTTCTTCAGATAGTTTTCCTAACCCTCAAGCAAGTCATAAACCATAGACAACAGGGCCTGATGACATCATGACTGGGGCCCCCGCCTGATGACATCATGACCGGCCACTGTACTGGGGCCCTAACCACAGTTCCTTTGATCAAAATGCCAGACCATAGGACTGTGTAGTAAGTGTATTATTACCTTGAGCTTCACAGGTCAAAGAGAGCACGACAAATAGTTGTGTGCACTGGAGAGGTCCATGGCCTCTAATCAGTAAGAGACGTCGGAGGGCCCTGAGCAGTCAGCTCTCATCAAGTCCCCACCATGGTGCTCATGTTTCTTTTCCACAGCTATTACAGGCTGATACAGGGGTTAGGTTAGTAGGATGACAGTTTGATCAGAGACTCAGAAGTATTTGTAATAGTCCTAGTAACAACTGTATCTGTTACTTTTTATGATGCTGTGACAGTATCTGACAAGTAGCAATTTAAGGAAAGGAGTGCTTATTCTGGCTTACAGTTCAAAGGGATACAGTCCATCATTCTGGGGGAAGTCATGGTGTCAAGAATGGACCAGGTGTCACCTAGTCACTCTGCACTGCAGTCAAGAAGCAGAGAAGGGATGGGTTATAAAGCTTCTACTCCTCCCCCCTCGTGACCTACTTCCTCCAGCAAGGTCTCGTCTCTTAAAGATTCCACAGCCTTCTTAAACAGCACTTCTAACTGGGAACCAAATGTTCAAACACGACCCCAGGAAAGACATTTCATATTCAAATCACAACACTCTGATTCCTCATTCTCCATTCTCCCTCCCCTACCCTTAGAATGATGCACACACAAAGGCAAAGGCAAAGGCAATGGAACAGCCTTGTTAGTATCTAACTCCTGGACCAAAGTGTTGATTTTAATAGCCCTCTTGTGACCTGTGGCTTTAGCTCTGGGCTAAAACAGACAGATACTCCTTTTCTGTCCCGATGCTTATCTCTTTGGATCTATACTATGGGGCCAGTGAGCATCCTATGAGCCTACAAACAAGGAGACAGAAGGCTAGTGTAGGACTACTCACCCAGCCAGGCATACAAAGGAGACAACGGGGAGATAACTTACATGTAGCTGGGTACTGTCTGACCTCAGCAATTCAACTACTTGGAGGAGGGGCATGAGAGAGCAAACAGAAACTCTGCCTTCACCACTCAAAAGGGTGATAAAATGTGGTCTAAGAAATGTTCTGCACCCTGCCATGACCTGGAGGCAAAGCAGGATCTCAGTGGAGGTACAGAGAGGCATGAGCCCACAGGTTAAAAAGACTAATGGGGGTGTCTTCGCCATAAAACCCACTAGGGTTCAATTTTCCTGTTCCTTTCTCTCTCTTTCCTTTCTTTCTTTCTTTCTTTCTTTCTTTCTTTTTCTTTCTTTCTTTTTTTCTTTTGAGCTCCTGTGTTTACAGATTTAGTGAGGCTTGAGTTCCAACCAAAGCAACAACAACAAAAAGACCAAATCACCCCTCATGATTTTTTTTCATAATAATTTTATTGATTATTTAGGAATTTCACATCATGCACCCAAGCCCACTCACTTCCCAGTGCTCCCAGGTCTGCTTTCCCACCGTGATTGTTAATCTTTATCGTCAACATCTCTGGATGTAAATGACTATAGCGATGCATTTCTCAGTGTGTCTATGAGAGGATTTCTACAAATGTTTAAGGGGAAGAGGGAAGACCATGCCTTCACCGACTGTGTTTATCCTTATTCCATGGGCTGGACCCTAGAGTGGGTAAGAAAAGGAGGCAAGCACCAGTATTCATCTCTTTTTGTTTCCTGAGTACAGGTGCAATGTGACAAGCTGCCTCAAGTTCCTGCTGCCATGTCATCCCCACCAGGGCAGGCTGCACCCTGAACTTATCGGCCAAGACAAACACTTTCTTCTTCAAGTTGCTCCGTGTAAAGTATTTGGTCACAGGAATTAGAAAAATGATTCAAATGACTCTGTAAGCAGGATCATTGTCCTATAACCAACACAGCTGAGAGGTGACAATTCACTCTGCATTCACTTTTCTTTTCCTTTGTCACCTGCAGCAAAACTCCACCCTTGGGTGCCTGGGTGTCCACATGGAGATGGCTGAGCTCCGGGGTTGCTGTTGATGGGGGCTAAGAGAGGGTTTTCCAGTATGTTCTCAAGAGAGTTTGCTTGTTCTTCTGTCAGCAGGACCTGAAGTCCTTTCACAACTTTTCAACTCTTAAGACTAGTCTCTTGTCAGCCTTCTGTCAACCAGGCGTTAGCCCCTAAGCAGCTGTCAGGCCAGGCCCCTCCTGCCCACCGCATTCACAGTTTAGCTTACTCGAGCTCATTTTCCTCCTACTCTTGGCTCTTTCCAGCCCTAGGTCCTGGTCATGCTGGCCCTGGCCAGCATCCTTTGGTGGCTGCTCATTGCCTTTGGTTAGTATGCAAACGTAGAATGTAGGGATTTTTAAAAATGTAACCAAATCCTTTATAACACCATGTTCCTCCTTAACAATGGCGTTTGTGGTTCCTGGTTGCTGCACACATTCTCTGTTGTTTCTTCCCTGTACCCTTCCATGTCAACTTAGTTCTACAATATATGACAAGACAGTCTTTATGCAACAGAAGGATGGAAGGGGGAGGTGAGGGGAGAAGAGAAGACAAGGAAAGGGAAGAGAAGAGAAGAGAAGAGAAGAGAAGAGAAGAGAAGAGAAGAGAAGGGAAGGGGAGGGGAGGGGAGGAGAGGGGGGAGGGGAGGAAGGGAAGAGGAGGGGAGGAAGGGAAGGGAAGGGAGGGGAGAGGATTAGAAGGAAGGGGAGGGAAGGCAAGGAGTGGAGGAATAAATGGAAAAAGTGACTGAATTTTTGGAGGCTGGGAATTGTAGGCTAGGCCTGTGGGCAAGGCCGACTGAGACGTCTTTAGGTAGTGTGGCTGGGTGACAGCAAAATGCAGATACAAGTTGGTGGTCCATAAAAAGAAGCCCCTCCCCTATTCAGATAGGCTGCCCTTTCCCCCTGCTTGTCCCCAAAATTCTCCATGCCTAGATCCCAAATGCATGACACCAAACAACCCTGGCAGCCTCAAGAAATAATGGAGCAGACACCAGTAAAGTGAGGAAAAAGAACAAAGGAAGATTGTGACCACCTGTCATAAAGACAAGACAAGAGAGGGCCATTAAGGGGGAGGAGAAGTCATCCTAGGCTAGGGAGATGGCTCAGTTGGAAAGTACTGCTCTTGCAAGTATGAGGACCTGAGTTCAATTCCAGCACCCACATGAAAACAAAACAAAATGAAACAACAAAACTCTGCCTGGTAGCATTCCTTATAATCACAGCACTGGGGTGGGGGTGGGGGTGGGGCGGGCTTGGAAACAGATGCCTTGGTTTCACTGATCAGTTGGTCCAGCCAAATCAGGGAGGTCCAGAGTCAGCAAGTGGCTCTCACCTCAAAAAATAAGGTGAAAACAAATTGATGGCAGCATCTAACATCAACCTCTCATCTCTATGTGCATGCATGGCACATGCACACTCTCACAAACGCACTGTACATACACACAAATACAATATTTTAAATAAAAGAACGTTCCTCTAATAACGGATGTATGCACCATCCTCTTTGGATGTTTCAGTGCTGTGTTTGAGATTGGACTTTAAACAACCTTTTGAAAAGTGGTCAGTCACAACTTACAGCTTATTATCTTTTGTTTTCATGCTTCTGTGTCTCACATTCTGTTTGTTTCTTCTGTTCTATTTTCAGATAAAGATGGCTTAAGTAAAAATTTTTTAAAAGGAAAGCTGCCTTCGAACACATTCATGAATATTTTAGCATGCATTTTGTGTACACATTTAATATTCTCTCCAGAGCACACAGAGCAAAGAAGCAGGAAGGAGACGCCAGGCCACACATCAGTGCCTGCTGCCCAATGGCTAATCTCAGGAGTAAAGAGCAGAGTCCCCAACAAAGCCTGACCATGTCCAGTACCACCAGAGAGGGACATGGAAGCATTCCTGATCAGATGTTGAAGGGGTGGGGCACATGAGGGCACAGAGGTGGAAGGGAGCAGGGAGGCAGGAAGACACTGCTGCCGCCCATCACTCACCCATTCCAGAAGAGCTAAACACTTCCTTACTTTCCATGGTCCTGAATCTATGTCGTTAGCAGGAAGTTTAGTAAAGTGTGGCTGCTACTTCCCGCTGTTGTGGGAGATGCTCTGGTGCAGCGTCTGGAGAAGCGGTGGGAGCAGTGGGCATATCTAGGAAGACTTCTGGGTTGAGTCGGTGCTAGATCTGAGGAGGGAGAAAGAGCTAGCTTTAAGCAGGGGACCTCCACCTTGGAAACTGCATGCATGAAGGTCCTTAAGTGAAAAAGGAGGGCTCAGGGTCAACAACAGGATAGCTCTGCACAGGTGCCTAGTGTGGAAAGAGAGGTGGGATGAGAAAGAAGGCTGGCCCCGGCCAAGCAAGCTCTCCTGTAGAATAGCTGGCATGAGGTGCTCAGGGTATGAACTTTGGGAGGCAACGGAGTTTGAGCCGTGAAAAGATTCAAATCTTTTCAGCTCTGAGGTTTTAGAAGGTTCACCCAGGTGGAGGCAAGAAGAAAGGAGAAGTTAGCAGGGTTGCCATCAGACAGAGGAGAGATGCCAAGGCCCTTTGTGGAGGCAGAGGAGTGGAAGAGGCCCAAGAGATGGAAGGGAACAGTGTGATAGTCTATTTGGAAACCCAAGGGACAGGACAGAAGACGGAAGGGCATGGCATGCATTGGCGCCTACTGTTCCTTAGTTCAATTGCCTGTGAGTGGGGCAGCAGAATTGGGGCTAAGTGCTGAATAACCCGGCCATGAAGCCTGCTGCCTTTGTTGGCCTACACTGTGACCACTCAGTGTAGCTGCTTGAGTGCCTATAAAGAGGGGAGTGAAAACTGTATCTTAACAGTGACATTGGGGAATGCTTTAAAGGGCTGAGGACAGCACCTTTTGGAGAAATATGTCTTATAAGGCCGTGTCCAGTAGTCTCTGGAACCTCTGACCTATAGGAAGCCAGTTTGCGTGAGGTGGGGTAGACTGGGTGTTGTAACCGGGGTGGACTGTGACCTGTGCTAGTGAGTTCAGAGTCCACTCCAATGGCCACTACTGGTCTTCAGACTCTCTGTAAAGAATATGTGGCAAGTTAAAAAAAAAAAATCAAACGTGGGTAAGCACTTACCAGTCTTTGTACCAGTTGGACATTGTTACTATATCCAAGGCAGGGGACTCTTTTACACTCTGTAGCCAGGTGGAGGGGAACTCAAGAAGCAAAATGGCCACCTCACAGGGATTCGAGAAGCATTGAGGAGGACAATAGTTTCTGGAATTTGTTCTGCATCAAAGTCACCAGGGAACATTCCAGAAACCCGGCAGACCCAGCTGACCCCGTATGCCACGAGGATCTCTCTAAGAGGAGGACAATAGTTTCTGGAATTTGTTCACATCAAGTCACCAGAGAACATTCTAGAAACCCGGCAGACCCAGCTGACCCCGTATGCCACGAGGATCTCTCTAAGAGCAGCAGCCAGTCTTCCGTATTTTTTAGGCTCCCACATGACACTGCTATGTGTGTGACTACACGGTCATCACATGAGGAAAGAACTGAGTGGAGTTTTCTAAATTTTAACATGCAAGAAAATCACTTGTGACCTGATTGAAATACAGATTCATTAATTATAGAGTGGGGCCTGCAAGGCAGCAGCCTTGTGAAGCTCCCAGGTAAGGCCCAGACCACGTGTCATGAGTAAGATTCACGTGAGCTATAAGTGTTATTTAACCAGACTGTGGACACTTGTAGGTCAAGGGTTAAAACAGACACAAAGGCAGACACAGGTGCCAACCAGGAAGTAGCCAGACAAGGCCTTAGCCCGGGACAGCCGATGCTCAAAATCACTGTGTCCCTGCTGCACCGTGCCTTTGTCAGGGCTATTTCTGGTGATGATTTGGGATTCCATCTGCTCTGTTTCCTCTCTTACCCACCACTCCCACCCCCACCCAGCCACTGGTCTTCCAACAAAGTAACTTGTGGAAAATTATATAATTTCCCTGGTTCAATTAAAGAGAAAAGAGAACGTGCCTACGTGGAAGCCTGACCCTAAGTAAACGTCAATGGCTGCCTCTGGATTCTGGGCACCTTGGGGCAGAGGGTTTTCTAAGAGTTAGGAACAGTTAGAGAAAAACACATCAAGGGAATGAAGATAAACTGAACCCCCCAAAGACAGCACCTCATAAAGTCCATGAGCTTCCTCTATTGGGAGTCTTGGTCTCCTTAACGGTAGCAAGTCAATAAGCTCCTGTGTTTTCACCCCAGACCAGGCCAGACTACAAAGGGACTGCCTCAGAAAGTCCTTCATCAATCAGCTGCATGAGCCAGCTTGGCCAGAGCCAAGAAGGTGTGACCATCAAAGAACCTTGGCTAGAAGAGTTGTTCTCGGGGTCCCCGTCACTCCTGCCTGGAAGAACAGCCAGTCCTGTCCGTGCTTCCAGAGAACTTTGCATGTGTCCCTACATGACACTAACGTGAAGCTAAGTATGTGAGACTCTCACCGGAACCTAAGCCTTCTCAGTCACGCGATGGCCACATTTTTCCATAGTCCAATGTGTCGGTAGTGGCTAGGGGTACTGCATGGCCCTAGTTAGTTAGAGGAGCTATTGAACAGATATGTTTCTGTTTTGTTTTCTGTGCAAGGTCAGCCAATGGTGGTGGTGGTGGTGGAGTGGGTAACTCAGACAACTGGCGGGCATGCGGGACCTGACAGGAAGTCCTCCTGAGGAGGCAAGAGGTCAACAGGAAGAGTGGACGCTGAAGAACGGGGACTCCAGGCAGGAAGAAGACAGAAAACAGACACAACCAAGGAAGGGTAAGGAGTCTGACCATCATGGTTCTGGGTTGGGCCTGCATCTTTCAGAGGGCATTGAGCAAATAACCGTGATGACTTAGCATCAGCAAAGGAGATGAAGAGCCCTCACGATAAACACAAGGAGATGTTGAAGCACTGACTCCAGGCACTACCCGCAAAGTGTCTGACAGAGGATGCTGGTGGGGGTTGGCTTCCGAGGTGATAGATCTGGAGCGGGAAAGGACATACACGTCTCCACACACCCAGACAAGCTGAAGGGCATGCCTGTGTCTGGGGATTTGGCGGCATGGAGCTGGGGAATTGCCAGGTTCCCAATCTAACTCCTGTCTTAATAGTGTTTTATAGTGTTTTATGTTAATTAAATGTCAACTGTAGGCATGTGCCAAGAGGCCCTGCAAAATCTGGTGTGTAGGGACAAGGGGACAATTGTACTTACTGCAGCAGCTGTCCCCAGATGCCCACAGACCAAAGTGCAAGAGGGAAAAAAATACAGACCCCGTCTGGGCCCTCTACAGAGCTAATTGCAAGTAAGCAATAGCTGCAGAGTGGCTGAGGAACCGCCTGGGTCTTCTGCTTATAGAGATGGCCATGGGTCTAGCCTGCCTACTCCTCCTTGTCCCCATGCCTCGAACCTTATCCCTCATCTCCTCATGCCCAGTAGAAATCACTTCTACTGGTAACGGAAACAGGAGCTCCTAGGAGGAAGAGGAGGCCCGTGGTGCATAGCAGAGGCAAATCTGGCAAGAGCTTTGATCATGGAGCCACAGACTGAATCGCTTGCTGTATAACTTTAGGCTGCACAAGTCACACCTCACATGGCAAGAACACTTACTGCAGGCCAGACCCTATGGTGAAGCTGCATGTGGCTCGGCAAAGCTGTCCTCAGAGACAGAGTCCACAGTCAGAAAGGTAACAGGAAAGGAAAGATGTTGGGCGGTCCTTGGGAGTGACACTCATAAGGATGAGGAGAGCTCACAGGGATTGAGGAAATGCTTGCTGGACAACAAAAGACACCCGAGTTCGACGCCCCACCGGTGGAAAAGATTTGGGTGTGGCAGTGCAGGCTTTTAGCCCAGTACAGAGGAGACAGGGAAAGGCAGAGCCCTGGGGCTTGATCAACAATCTTCAGGTAAAAGTGACAGATATTCTCTGTCTGTCTGTCTGTCTGTCTGTCTGTCTGTCTGTCTGTCGCTGTCTCTGTCTCTGTCTCTGTCTCTGTCTCTGTCTCTGTCTCTGTCTCTCTCTCTCTCTCTCCTCTGTCCTCTCATCGTCTCCTCTCCTCCCTCTCTCCCCTCTCTCTCCTCTCTCCCGATCTATCTCTCGCTCCTCCCTCTCTCTCTCTCTCTCTCTCTCTCACACACACACACACACACACACAATTTAGATTGACAGAGTGCTAAGGGACAGCACCTGAGGTTGACCTCTGTCCTCCACACTTGTCCATATCTATGCAGACAAGAAGCTGTACCCCACTAAGAAGCAGGGCAGGAATTTGAGGCAGCTATACACAGGACCTCCTGTGTGATGAGCCATCTTCCTGACTGCCTTCCAGCCTGTGAGTCTGAGGCACTTCAAACTCTCCAGCAAGAAAGTCAGGGGTGAGTTACAGGCCTTCCTGAGGAGAGTGAGCCTCAGGCTCCTCCCCCCCCCCCTCCTCACACCCTGCACCCCCCTGCTCCCCTGCAGCTCCTTCTCCTCCAAGCAGGCTGTGGATCTTGAGGCTCCAAGTCTACTCCCTGGGCAAGAGGGGACAGTTACCTAGCAGCTTCTTGAAGCATCTTTTCAGGGCTCTGCCTCATCAGCCCAAAGTTGCATCCTTGTCCAAACTGTCAGAGCCATCTGCCTGCAGCCCGCGTGGCAGAAAGACCATCTGTCAGCCTCTGACCCATGCCTGCTCATCTCACAGGCCACTTGGGCCAGCTCATGCTTGCTGAGAGCCTCTGGTGTCTGCCTCCACAGCCCATCTTCCCAACCTGACTGACAACTCCCGAGCAGCTAGAAGAGGGGTGCAGAGGGCGAGATGACCTGAGAAACCATGTTCACCCTGGGAACACAAGCACACAAGCACACAACACAGACACACACACCGTTGGGGAGGGGTGGAGAGAACATACTTTCTTTTTTGCCGTAAGCCTTGACTCACTCCAAATTCTCTCCTTATGGTGTAGGGACTACATAGCAGGAATGTGCACCATCCTAATCCCACCTTATCAAGTTAAACCTTATAGATACAATAAACAACCCAGCATTATAGGATTATCTCAAATTATTGTTCATGGTTCCTTGCCATGCAGTTTGAGCTGCATAGTAGAATGCCTGGAAAAAAAAAAATAACAGCGCTGGTGACGCTGCTGGTCGCAGCACCCACATTTGAGTCTAGGAAACAAGGACTGAAATGTGGTCATTTGGAAATGTTTCCTGGATGCCGCAGATGTGAATGGTGACGTGGGATGGAGTATCCACAGAGCTGTGGGGATAGGAAGGGTAAGGAAGGAGGGGAGCCGAGGGCGGGAGGCTCTCTACCACTGCAGGTAGATAAGGACGGTTTCCATCAGGGTATAAAGCAGGTAGAATGGGCCTAGAGTGACAGTAAGCTCGGAGTTTGTGGGAGGTCGGAGGAATCTGTGTAGGGAGCATGGGAGGGGGGGTGAATAGTAGAAACGTAGAAGAGGGGATGCGGGTGGCTGGTTCCGTGGGAAGCCCATGACAGTCTAGGTTTTCTCCTAACTCCACTAGCCAGCCCCCTCTTTCTGGAAGATCTTAAGAAATAGAAATAGAAAGAAATATCTGGTTTTGTATTCTAGAAAGATTACCTTGGCTCCATATAGGAAGGTAGATTACAATGGTGTTGTCAAGGAATTAGGGGCTAGGGATAGCTCAGTTAAGTCCCATGTGAGCATAAGAACCCGAGTTCTACCTCCACATAAAGCAACCAATCAAACAGGTACGCACTTGTAATCTCACTGCCAGAGAAGCAGAACTAGACAGAGCCCTGGGATGCGCTGGTCAACCTGACTCACCCAATCCGAGAGCTCTGGGCCATTGAGAGATGCTGTCTCCACAGAGCAAAGTGGATGGAGCCCTCTGGCCTCCACATGCATACATGGATGCTGCATGGACACCTGCCCAAAGTCAAAGAACTGGAGCAGAGAGATGGGTGGGACCCATAGGGTGTCAGGAGGGCTCCGAGGGTAGACTTGTGTAGCAGGGTGCTTTGTGATGCCAGGAATTATGAGAGACAAAATCATGGAGACAAAAAGCTAACATGTCACAGGCAGAAAAGATCCCTGGTCCCCCAGTGGCAGGGTTGCAGCTGAACCAACACTGACAGATGCCTGACCCTGGACTGCTCAAGGAGAGAGAGAGAGAGAGAGAGAAACACACCCATGTTTGTGACAGCGATGGCCTAGTTTCCAGTGATAGGATCATGTGGTTATAGGCCGTAGAGCTACTATTGTGTGTCAGACATTCCTCCTCAGGAGGCATAAAAATCAGTAATGTTGGGCTGGGGTGTGGTTCAGTTGGCAGAGTGCTTGTCTAGCATGCATGAAGCCCTGGGTTCAATGCCCAGCATGCATGAAGCCCTGGGTTCAATGCCCAGCACTGCAAAAACCAGAGATAACATGTATATATAGAAAAAAAAAAATCCTGATCCTCCAATGCCAGGATGGCAATTGCACCAACGCTGACAGATGCCTAACCTTGGACTGCTCAACAGAAAATACATACTCCAGCAACAAAACAAAACAGCAAACAGGTCCTGCCTGTGACAGTAGCATTTTTGAGGTGGATGCCGAGCCAGAAGCTCAAGGTCACCCTCAGAATATAGCAACATGAGAAGTGTGTGTGTGTGTGTTGTGTTGTGTGTGTATCCATGTGTGTGTCTGTGTGCACGCGTACACACACGTGTATGTCCATCCCTGATTTACACCTAAACTTGAGGTAGTTTGGAGAATTTGCTTCCAAAAATTGAGTGAGCCAAAAGTATCTTGGTGCCCCCGATGAAAGAAGTGTGGGCTGGCTGCTCTCCCTTGGACAGGACCAACCATTAAGAGCATCAGCGTGGAATAGCTACAGCCTGGTCCTTCTACGCATGACAGTCTCGGGCCAACAATAACAAGCTGGAGGAAATGAACCCCCAGGGGAGAGAAGCATAGTGCGAAGAGCCGCTGGAGAGCAGAAGCAACCGGCCCTAGCACTGTACAAGAGTCTGTGCAGACAGGCTAGTTTGGGAAAAGGGTGTTGAGAACCCAGCTAGGACCATGGACAAGGGGGCAGGGGAGATCAGGAGCAGGTGGCACTGCCCCCCTCACCCCAGTCTCCACTGCCGTTTCCAGGGTCATGATCTCCCAGTTGCTTTCAGTTAGAAACTGCAGTGGGACCACGGGGCGAAGGAAGGACCCTGACTGGGGTTAGGGCAGGCAGCTGGTCCCCGAGCAGGGAACCCAGGGTCCTAGATATGCACAGGCCCTGCAGTGTCTCTGCTGCCCAACAGTAGGCATGGACATGGGCCAAGGAAGGGATGTGTCTCCGCTTTCCAGGTGAGCGGGAGGACATCTGACAAGCCAGGTGGAAACACCAAGTATAATTTAATACCTCCTTTCTAACAGCGATTAGACGACACACTTCTACTCTTAATGTGCTCATAGTAAGTAGATTATCATCTGGAGCTAACCTAAGATTAACCTGAGATCTCGCTGTCTTTCTTACATACTACACGAGGGCCACTGTGCTCCTGAAACTGACTTATAGAAGTACTTTGCATTACTATGCGAGAGAATTCTACACGAAAGTTTGAGGGTGGGATCTGGATGTAGCGGCCTGGGGGGGGGTACTTGCCTATCATATCCATAGCCCAGAGCTCTACCGCACAACACTGGGAAACAGATGGGTTAAATGACGGAAAAGCTGATGGACAGATAATTGCTCGTATTTATGGGATTTCAGTAAATGTATACATTGCACAGCAATAAAAATCAGGGCAGTTCAGGATGGCAGCCGTTCTCAACCTTCATCAATTTTTATGAGAACATTTAAAACCCTCTTTTAGGCAGTTGGAGTATGCAAGACCCCACTGCTAACTATATTGACCCTACTGGGCTTCAGGCACCGGGACCTATTTTTGTGTCTGGGAGCTAAGGCTCGCCGGCAACATCTGCACATTGTAATACAAGACATGCATATTCAAGTGGGCATATTTTGGGTCACTAGGTTCCGGGACATGTCTTGACATTTAATGCTTTGGACATCCAGTTTTGACTCACTGGATGAATAAAAAAATATTTTTTTAATTGAAGGAAATGTATTTTGGGGTTAAAAAAATTCTCATTTCACCATGAAAATATCACCCAGAAATGTGTATTTTCATGCAGAAGTCTGCTTTTAAAAGTTAGAAAGCTATAGCTTAAAGGAGATGGCCAAAACTTTTCATTTTTAACTCCTCAGTTTTACCAAGTAGGAGAAATGATAGTTACAAAAACTGTTCTGGGCAGTAATCCAGATCATCTGAGATATTCAGAACATAGTATACAAAATTATTAAGGGGTTTATTTTGTTTGGCTTGTGTTTGGTGTGTATGATGAGTGTGTGAGGGTGTGTCCTATGGTTCACATGTCAAGGTGAGAGGACAACTTGAGCGAGGCAGTCACAACACCTGTCATCAAGGGCGTGGTCAGGTGTTTCCACATTCTGGGCCTCTTGGTCTTCAAAAACCTCAGCGTCCTACAGAATATGGCATTTAAAGATGTTTTCATTGTTTTAAGGATTCTTTGACAATAAAACAAGTCAACTCCTGGCAATGCCCAGCCTACTTCAAAGAAGATGATGAGCGTCAAAGAACCTCCTTATGGAGATGGCTTCAAACGTGGCAAACAAGCCACTGGGCAACATGTCCTCATTTCAGCTACAGACAGAATTCTGCCTAAAAACAGGCAAGCTTGGATCCAGGCCGAGTCGACAGCCAAGCTCTGCCAAGACAGGGTAAGCAAGTCCTCAATAGTTCCTGCCTCACAAATATGTCTGTCAGATATAGTAAGCCTGAAGGCTGAAGATGATGCCCCAACGTTATAGAGTTTTGAGTTCTGTTCAGGCAGCAAACTGTCTCTGACTTTTTTTTTCACTTTGAAGCTGTTAACTTGCACTTCCTGTGTACTCGGGTAATTAATTTTATTCCTTCTCAAGTCTCTGATGGGTTGAAGACCAGATAGTTTAATTTTACAATTAAACCTAGTTGTTTCGGGGTTAAGATGTTTTTATGTCTAGATAGATGTTTTAAATTGATAGAGATGAGATATGATAGATATTGATTTTCATTCAGAATTTTAGACTCACCAAGATAGGAAATGTTTTCTTCAAGGTTGCCAAATACAAATATCCAAAACACTATGAATGTATAATTCATATATTCCTGATTGTTTCGTGGTTCTTCTTGCTGTATGTAGCTTATTTTATATAGTGTATTAATACAAATGTACAAGTTAAAACTAAAAATTATTTTTAAAAAGCAGTGGCTTGCAGAGTTTTGCAAAGAAACAAGATCACTGTGTTTGGAGCTACGTGACAGTACAGACTAAAGAGGAGTAGATACGCTGTCAAGAACAGTAACTGTCCACATGAGTGAGAATACTCTGCAGGCCTGTGCTATACCTTCAAGTCTGTTTTTATGAGGTTGAAAGGTTTGTACGTGGTGTAGTTTGAGTGGTTCTCTGCTTTAATAGATTATGCAAGCATTGCTCTGCTGTAAGTGTCCCTTACCACAATACATCTGATTTTAATTATATGCACGCCCAATTATGCATAGGCATAAGACGGTAAATAGGGAAGTGCCCCTGAAGGTTACTAGGAAACAGCTTTTCTTTACTGTGCATGCACCCAAACTAGTTCAGGCCAGGTCAGCCCTTCTAACTTTCACACCTAGATAATAGTTGTATCTATACTTAAATGGAAACCATGTAAATCTGATTGTTACCAGGGGTGGAAAGTCACACTGCTGTTCAGAAACAGGAGTACTCATCAACCAGATGCAGTGCGGAGTGAAAGGGGTTCTGAAGCTGCCAGGTGCATGGGGCAAACGCATGAGAGATAAACTCAGAAGCACCGGAATGTGTCAGCCACATTGATGACTGAAATCTCAGCATTTCCCCGGGAGCTCATCGAACCAAGGAAAAGGCCAACTTTGAATCTTCCTCTCCCCTCTCTATCTCCCATCTGTCTACAGCCCATGGCTTCTCGCCTTTCTGTGGTCTGTCTTATGCATGTCCAATATGTCCCTACTGCCTATGTGTGCCATGCCCCTAACAAGGCGATTTGCTCTATATTTGTTGAGCAGTGCAAAAAATTACCATGTGGGAAAGAAATGATGGGTTATTTATAGAAACCTTTAACAGAGTTTTACAAGGGATTAAGTTATTAATTCCAACTGACCCCCAAAGCACTCTGTATTACAAACCATACTGTTATCAAGCAATTTGTGCTATGCTCAACATTTAAGGTGGATGTTTGTTTCATAAAGATGCTTTTGACCTGCTCCTTCATTTCAGCAAATGATCACCATAAGAGACATACACACACACACACACACACACAAACACACACACACATACACACATGTATTGCTTTCTGAGTCAGGGACATGGAAAAACACATAGCTTGAGATTAAAGCTGTGCATTAGTTTAGGTTGCAAATGGCGATCACGTGAGAAAACCAAGGCAGGAAGGTTGGTTGTGACACTGCTCTCTTAAAGCAGGTAAGTCAAACAAACAAGCTGAGCACGCAGCAGAACATCAGGCTACTCTCAGGTAACCTTGGGGTGCGTTATTAACTTGACTGTGAGGTCCAGCAAAAATTCCAGTTTCTTAGGCTATAAAGATGTGCTGCTACAGCTAGTTGTGTTGTTGGACGTGGTGAGTGTGTGCGTGGTACATGCAAGCAAAGCATCTAGGCTACAGAGGACAGCATTACAAGGGGTGTGCATAACCGAAACCAAATAGGGTTCAACAGAACTAAAGTATCCTTCATTCTTGCCCACCTCAGTTCTTGGGGCACTGTTGTAGCCAGTGTTGGCAAGTGTCTGTGTGCTGAGCCACCTCACTGGCCCATCAACGGCATTCTTGAAGGAGCACATGACACCATTGATGGCAACAGCTTGATAACCAATGTTCAATTATCATTTAAGACACGTGTATGTTGCAGTTTTTGTCAAAGGATAAGTCACAGCGCAATGGCCATGGGGTGACAAAGAAGGCAATGAGAAAAGAAGCAATGAGCCAAAGATCTGAAAACAGATGTGATGGCTGAGGAGAATCGTGTCACAGGTCAGAAAGAGCAAAGCTGTAAACTACCAGTCCCATAGTACCACAGCAGCCGTGGTGCTTTGCTATTCTGTTTGCTTGCTTTTCAAGCCAGGGTTTCTCTGTGTAGCCCTGGCTGTCCTGGAACTTGCTCTGTAGACCAGGCTGGCCTCGAGCTCACAGAGATCCACCTGCTTCTGGCTCCCCAGTGCTGGGATTAAAGGTGTGCATCACTATGGCTTGGCTAACACGGTGTATTTATATCAAAGGAAAAAAAAAATGCGCCCTACCAGACCACAAGGCACATCTCAGCACATCTCAGTGAATTAATTAATACAAGGAGAACATCTTTGCAGCAAAGCGCAATCAAATTATAAACCAATAACAAACTGATCTCTGTTCTTCTTTTAAGAATTTTAAAAATAACCTTATTCATGGACAAAAGAAGAAATCATGAAGAAACTAAACCAAATAGCATCAGAAGTGAGAAGTATTGGGCCACTCCCCCCGGATACAAACTCCCAGCCTCACACTCGAGGGGCACCCCAACATTCCTTTTCCTCAACACTTATAGTGGAAAATGTAGACTTTTTAAAATTTCATGATCCTCAGGTTCTAGTCGAGAAATCGAAATTAAAACAACAAATAGTAAAGTGCACCAAAATGTTAATAAAACAGGGCAACTAATATACAACAGAGCTTCGTGGAACAGAGAACGGCCATGATAGAGGCCCATACACCGACTAAGCACTCTTTCAACAAATGCTGCTGGTTGACATGAGCACCGGAGACGCAGCTGCACCTCTGCTGGATTAACAAAGCTCTGCTCTTAGGGGAATTTTATGCCACTTGGGAGACAAACAATAAACAAGAATAAAAAGTAAATAAAACACATGCTGTGCCGCACGGTGATCTTTTATCTAGAAAAACTAAGCCAGGAACTTTGGATACAAAATTGTCACGGGCATAAAAAAAAAGTAAAATCTCAGAGGGGATGACAGCAAGGTGTGGACTCCAAATGTGGCTCTCTGCTCTTCTAAAAATGTTCGTGTTTAGCCTGCCAAGTTGGTGAGACTTCATCGGCTTAGCTTCTGATATTGCCGGGAGACAGGATCTCAGGGCAACCTCTCTGTTCCTCTGGGTCTCACAGTCTCCCCGCCCCCTCCTCCACGACACATGGAGCCTTGGGTGCGGCAGTTGTTTTGTAGATGTATCCACAAAGAATGGGGTCCACAACTCAGCATCTTGGTAGAAAGAGGCAGAGATCGAGCCAGTAAGCAGCAGTCCTCCATGCTCTCTACCTCAGTTTCTCCCCTAAGTCGCTCTTGGTCATAGGGTCTATCACAGCAACACAAAGCAAACTAGACCCATAACGTACACACATGTACTCAGATGGGCGATGTTAGGAATGTTCTAGGTCACGTGAGCATTTCTACAACATATTGTGATCAGAATTCAGACCACAATTTCAAATCAGTACAGTTTGAAATGCCCACATAATAACACATTTTAATCGAATCTGTTAAAAATTTTTAAAAATATTTTTATTTGTTATAATTTATTCACATGACATCCTGATTGTTATCGCTTCCTTTGTATCTCCTCGCTGTTCCTACCCTCCGTCCCTCTCCCCCCTATTCCCCTCTCCTAGACCTCTAGCAGGGAAGGGGGTGGCCCTCCTCCCCCACCATCTGACCACAGCCTATCAAGTCTTGTCTGTATAGCCCGCTTCCCCCTTCTTCTGTGTGCCCACAGGGCCTCCCTGCCAAGGGGAAGTGATCAAATCTTGGGAATAAGAGTTCTTGTCAGAGGCAGTCCTTGATCCCCGTAGAACCATGGAGAATGAGCTGTCCATTGGCTATATCTGAACAGAGGGCCTAGGTTCTCTGCTGGGATCTTCCTTGGTTGGTGCATCAGTTTGTACAGGGCTCCATCCCTAGGTCCAGATCCACAGCCCCTGTGGGGCTCCTGAACTTTCTGGGTCCTTCCATCCCCCAACTCTTCCATACAACTCTGAGCTCTCCACTCAGAGTCTGGCTGTGAGTCCCAGCATCTGTCCCGATCCCCTGCTCAGTCGAGACTCTCAGAGGACATCTTATAAGTGTGTAATATATCATGTGTGTCTTTATTGGTCTGCGTTACCTCACCCAGCATGAGATTCTCTAGTTCTAGCCATTTGCCTGCAAATTTCAGCATTTCCCTGTTTTTAATAGCTGAGCAGCATTCTTTATCCATTCTTTGGTTGAGAGACTTCTAGGTTGTTTCCAGATTCTGACTACTATGAATAAAGCTGCTATGAACATAGTTGAGCAAGTGTCCTTGTTGTGTGGTGGAGCATCTTTCGGGTATATGCCCAGGAGTGGTATAGCGGGGTCTTGTGGTAGCACTAGTCCCAATTTTCTGAGAAAGTGCCAGATTGATTTCCTAGGTGGTTGTACTCCCACCAGCAATGGAGGAATGTTCCCCTTTCTCCACATCCTCTCCAGCACATGCTGTAGTAGAGTTTTAACCTCCAGCCTACCTCTAGCCTACCTCCAGGAGCAAACAAATTCTACTAAGCTTGGAAGAAAGAGCTTATGAGTTGAGCATGCCCAGAGCTATGATTGTTGCCCTGCCTGGGCCAAGAATCTTTGTGGTGTGGTGATGTGTTAAGAATCTTCAGTTATGGACTAGAGAGATGTCTCGGGGTTAAGATCTCTCATTGCTTTTGTAGAGGACCTAAGTTCAGTTCCCAAAACCTATGTGGTGGTTTACAGGCATCTATAACTCCAGCAAAGATGGAGAAAGCTAGCAAGCTGTTTGTGACCCTAGTACAATCTTGATTCCAAAGTAGGCAAAACTCACTTTTGAAAAAAGATATATGCATATCAAAGAAAATATAAATATCCTAAGTACAACAGTATGTGATATATGTAATGCACTGTACTTTAAAGGATATATAATATCTTTGAAATGCAAGAATATTAATGGGAGAGCTGTTAATTTCCAGTCGCATTTTAAAGAGTAAAAAGAACAGCTAGCTCTTAATAGATATAGAAAACATATTTATGAAATTCAGAACACATACAGGATAAAAATCAAGCTTATCAAAACCAGTCTGGGGTAGTGTTTAGTTGGTATAGCATTTACTTAGCATGCATGAGACCCCGGGTTCAGTTCTGAGGACTGAATATAGTGGACATTCCTGTTAACCCAGCATTTGAAGACCCAGGAAAATCAGAAGTTCATGGTCATCCATGGCCACATTTTTAGTTTAGGACCAGCTTAGGGTGGGGTGATACATTCCTTTAATCCCAGCACTTGGGAGGCAGAGGCAGGCAGATCTCTTTGAGTTCCAGGGCAGCCCACTACCTGAGCCTCTATCTTAAAACACAACTAAGCAAACAAAAAAAGCCAAATAACAAATTGATTAATTAATTAATTAAAAAGAAAACCAGAAACAAAAAGAAAATGCCATGGATTCTTTGCAATAATAACAAAATTCCTGGGGAAACATTTAGTGATGAGATGGGCAGTCCAGAACTAGAGGTCAGGCGGTTGGGCCACGGGCACTACTGAAGGAAGTTGGGATGAAGGCCAGCTGCTTTGTGGCTGTAGGGTGACAGTGAGGTTCCAGAGCTCTTGCTGGGTCAGCCACGGCAACACTTCAGTCCTTTCTGATCCATAGCTCTGTCTAGCTCCTTTCCCTGCCCTCTCTTGTGATCATCTCCCAGCCTCGAGAGTCTCAGCTGTCAACACACTGTACAAGAAGCCACCACTCTGTTCTGCTTTTAGGCAGGTCACCCGCGAGGCTGGGTATATTCCCACATCTGGTCCCCCAGGCCAGGCTATTCCTCAGAGAAAGCATTCTCTGTCATTGCAATGTGACAGCAAAACAGCCATTTCTGACCACAGTGTCGCCAATGTGCTTTGTTCTAGTAGGTGGAATCTATGGAAAGAGAGTCGGGCGCTCAGAATCACAATGATGTTTTCTGGGGTTGCCCAAGCTTTTCTCACCTTGTCTATGCTTAGCCATCTTCTGTGGCCTTACCTGACATATAATCTGACCCGTAAGATCTCCTCTAGATATTAAATGCTCTAATTCTGTAAGACTATGTTTCACAACCTTTGAACTTCAAAACTTGAATAGACCTGTCATGGTGGTAGTGGTGGTGGTGGTGGTGGTGGTATGTGTGTATGTGAGTGTGTGTACATGTGTGTTCTATGTACGTGTGTGTGTGTGTGTGTGTGTGTGTGTGTGTGTGTGTCTGTGTGTGTGTGTGTGCTGCATGTGGCAGGTCCATGGTTGACATTGGGTCTCTTCCTTGACAGCTCTCCACCTTTAGATGTTGTTTTTTTTTAATTTAAGTAATTTATTCAGATTACATCTCAATTGTTATCCCCGTACTTGTATCTTCCTTTCCCCGTCCCTCCCTCTTTCACCCTATTCCCCTCCCTTAGACCTCTTGACAGAAGCGGACCTCCTCTCCTACCATATGATCACAGCCTATCAGGTCTTGTCCTGGTAGCCTGCTTACCCTTCCTCTGAGTGCCACCAGGCCTCCCCACTAAGGCGAAGTGGTCAAATAGGGGGCTCCAGAGTTCATGTCAGAGTCAGTCCCCGCTCTCTGCAGTAAACCTAGAACCCCCATTCAGACCTAGGCAAGGGCCAGCACATTCTCCACCATTAGTTTTTGAGTCAAGGTCTCTCACCAACTTAAAGCTAATCAGTTTGGCTAGGCTGGCTGGCCAGTGAGCTGCAGGGATTTGCCTGTCTCTACTCTCAAGCCACCACCCCAAATCCTCCCAGGGCTGCAGTGGGGTTACAGGCACTGCCACCCTGACTTTTGGGGTTGGTTTTGGGGAACCCAAACAAAGGTCCTCCTGGTTGCATGACAGGGACTTTGCGGACTGAGGCGTCTGTCTCTCTAGCCCTGTGATGGCGAATCCAATTCGGTTGGATCTGGAATCTGCTAAGGTGCCTCCTGGCAGGCCTCTGAGGGCGTTTTCAGGTGGGTTAGCTGAGGGGAAGTGCTGACTTCCTGCCTGCTTCCACTCCCTGCTTGCGTGTACATTCCTCCAGTGTCACCTTCTCTGCTGTCTCTGCCACCAGCTCAAATCGTGCAAGCCAACCTTATGAACTTCCTTTTGTAATATATGTTTATTAATTATATATATACTTTTTTTTTATTAACTCAGTTCCCCTAGAGAACTGTGACTAAGGCATGACTCGTGATCCCAGCCCCTCTTCTTTTACAGGTAAGGGAAGAGCAAGGACAAAATGGGGATGTGACTGGTCCAAGCCAGTATTGCCTCTGTTCCCTCAGCTCTAGACCCACAAAAGGGAAGTAAAGGCTTGCCAAGGTGACAGAGGCGCACCTGTGCCACTGCAGAGACAGATGGCAGGCAGCAGACAAAGAGACGGACACAAAGACAGACAACAGAAAGCAGTCAACCAAAACCCTGCTTCTACCTTCCCGCATACAGTGACCCAGGCACCGAAACTTACCCATGGAGAAGAGAGGCTCTCACAGCCAGAGAGCCTTGCAAATTGTCACGGTGAGCTATAGGGTGCAGGACACAAAACAACACTGCTTTTCAGTTTATGAAATGCCTGCTGGAGGGGCTAGGACGATGGCTCAGTTAGTAAGAGTGCTTGCTGACGAAGCATAAGGTCCTGAGTTTGAGCCCCGAAAACACCCATAAAAAGCTGGGCATGGCTGCACGCACCTGTAATCTCAGCATTTGGGGCAGGGACAGAAAGAGGCCATGAGCTTACTGACCGTGCCCACCTCTAGTCTAAACTGCTGCAAGCTTCCTGTTCAGTGAGAGAGTCTGTCCTAAGGCAACAATGAGGAGAGGGACGGAGAAAGACACCTGACATACTCCAGCCTCTGTAAGTCAGCGCACACTCCTGCACAGCAGCATGCATGCTCTACACACACACACACACACACACACACACACACATCACACACACACACACCACACTCACACCACACACACACACACACACCACACACACACACCACACTCACACACACACACACATACACACACACACACACACACCACACACACACCACACTCACACACACACACCACACACACACACACACCACACACACACACACCACACACACACACACACCACACTCACACACACACACCACACACACACACACACACCACACGCACACACCACACGCACACCAAACACACACATACACACAGAAATAAATTAAGGTGGAACAAAATGCCTATGGGGGTCAATAATTCCCACACACCAGTATTAATTCTGTGTGGCATAGATGCTGCCTCTGAACCCTGGGTTGGGGATTCACTCATCTTTGTGTTTATGCTGAGTCCACTTGATCCAAAGGCTCTGAGCCACACACCTCATGTAACTCCAGACCTTCCCTGCAGACCCAATGACTCTAAACTTGAGTCTCACCAAAAACATCATCTGGGGCTTTGGCTTGAAACACAAAGTCTTAGGATCCACTCTGAGGATTATAGGTTTGTTGCTCTACAATGGGATCTAGAAATGGTCTGGGGTAGGGGTGTGATCTGCGTGTTTGTGGTCCTGCTGGCACTCTGTGAAGAGAGCTGACTACTGTTTCCCTGCCTTAGCTACCCAAAATCTAAGTACCTTAGCAGCAGAGAGCAATGAGAGACTCCAGGGAGAGCAATGCCGTAATCCCCCGTAAACCCTAAGAGGAGTCACTAGCTGTTCTCTTTGTTGCCCAGTATTGTCTTTTAGGAATGCCTATGTTCACATAATAGAAATATTGTACAAGAGTTTGGCAGCCTAATTTTTGAAAGTAATTACTGTGTGTGTGTGTGTGTGTGTGTGTGTGTGTGTGTAGGTATATGTGCATGTTCACATATGCACATGTGTTTGCAGGTGGTATGTGTGTGTGTGTGTGTGTGTGTGTGTGTGCACGCGTGTGTGTGTGTACATGTGGAAGTCAACCTAAGACATCATTCTGAGAGGGCTATCCACCTTTCTTTGGGACATGGTCTTTCCTTGGGACCTAAGGTTCACTGATCAGGCCAGGCTTGCTGGCCTGTGATTCCCAGGGGTCTGTGTCTCCAGCAGAAGCACCACCGCACCTGGCTTTCACATGCGCCCTGGGCCAGACTCAGGTCCTCATCTTCTCAAGATAAGCACTTTTGGCCTTAGTTTCCCCACCCTGAGGCCCCGCAACCTAAGTTTCATTTTAAATGTCTTTAGCCAAACGTCCAAGATTGGTAGTGACTTGAGGATGCCTCCATTTTTTTTTTAATTATTGTAATTATACACACAAAGAAATCAAATTCTTCCAAAGTAGGTTGGGGATTGTAACCATCTATTTCAACCTCATTGTTTTACAAATATATTACTTGGCCATCATGCGCCATTTGGGGCAAAACAAAATGTTGTTCCTATTAACTTTTAATTCTTTGTTTTAATGATATGTGGCTCTTTAAAATATTTTTGTACATTGCCATATGTACTTTCCTGAACCATTGGGATACTCAAGGTCATTGGGTGACCTTCAGAACGCAGGGAGCTCTTAAGTTTAAGACCCTTCAATAAGAACTTAGCACAAGAGACTTCAGGTGTTCAAGGCAGCAGGAAGTCATGACAAGGACACAAGGACTTTCGTTCCGTGAGCTTTGCCAAGCAACCACATTTTGAAAGCAATGGCCAGGCAAAGTAAAAGTCCCTCTTCTCCAAAGCTGTCTTGAGAACCTTCTAGTCGATCTATGTCCTTGACCACAGCAAAGCTTCAATGGGGAATGACCATATCTATCTCCAAGAGCCGACTGCTGTCTGGGGTGGAGGCGGGGCAGAGCAAGTGAGGGCTACATCATAAGACTCATACAGAGCGACAGGCCAGCTACCCAGGGACGGACTACTAAGAAATTTATGATATGGAAAATTTAATTCTGAGTCGCGCTAGTGATTTATTTCTTAAGTTTTGGTGTACTCTGGACATCTCAAATATTGCAAAAATATTTCAGAACACTTAAGCTATGGAAAGACTTATGACAACAGTGTCAATGAGAACAAAGTAAGGACTTTTTTTTTTCATATCATCTTTTAATTCCATGGATTCCCAGGTCTTCTCAGAGAGCAGTCCTGCTCACTGTAGAGGGTGGGCAAGGGGAATGCTTTAGAATTGGCCTGGTCCGGTCCCAGTGTGTAGGGTTTCTGACCTGAGGGGCCAGTCATTGGCATGAACTCTGAGGCCTGAATCCAGATAGCCCCCATCTTAGATGCAGACATTGTGGGTCGGTGTTTAGGTTGTTTTGAGGTTATGGTGTGACATATCCGATCCTGTGCCTGTTCTCGCAAGACTCATGGGGGGAGGGGCACCTGAGTAAAATCAGCTGAGCTTCCCTCCACCCCTCCACCCTCAACGCTTGCCCACCGTGCTCTGGAGCCACTTAAAACACTGGTCATTCCTGCCCTCCCTCCCCTCTGCCCTTCACAGCTCAGACCACTATTCTAATATTTATGTCTACTCCCATTTTGCCTCCATAACCACACACAACAGTATAGTTCCTAGAATCCAAACTTGTTATGCCATACTTGAAGGTGCCCTTGAGTTAGAAGCTCTACGTTAATATCCTGTCATAGTCTAGGCAAGATGTTGGCAAACTATACACTGGGATCACCAGATGTGCCCACTTACTTATTTTGCCAGTAAAGTTTAATTGGGATACAAGAATAGCCATTAGTTTATATATTGTCTATGATTTCTTTCAGAGCCTCCCAAAGTCCAGAAATACATCTCTACAGAGAAACCTGGCCAATTCTGACACAGGCCTCCATCTACTTTTTCAGTCTGATTTTTCTGTCACTTCTAAATTCAAATTCACTATTTTCTTAAATTGGATAGACCGTTTCTCAAACCTATTGTGTTTTTAACATGAATTGCTTCCCAGGGCTGTGGAGGTGGCCTGTGGGCCTGAGGATCTAAGTTTGAGCCCCAGAAACCATGTAAAATCTGGGTGTAATGGAGCATACCTACAAACTCACTGTTGTGAAAACAGAGGCAAGAGGATCATGGGAAGGGCTAGCCACAGTCTAGCCAAATTAGCAAGGTCCAGGTTCAGAAAGAGAGGTGTCAGGCTCTGAAGAGAGAAGTTGGAGAGTGACTGAGGGGGATAACTGGGTATCTGATGTCAATGTTAAGCCTCCATGGAGGGAGAGGGGGAGAGAGGAGGAGGAGGAGGAGGAGAGAGAGACAGAGACACACGGAGAAAGAGACAGAGACAGAGAGAATATTATCATGCTTAAACACGCACTGTTCACTTCTTGAACACCATGCCATAATGCTAAAACAGTCGTTTCTCTTTCTTTAAGACTCCACAGACAGAAAGATAATCTTCTCTGGGAACAACTCCCTGCCTCCCACAGGCAGACTGGCCTGTCTCTGGTCTATTCTTTACACATGCCCTGTGAGAGCACACACCATGCCATAGCTCACTCACCAAGGTCCCGCAATTAGCCTGTAAGCCACAGAGGCCAGTTGTCTGCGTGTTTACATTTTAAATGCCTTGCAGAACATCAGACTTATCTAATAATTCACTATGTATTTGATAGGCACATTAATGATATGCAGACCAAGCATAGTAAATTATAAAGCTCTCCAGGGGTGTTCAATTACATTTTACTAGTTTAGTAAGCTTAAGCCACCTCAGAGAAAAATGTTCTGTACTCATGGGGAAGTGTCTATGACATAGAGGGTAAAACAATTTTCAATTTACCTCTATTGAATAAAAAAAAGTACCCAAGGAAAGGGTAAGCAGTCTGTTTGTCAGTACATTATTAAGAATGGTGCTATCATGGATGAGCTACTGAAAATATATACAATCGATTAGGCAAAATTACAGTGTCTGTAAAATATAATCTCCCTGTTTAATTAGGTCTAATTTATTATTTTTAATTTTTAACATTTATTTTTATCACTTTTAACTGTGAAAATATGTGTACCCAAGTTTGGGTATGAGCATGTGAGGTCAGAAGAGGGTATGGGTCCCCTGGGGCTGGAGTAATAAGTGGTTTTGAGCCACCTGACGTGGGTGCTGGGAACCCATTCCAGGTCCTCTGGAAGAGTGGTGCATGTTCTTAGCTTCTGAGTCATCTAACTCTCTAGTTCCAATTTTTTTTTTTTAATGTGTTTAAGTAGGTAGGTAGGTAGGTAGGTGAGTAGGAGGATGGGTAGGTGGATGGGTAGGTAGGTAGGTGGGTAGGTGGGTGGGTGGAGGGGTAGGTGGATGGGTAGGTAGGTAGGTGGGTGGGTAGGTGGGTGGGTAGTTGGGTGGGTAGGTAGATAGGTAAGAAGGTAGGTGGATAGGTCAGTGGATAGGTGGGTAGTTAGGTAGGTAGGTGGATAGGTATGTAGGTGGGGGTGTAGGGGTAGGTTGATAGGTAGGTATGTAGGTGGGTAGGTATATAGGTGGGTAGGAAGGTAGGGGTAGGTAGGTAGGTGGAAAGGTAGGTAGGATATAGGTCTGTAGGTAAGTATGTGTAGGTATGTGTAGGTGGGTAGGTATGGTTGGGTAGGAAGGTAGGTGGGTATAGGAAGGTGGGTAGGTAGGTAGGTAGATAGGTAGGTGGTGGTAGGTAGGTAGGTAGGTGGGTAGGTAGGTAGGGGGTATGTAGGTAGGTGGGGGTAGGTAGGTAGGTGGGTATGTAGGTAGGTGGGTAGTGGTAGGTGGGTCGGTAGGAGGTGGGGGTGTAGGTGGGTAGGTAGGTAGGTGGGTAGGTAGGTAGGTGGGGTAGGTAGGTGGGTGGGTAAGTGGTAGGTAGGTAGGTAGGTAGGTGTGGTAGGTAGGTGGTAGGTGAGTAGGTGGGTAGGTGGGTAGGTAGGTAGGTGGGTAGGTAGGTAGGTGAGTAGGTAGGTAGGTGGGTAGGTAGGTGGGTAGGTAGGTAGGTGGGTAGGTAGGTAGGTAGGTAAGTGGGTAGGTAGGTAAGTAGGGGGTAGGTAGGTAGGTGGGTAGGTAGGTAGGTGGGTAGGGGGTAGGTAGGTGGGTGGGTGGGTAGGTAGGTAGGTAGGTAGGTGGGTGGGGGTGGGTAGGTAGGGTAGGTGGGTAGGTGGGTAGGTGGTGGTAGGTAGGTAGGTGGGTAGGTAGGTAGGGTAGGTAGGTGGTAGGTGGGTAGGTGGGGTGGTAGGTAGGTGAGTAGGTAGATAGGTCGGTTGGTAGGTAGGTGGGTGGGTGGGTAGGTAGTAGGTAGGTAGGTGGGTAGGTAGGTAGGTAGGTGGTGGGTGGGTGGTTAGGTAGGTGGTGGGGTAGGTAGGTAGGTGGGTAGGTAGGTAGGTGGGTAGGTAGGTGTGGGTAGGTGGGTAGGTAGGTAGGTGGGTAGGTGGGTAGGTAGGTAGGTGGGTAGGTGAGTAGGTAGGTAGGTGGGTAAGTAGGTAGGTGAGTAGTAGGTAGGGGTAGGTAGGTAGGAGGTGGGTAGGTAGGTAGGTGGGTGGGTGTAGGTGGGTAAGTAGGGGGTGGGTAGGTAGGTAGGTGGGTAGGTAGGTGGGTGGGTAGGTAGGTAGGTGGGTAGGTAGGTAGGTGGGTAGGTGGGTAGGTAGGTAGGTGGGTAGGTGGGTAGGTAGGTAGGTGGGTAGGTGGGTAGGTAGGTAGGTGGGTAGGTGAGTAGGTAGGTAGGTGGGTAAGTAGGTAGGTGAGTAGGTAGGTAGGTGGGTAGGTAGGTAGGTAGGTGGGTAGGTAGGTAGGTAGGTAGGTGGGTGGGTAGGTAGGTAGGTGGGTGGGTAGGTAGGTGGGTAAGTAGGTAGGTGGGTAGGTAGGTAGGTGGGTAAGTAGGTAGGTGGGTAGGTAGGTAGGTATAAATGCAGGTATTTACAGAAGCCAGAAGTGAGTACTGAACTCCCTGGAGCTATAGTTACAGGTGTCTGTGAGCCATCTGATGAAAGTGCTGGAAATCAAAATCAGGCCCTGTGCCAGAGCAGAATGTGTTCTTAACCAACACGCCATCTCTCCAGCCCCCATTTCTTCTTTTTTGCTTTAAAAGGAAAAGGAAAAATGACCAGGGCTGAGTTTTAATTAAGGCCGTTTGCAAGCACCACTTTCCATCTGCTTGATGAAAATCCAATACATCAAATAAGGATTTATTGACTAGAACCTTAAATTCCACTTTGTACACAATGTACATAAATCCTTCCTTGGTCCCTTTGTAAACCTTTCTACCGACAAATCAACACATTTAATTCTGAATCCATCTTAGGCCAAAGGCACCTGTGAGCACCCACACCTCAGCACTAGAGTTAAGCCAGAAAAGGCAGGAATGAGCGTGTGACACCACCATGTCTATTTTTTTTTTTTTTTTTTGCCCAAGGTCTGTTTCCTGACAATTCCCCACCTTGAAACAAGCATATTCCTGAAAGCTCAAAAATAATTATTTTTATTTAATAGCCTGGAACAAACACTAAGATTCAAGATGTTCATTTCACCCCAGAGACTGATTCATTCCTTTGGTACCTCTTGCATATGGAAATGGGTCTTTAGCTATTTTTAAAAGACTCACTCTATCATTAATGAATAGCTAAGGTATATTAAAATAGAAGCAGATATTAGACAATTCATGGAAAGGCATCTGCCGACGTTTGAACACCACAATGGTGGCCTCGCTTGCTCTTCCAGGCAGATCACAGCTTGCTGCCTTGGCCTGGCTGGGTGGGAGGTGACAAGTCCACTGTGACTCCTAATTGCTTCCTTGGCTCATGTCATCCCATAGCCTACCTAGAATGGGAAGACTCGCATGAAGCTACTATAATTAAAAAACAAGTCCACATCTTGTGGGTTAACTGGTTTAGACTCAGGAGACTTGACCTTCTGCCAAGTCTTAAAATCACTCCTCAAGGGGCTGGAGAGATGGCTCAGTGCTTGTGAGCACTTGCTGCTCTTGCAAAGGACCCAGGTTCAGGTCTCACAAACCGCCTGATCAACCATCTTTAACTTCAGTTCTAGGGGATCTGACAACCTCTCCTGGCCCCTGCAGGCACCGCATGAACATGCGGACACATATGGTCAGGCAAAATGCTCATAGAGATGAAATAAAAATAATTAAAAAAATAAACAGTAAGATAAAACCATCCATGAGTGAAGGTTGCAAGGGAGCCAACTTAGAGACAGAGTACCCAGTGAAAGGTGAAAAACCATCTTGGGAAGCTACAAGAACTAGAGATCAATTTTTAAATGACCTTTGGCTGGAACGGCTTTGGGAAACATGAACCAAAGGAGAAATCAAGGCGGAAGGGCTCCCACACTGCCCTGTGTGCCCCTGAGAAGCGTTCTCAAAACTGCATAAGCAACACGCAGCTGTGGCCTTGCAGGGGTTCCTGGGCCCTCTTCTGTATTTCACTGGGGATTCAGGGCTTCCTCACCACGGGGTGGCATGAAAAAGCCACGTGCTCAGCTTGATTTTGGCTGTTTTCCTTCTACCTACATGGTATTTTTCCTATGAGTGCAGCTCATGGCTATTCCACAGGGTGTGTACTCTCCTTAGTGTTTGAATGCCAGGCACTAGGGGAACGCGTGAAAATATATTAAAATACTATATGGACCCAGAAAATCCAGAATGGTTTAAATAATCAACTATTATGATTGGAAACAGAGAGACATGTTCAGCCTGCGCAGGATGCACCATGGGGGCTGGGCTGCACTTCACTTGTGCAGATCTGGTGACCAAGTTTTCACATTCTTAGGTGTAATATGAATTTTTAAAGTAGTTAGAAAAATATTGCCATAGTCTTAAATAGAAATGTTAGCAAAACCATGAACAGATAATTCACAAAAGGGAAAAAAAAAGAGCTAAAAGCACATAAATTTCACCTGTTATTGACCCAAGAGGCAAAGTTTAGTGAAGTTATCGTTGGGCGTGAAGACGTCTCCATGGGAAAAGCTCTTGCTGTGCAAACATGAAGACCTGAGTTTGGTCCCCAGAAGCTGTGTGAGGCTGGCTGGGCTGCGTACCTGCCATGCCAGTGGGAAGTAAACCCAAGGTCACCCTCTGACCTCCACACACTACACACACTTGTGTGTGCCCACACAAACACACACACACATACATACACCTGTGTGTGCCCACACAAACACACATACACACTACACATACCTGCATATGTCCACACAAACACACATACAGACTACACATACCTGCGTATGCCCACACAAACACACATACACACTACACATACCTGCGTATGTCCACACAAACACACATACACACTACACATACCTGCGTATGCCCACACAAACACACATACACACTACACATACCTGCGTATGCCCACACAAACACACATACACACTACACATACCTGCGTTGTCCACACAAACACACTACACACTACACACACCTGCGTATGCCCACACAAACACACATACACACTACACATACCTGCGTATGCCCACACAAACACACATACACACTACACATACCTGCATATGCCCACACAAACACACATACACACTACACATACCTGCGTATGCCCACACAAACACACATACACACTACACATACCTGCGTATGCCCACACAAACACACATACACACTACACACACCTGCGTATGCCCACACAAACACACATACACACTACACATACCTGCGTATGTCCACACACACATACACACTACACACACCTGCGTATGCCCACACAAACACACATACACACTACACATACCTGCGTATGCCCACACAAATACACATACACACTACACATACCTGCGTATGCCCACACAAACACACATACACACTACACATACCTGCGTATGTCCACACAAACACATATGCACATTACACATACCTGCGTATGTCCACACAAACACACATACACACTACACATACCTGCGTATGTCCACACAAACACATATGCACATTACACATGTGCAAAGATCAAAAAGGAGAAAGAGGAGAGTGTGCTCTTCACGTCCCAGAGCGACTCTTGGCCCTGCTGTGTGTCACAGTCCCTGGGAGCTCCTGGGTGCAAAGCTGTCTACGTGGCAGCTCCCAAGGGAGCTGGTGCAGGAGATCAGAAATGGGAGCGAAAACCTACCCAGCAGTGGCAGCGGGGACTCGTGTTGAGAACACTCGTGTCCTTAACTCTCTGTGGTGTTTTTCATGCCCCGCACTCATCTTATACTGTAACATCCCAGTCCTTAGGTTTTCTAATTTTGACATGAGTGGTGCAGTTTACTTGAAGTATTTTCAGAACTTTCTGTTGTTGTTACCTTCACCTACAAGAGAGTTCTGTCTGGGGGCTGGGAAGATGGCTCAATGGCTAAGAGCATGCCCTGTTCTAGGGACCAGAATTTGGGTCCCAATATCAGTGTCAGTTCACATCCACCTGTAGCTTCAGCTCCAGGGGATCTCACACCCCCTTCTGGTCTCCTCGAGAATCTGCACTCATGTGTGCATGCAGGCTTGCGCGTGCTCTCTCTGTCTCTCTGTCTCTCTCTCTGCCTCTGTCTCTGTCTCTGTTTCTATCTCTGTCTCTGTTTCTGTCTCTGTCTCTGTCTGTCTCTCTCAGTCTCTCTGTGTCTCTGTTTCTGTATCTGTCTGTCTCTCTCCATCTCTCTCTCTCTCTCTCTCTCTCTCTCTCTCTCTCTCTCTCTCTCTCTCTCTCTCCCCTCTCTCTCCTCACACTCAGAGGACATAAGTTGATATGGGGCACCCTGTTCTGTCATTCTCTTCCTTGTCCTCTTGAGAAGGCTCCCTGAATCTGGAGCTAGGCTGGCGATCAGCACACACTCCACTGATTCTCGCGCCGGCCCTGCCCCAGCTTTGGAATTACAGGCACATGCACTGCCACACCCAGGTTCTCATGGGGGTGCTAGGGAGTTAAGCTTGGATCCTCATCCTGGAGCAGCAAGTGCTCTTGCCCACTGAGCCATGCCCTCTGCCACATGTTAGTGTTTCTGCTGTGTCTTGTTCTTCTTTATGGCACCTGCCCGTGTTTCCTAGACGTCTAGAATTTCTTCTTGAGGAAAATAGGGAAGGCTGCTTTGTAAGATCTAAATTTGAATTTCAGAAAAATCATCTTCAAGGCATCTTCCTCTAAGCCATTGGGCAATTTATTCCTTTAACGCGTGGCCCCAAACTATGTCTTTTATCCAATATGATGCAGAGACATCAGAAAGCTTAGGTGCCCCTGTGTCTTGTTTCACTCTCTCTGTTAAATGTAGCTTTGCACACACATAAGGATGTCTTCACATATCCATGCTATGGTGTCCACAGCCCCCTCTCCATCTCTTCCTCGCTTCTCCCTTCCCTTTTCTGTTGTTTAATCATCCTTAAAGACAGGAAAAGTTCCCCCCAGCGCTAGTGCCTCAGCTGCAGAAGGAGCAGGGACACCCTTCAACCTCCTGCCGTCCAGCTGGGTACCAGCAGCTCCTACTGCTTACCTCATCCTGATAGGCAGTTTCCTCGCTCAGCTCTCCCCTCCCTCGCCCCCCCCCCCCCCCACCACTGACAGCCTTTCTCTATCTGGGTGTGTCTGGTTGAGCCTCAGTCTGGTCTGATATTTGCTTTTTTGACAAGACTTGAAGAATCAGTCACAGTTTGAAACAACACCCGCCGATCATGAATCTCTGCTTTTCTTCCCCCTGTCCGTCAGATTTTTCCCCCATGGAAATGTATAAGCTATTGCTTATGGCATAATGAGAGTTCTGAAATACAGTGGCTAAAAGCATGTGGGGCAGGGTGGGAATCTGGGCTTGGATGCCAGTGTTTAATTCCTATTTTCTTGAGCAAGGCAGTGCTCCATATACCAGAATATCGCATAGTAATACAGACAGCCTTTTCCCAAGACTGGTGCTGCTGCGGTAATGCTACAACCAGTGATTCTGTTCATGTTAATTTTCCGGCCCTGGCAAATGGAGCTGGAAATTCTGTCGCCAGTCTCTGTCTTTACACGCATTTTAAGAGCATTTTGCTGGGACACCCGCCACTGCCTTACTGGGCCCCTCCAGTTCACCACCGTGAACACTCAGAAGTGCAGGGACCTGGGTACATTTTCAGACTCTTTCAGAGCGGAGAATCCTGTAATGAATAAAGACAGAAAATGGGCTAATTGAAGGTGGTACGAGGGAATTAAAAACCCTAATTTTACAAAAATGTAGGCATTTTATTTCATTGCACCCCCTGAAGGTAAGCAGGACGTGATTGGGGAATAACTTCTGTTAACAAATGGTGAGAGCTGAGACACTCTAAATTGGGTTAGAAATCCGGAAATGCACAAAATGGATTGTGCAAACATAAGACGCTCGGTTTAGTCACAGAGTGTAGGACCCACTCTTGCCCTATTTATATCGATACCACGTAAATCCAGGGACAATGTACACACAGTGTACTGTACACTGCACTTGAAGGATGCGTGCCTCCAGATAGCGTCAGCAGGGCAGAAACTTGAGCCTCACTGTGTCTCGTCCTCCAGGGCAGAACTGGTGGTCACTGTCCTGAGGAAAACAGAAGCACTTTGGCAAAGATTGGAAAGGACGTCTGAAGTGAATGAGGGGTCCTCAGTGTCAGCGAGGCACTGGCTCAGGGGACTGGAGGATCGGAGTGGATCCTGTGAAAGGGAGACTGAGTTTAGGGAATACATAGTGAAGCCAGGTGTGGTGGCACACGCTTTTAATCCCAGCACTCGGGGAGGCAGAGGCAGGAGGATATCTGTGAGTTCATGGCCAGCCTGGTCCACAAAGAGAGTCCAGGACAGCCAAGGCCACACAGAGAGACCCTCTCCCTTTCTCTGCATTGACTTCAGTAGAAGATAAGGGCGGAATTTGATAAGGAAATACAAGAAGAAATTAGGACAGGGGTAGAAAAATGCAACACAGCCCTCTCCTGAATCACTCGGAGATCCTGTCGCAAAATTTCAATAACATATCATTCTGTCCTAAAATTTCAAGACCAACGTCTTTACCAAGCAAATTGCAAGAACCTAAAGGAGTCCTGAGAAGCAGAGTGTGTGCCCTCGGTGTGTGTGCCCACAGTGTGTGTGCCCTCGGTATGTGGTGTGCCCTCGGTGTGTGTGTGTGTGTGTCCTCGGTGTGTGTGCCCTGGGTATGTGGTGTGCCCTCGGTGTGTGTGCCCTCGGTGTGTGTGCCCTTGGTGTGTGGTGTGCCCTCAGTATATGTGTCCTTGGTGTGTGTGCCCTCGGTATGTGTGCCCTCGGTGTGTGTGCCCGTGGTGTGTGCTCTCAGTGTGTGTGCCCTTGGTGTGTGTGTGCCCTTGGTGTGTATGTGCCCTTGGTGTGTGTGTGCCCTTGGTGTGTGGTGTGCCCTCAGTGTGTGTGCCCTCAGTGTGTGTGCCCTCGGTATGTGGTATGCCCTTCGTGTGTGTGTGCCCTCAGTGTGTGTGCCCGTGGTGTGTGTGCCCTTGGTGTGTGTGCCCTCAGTATGTGTGCCCTGGGTATGTGGTGTGCCCTCGGTGTGTGTGTGCCCTTGGTGTGTGTGCCCGTGGTGTGTATGCCCTCGGTGTGTGGTGTGCCCTCAGTGTGTGTGTCCTTGGTGTGTGTGCCCTCAGTGTGTGTGCCCTCGGTATGTGGTGTGCCCTCAGTGTGTGTGTGTGCCCTCAGTGTGCGTGCCATCTCCTTGTTCCTTATTTTCCTCATGGGTTTTGTCAGAGAAAAAGATGTAAGTAGTATTGGTCAAAGGGCAATCCCAGTGGAAGATACTCTATGCCATCTTATCTGTTCTTCACAGCACAAGGCTGGGGAGGCAGCTCACTCAGGAAGGCGCTCACTTTACAAGTACAAGGACCTGAACTGGATTGCTCCAGGGCCCGTGTTTAATAACAACAACAGGCATGGGGGTGTGCACTTCTAACCCCAGAGCTGGGAGGCAGAGGCAGGAGGATCCCTGGAAGTCATCAGCCTGCTGGGCCAAATTGAATAGCTTCCAGCTAGCGAGAGACCCTGCCTTAAGAATTAACTAACTAACTAACTAATTAATTAATTAATTAAAAAACAAAAATTGAAAGGGCTGGAGAGATGACTCAGTGTGTAAGAGTTTGTCCCAGAAAAAGCTCTTGATGCAATGCTAGGAAGAGCTTCCATGTAAGGTCAGTGAGAGATGGGATGTTCTGCCTCAGGCAGTAGTAATAATTTTAGTCACTGGAGGGATTTGGATATAATTGTGCAATGATAGAGTGGAGACAGTTCTGTGTCTAAGCAATGACACAGCACCAAAGGCGGCCAGGAGCTCAGCGGCTTGCAGCATCCATGGCTTATCTGCTACCCAGTTTTGTTTGAGTATCAAAACGGGCTCAGCCATGCAGGTGCCTCAGGACTTTCATCTCCAGCACCCAAGGTTATGCTTCCCATGTCTGTCATGGTTGGGCCATAACTCCCTTCTTCTTCCTCTGTGTCTTCCAAGCAAAAGGAAGGAGGAGATACAAAATTAACAGTGGGTGGATTCTGGTGTGTGTGTGTGTGTGTGTGTGTGTGTGTGTGTGTGTGTGTGTGTGTGCACATACATGGGCATCAGTGTGTGTAGGTCTATGTGTCCATATACAGCTACACACATATGTATGCTCACCTATATATAGAAGGCAGAGGTCGACGTTGGGGTCATTCTTCAAGTGATGTCCACCTTGGGATTTTTTTTTGAATTTTATTAATTTATTCAGATTACAACTCAATTGTCATTCCATCACTTGTATCCTCCCAT
The DNA here is from genome assembly GCF_903995435.1 of Acomys russatus. NCBI lineage: Eukaryota > Metazoa > Chordata > Mammalia > Rodentia > Muridae > Acomys > Acomys russatus. The sequence goes on along the minus strand of NC_067150.1, from coordinate 59,540,515 downwards.
TCCTCCCTCCCTCCTGCTTTCGCCCTATTCCCCTCCCGTAGGTCTATGACTGAGGGGGACCTCCTCCCCCACTATATGGTCATAGGCTATCAAGTCTCATCTTGGTAGCCTGCTTATTCTTTCTTTTTAAGAGACAGTCTCTCACAGGGCCTGGAACGTTCCAGTGAGCCCCAGAGAGCCACCTGTCTCTGCCTCTCCAGTTCTGGGATTATTTGTGTGCCACCACACCATGCTTGGTAGAAATGTGCCTCAACACATGAGGTATCTCGCTGTTCCAGGAGTGCATTCTTGGAGTGCTAAGAATGACATTTCTGTACATATTTCTTTGGCCAAAGCAAACCTCATGGCCTGTCCTAAATTTAAAATGGTAGCGTGCAGGGTTTGCTCCCAGGAATGGCCACTAGCCACACTCTCTCTTCACATGCCTGGAACAAGGAAGCCTGTGGCCTACTCTACAATGACCGTGTGGTAACGAGAGTCACGGCGTGCTAGTCAGGTGGCTTTAGCTAGGCAACTGTAGGCTTCCTATTAGCCTTGGGGGTTCCGGGATGTTTGTGGCTCTCTCCATGTTTATGTGGGAGATTATTATCTGGTGGTAGATTCATGCAGGAAACAAAAGTGTGGAGCAGAGAGAGTACATTTCCTAGAGCAGACTGCCAGCCTTTCACCACGTCCCTCCCTGAGGATGCCAGGAAACTTGTAGCTCAACAGAAATGAGTCTCATTAAAAAGTCCAAAGAAAGGCAAAGGTAATAGTCATTCTAATAGTGTGTGTTGTCCGACATAATTAAACCGTTACCATTTCAACATCAAATCAGTCAAAAATATTAATATAATTTTGCAGCCTTGTGAGAGACTAAACCTCTCGAGTATGAGCTCATTTTTTAAAGTACATCATTATTTGGAATGGCCATCATATGACTCTAGGATAAATAGATGTGAATTTGTGGTCTCAGAATGCATGTAAGGAGGGTCTCTGGTTGCTGCTACTAGAAGATCTCATTTATGCCACTGTTGTAGCTGAGATCTATCACATATTTCGGACCATAAGACGTACCTGACCATAAGACACACACAGTTTTTAGAGCAGTAAAACAAACAAACTAACTAAAACTAGTACAAACAGCAATCAGACCATAAGGCACACCCCAATTCTCCCTCCCCCACACACACACTTTTGAGGGGAAAAAGATCATCTTATGGTCTAAAAAACATGGTATTAAACAATTAGCCTTAGAGACTGAGTCTAGACAAACAGGCTTTGAAGCCACCTGTGCCACGCATGTGGTTCTGGGGAAGATACTTCACTTCTTTATACAGGTTTTCTCCCCAGTATAAAGAGGAGAGTTTTGCCTCCCTTGAATGATTTATATAAACATTACTCATAGCTTATATATGTTGGCTGGCATATGATAGACCCATAATTAATAAGTACACTTATTCCAAGTGTTTGGGGAAATAGTTCACAAATGACAATTAGGTTTTGTGGGTTGAAGATGGCTGCAGTAGATTAGACTTCTGGCAGTTTACCTCGGAGTGCCACTGTGAGATTAACGGCCAGTTTGTTCCTGACTAAATCCAATATAGCACCATCATTGAAGCTGAGGAGGTCCTACCTGAGAGTGAATCTTCAGCTGTATCTTTAGGGTTTTAGCCCAAAGCCCAAGACACTTCCCAAAACAGGGAAAGTCTTTCAGTTAGAAGATTAAAAAAGCTGGAATTTAAAACACAGCCAGAGGGCTGGGGGGTGGGGTCGGGGTGGGGTGGAAGCTCAGTATAGAATGATTATCTAGCCTGTAAAAAACCCTAGGTTCAGTTCCCAATACCACATAAAAACATCCTGTAATCCCAGCATTAGGGAGATGAAGGCAGGAGAAGCAGAAATCCAAGCTTGGTTACACAGCAGGTTCAAAGTCAGCATGACTACACACACACACACACACACACACACACATACATACATACATATACACGCATGCACACACACATGCCTGCACACACACGCACATACACACACATGCACACACATACCACACACACATATACACACACACCACACACTCCCACACACAAAGTATATACACAGACACACACACTCACACACACATGCACACAAATATCACACACACACACACACACACACACACACACACACACACACACACACACACGAGAGCCACTGCCAGACCTGCTTCTTTGGCTATACCTTAAAAAAAAAATTCTTCACCTAAGCTGCCTCCTCACAAGCAGCCAGATTTCACATTCTTCCAAGTGTGCACATCTTGAGAGTTAGTGTTCCCCTGACTCTACTGTTCCAGCATCTTTCCTGGGACGAAAGAAAGAAAGAAAGAAAGAAAGAAAGAAAGAAAGAAAGAAAGAAAGAAAGAAAAGAGAGAAAAAAGAAAGAGAAGAAAGAAAGAAAGAGAAAGAAAAAAAAAGAAAAGGAAAGAAAGAAAGAAAGAAAGAAAGAAAGAAAGAAAAGAAGAAAAGAAAGAAGAAAGAAAAGAAAAAAAGAAAGAAAGAAAGAAAGAAAGAAAGAAAGAAAGAAAGAAAGAAAGAAAGAAAGAAAGAAAAAGAAAAGAAAAATCAATACGGATTCTACTTCCTGGATGTCAGGTTGGAGAAAGCTTGCACCACACTCCATTTTCAGAACAATGAGCACCTCCAAGTTGACTCTTGACCCCAGAGCAAAGCAGAAGATGAGCCACATCCTCTGGCCAGAGAGCCCTGCTAGCAGCTGGCATCACTGGCTTAAGAAAGGGAAGAGACGACCTTCGGAATTTCCAATGACCAGTTTCCCAGAACTGCCTCCATCTCTGCTGAGACCAGCAAAGACCAGTTGGCTTACGTGGGGTATCTGGGGTGATCCATCTCAAAGCACCCACAAAGACAGCAGAAAATAGAGCCTAGATATTTCATAGTAAAAAATCATTTATAATTTCAATTTTTTGTATATCCTTAGCAACTTTTACACTGGAGGGGGGGTGAAATATATGTATTTTTCCTCCCAGGAAACATTTTGGGTAACTCTCTTAGAACCAGACAGGAGTGTGCACAATTGAGACAAATCACAAAGACATTGGTCTCATTCTATTTGATCTTGTTATTTTACATAAATAAGAAAACAAATGAATCTTTTATGAGCTTCACTTTCATCGTGAATAATGTTATATTTGACATTTAAACATACTCTTAATTATTTACTGCCTTTTCCCCTGTTAATTTCTGGGCACTTAAAAATGGGGATTAAAAAATAATTTTGGAAGGGGTCAATTTTGCATAAACATACCTTTCAGCACTTCGATGTGATCTGTTCATTTCAAGGACATTTTCCATATAGGGTCCAAATTCTGCATTTCCTTTGCGCTGCAGCTTAATGAAACCCCAGCATTTTTCTTGCTCCAAAAATGCCAGATGTAGTTAAGAATGCCTTGATAATATGCTGTTGCTAAAAACTATTTATATTCATACATTCCTGACAGGTTTCTGCTTTGTAACATGATTTCTCTCATTGTAAGGCTTTGGCCAACACCTGGTATATGTATACATGTCTGTATATAGACCAGGCAAATATGTATATGTGCATTAATTTACAGAATTAACATACATGTTATAAGAATTTTGCTGCACGTGGCTTCCAACTACGTCCCATATTCTGAGAAATACAAATACATAAAGCACTCATTATCAGGATAGAAATCTATACATCTACAAATCATCTTTAAATGGTTATGAATATTTTAGAGGCTAGGAATAATGTATAGGGATGCAAGATGCCCTAAATTTCAGCCACTGTCAGCCTCACATTTTACTGCTTTTATCTGAAATACCTCGTTACCACCAAGGATGAGATTAAAAAACAATATTAGTGGCTTCTGTGAAGGTGTGTGTGTGTGTGTGTGTGTGTGTGTGTGTGTGTGTGTGTGTGTGGTAGTTGTGTGTGTGTCAGTGCATGTGTGTGTGTGTGTGTGTGTGTGTGTGTGTGTGTGTGTGTTGTTACAAGTTAAAAAAAGATACAGAAAGTATTGAAACCATTTTGATGAAAGAGCTTGACACATTTTAGCTTAAAGGTGAACATGCAGCATCATTAGAACCTCATGTGTGTGTGTGTACATGTGCACACACACACACACACATGCACTCACGCACAATATAGTTGTATGAAAATTAGAAGTCAACATCAAGTGTCTTCTTCAGTTGCTTTCCACTTTGGTTCTTGCTGTAGTCTCTCTCACTTCAGCTGATGCTCAAAGGTTTGGCTAGACTAGTCGGGTCTGGTACCCTTCTGGCTCTTTCTTCCAGGCACTGGGATTGTGGGAGTTGACAGGCACATGTGCCTTTTTATGTGAGTGCTGGAAATCTGAACTCAAGTTGAACAATGAGCAGCTTACCCACTGACTCGCCCATCTCTCCTCAGCTCTGGCAGCTTTTGCCTTCACATCATTAGAGACTGCTTCTGAGGCGCTGGAGACAAGTCTCCGCCCTGAGGAGCACTGCCACTCCTCCAGAGGTCCAGGGGTTCATTCCTAGCACCCACATTGTGCCTCACGGGCCTTCCATAACTCCAGCTACAGGGGATCTGGCCCCCTTTTCTGGCCTCTGTAGGAACTGTACACACATGTTGCACAGATATACATGCAGGTGCACACACATGCAAATTTGTATATAATATAAATGATAAATTAATTATAGAAGTGTTCCAGAGAGGCTGAGCAGGACAGTCAAGGGAGTTAATGTGAGTCAAGGTGTGCCAGCAGTAAGGAGCAGGCTGTAGTGCAAGAGGCCACACCTATACTCCTGCCTCTCCCACGTCCCCTGGGTAACTGTATAACTCTATCAGCGGGTGGTTTATTGGTAGAATCTTTCCCCCGCTGGCCAGATAATCAGTGGGCAATACTCTGGATAAACATAGTTAAGTGTTTCACCTTGGGGCTGCTGCACTTCACCAGAACCTAAGGATTCACCTCCAAGACCTGGGTTTTCCACTGAGCTCAAGGTTCCATGAGGGTGTGACTGGGGTTGAGCATCTTTGGCCTTGTTTTCAAAAGGTAACAGGCCAGAATACTGTACTCAGTCTCCTCGCAAAAGCGAGAATGCAAGCAGCCTCAAAAGAGAGAATGAATTAAAATGCTGTTGATTATGCTTGAGGCTCTAACATTGCTTCCCGAGTAATTATGGGAGAAATCAGCATCTCCAGTGCTTCTGGCTCCTGGGGGTTTGCAGAGGAAGTGGGAAGAGGGATCTGTGCACTTCTCTAGAATGTTCTTGGTCTTCCCAGATCACCTTCAAGCAAGAAAGCTATTTGTAGGTCAGCAGGGCCACATACTCACTATAAAAATGGGGATAGGCCAAATGGGTGCCTGCTGTGTTGATAAAAAAAAAAATAACCTATTTTTGACTCATTTGTTGATTAGAATAGTGCCATTTAGAAAGGACACGACTATACAGAGAGAGATACTGAGGCTCCAGGCCTCGCAGCTCATTATGGGATTTTTTTTAGTTTTGCCACCATCCTCAGCTAAGCCTTTCACCCCTTAGCTACAATGCAAACAAAGAGAATGAAGGAAAGATATCCGATGGTAGATAAGACGGGAGGGAGCTCCGAAGCCTGGAGCTGAAGGGATTGAAATAATCTGTCACCTTCAGAGTCTCCCTTGACCTATGGCCACCAGTTGCCAGAAGGAAAGACATTCCAGCTACTGCTGAAGTAGGAAATGCAATGTCTGGTACAACGTCTTTGGCAAATGGATTACAGGAAATGCTGATGGCCTCTGATGTCGTCTCGGTGGCGTTTGGGGACAGTCTGGAGTTGAGCTGTGGCCCTCTGACGATTACATGTGTATCAGAGGTCAGAGGTTTATTTGTTCTTGTGGAGATTCCAAATGCTCTTGAATGCAGCCCAGAGAGTGAATTAAGAGGGAACAGGGCACCACAGGTACTTGGGAGACGTGAGGGGACTTGATGAGAGCTGTGTTAAGATGAAAAGCCCTCAAACTCCGCCAGCTGTATCCTTGGGAAAAAAAATATACACGCCAGCAAAGACATTCTGAAATGGGTGTCAATGGTACCATCCACTCCAAAGCCAGTCCACTCAGATGAAATCAATGAAGCCTCAAACAGGCAAGGCTGAGTCCTGGGGATGCCCTACCCAAGAGAGCGCCGTGGGTAGGCCTCAGTGAGGAGCCCGGAGATTTAGTTTCCTAAAGGTTCTGGATGGTGTAAGGAACTGGGTTCAAGAAGATGCTACAGATTACTGGGGAATAAAGAAAGAATTTATTAGAAAAATGATTAATGCCATGAAGAGAAACAGTCCCTGTGGCAGAAATGGAGTCTCTGCCTCATAGCCTTTTGAGGATGGGAATGATTTCCCAGCCTAAGATTACAGCCAGACTCTCTGCTTCCCAAACAGTGGGTGAAGACAGGCATAGGAAGCAAGATGTGTGGCCCCTACAGCCACCTTTGCTACTCTCACTTTCTAGGTGAAGAATCGATCCTGGCACCTGGTGTGTTAGCTGAGGACACAGAGGAGGAGCCAGCAGTAGCCACAGGATGAGGGCAGTGGGTGCTGGTGCTGTCTGAGCAGGGGCTGGCCTCTACTCGTGCGGTCTTATAATTTCCATGTGAATTCTGGAACTCGGATCCCCTGCTTCTCCATGTTAGGACATCTTCCTGGCAGGAATCAAACTTATTTCTAAAAATGTTTGTATACCCCTAGGCAGGGACCAGCCCAAAGGAGAACTTGTCTGTGGCAAACCTCAAGGTCATTATTCTAGGGACTACATTTTCTGAACCAAAGACTTTTTCCAGGATATATGAGATAGATAGATAGATAGATAGATAGATAGATAGATAGATAGATAGATAGATAGATAGATACACACACATACATAGATACATACATACATACAAGAGGCTGTCTGGATGATGCACTCTTTTCTTTCTGTACAGCAAGCATATAGTCATTTACTCATGGAAACTCAGAGCTCAGGGAGCTCTGAAATAAATCCTCACTGAGGCTGAAATCTTGCTTTGTCTTATTTTGAGCTTTGGTTTGTTCAAACAAACCTCATTCTTCTAGAAACTGCTTCTCAAACTGACAGCACACTGTAATCAGCTAGAATTAGAAATATCACTTACAGGAACCCAGTTTAATTGACTGGAGAACCACCTATCTGGGAGATTTTAAATGCACACGCGCACACAGCTAATTGCATTATTAACAGGTTAACTTACAGGAACACTCATGCAGCTACCCACACAACATTGGACAAAAGGGATTTGGGTTTTTTTTTTTTTTAATGCTAAAAATGCTTTTATGAAAACAAAATTAGGTACTGTGAGGACTGGAGGAAGGATGGTTCAGTTGGAAAAAGCTCTCAGCTCACAAGGACCCGAGTTGGTAGCCCAAGGCTCTATGTAAACAGTCTGCTGCCGTGGCACACACCTCTAGTCCTAGCAATTACAAGACGGGAGGCAGAGGCAGCTCTGGGCAGCTGGCCTGGTCTACGTCCTGAAGTTTCTGGCCTGGGAGAGAACCCCATCGTAAACAAAATGGTGGAAGGCCTCTGAGGACCAGCACGCAAGGTTTTTCTCCTATCTCCACACACATTCTGAGTAGCTGTGTGCCCACACGTGTGCACACACAAATTACATGCAAACCAAGACATTCTGCTCAGAGGTGGGGATACTTGCATATTGGGCCCATCCAATGAAGGGCATGCTGGGATAGGAGATAAACAACAGAGTGGGGCAGTGACTTTGCTCTGGCCAACTAGCAAAAAATGAACAGACAGCCTAGCTGGGTTTTCCTGCCAGTTTTGTAGTCCAGGCTGATCAGCCAGAGTCCCTCCATGAGGGAGACTCTCCTTGCCCATCAATGCATTGTCTGGAATAAATAGCCAAATTTCTGCATCATTCCTCCGTACACACAAAGACGCACGCTCATCCCAAGGCCGGCTCTGAGCATGTTAGCTGACAGTGGCCTTGAATCTGTTTTAATACAAGATTATATTTCAAAGCTGGAGAGAAATGAGGATGAGGCCACCGCTAGCTGGCCTATGGGGAAGACAGATGACTTATGTAAGTAGAAAGTCATCCATGGCATGTGTCTTCCCCCAACCCTCTACGCAACAACCTTATCCAGAGCCTGAAGGTTCTTCTGTAAAGTCGTGGGTTCCGGGAGCCACACCTGCTGTGACTTTCAGTGGCTGGAGGCACTGGGGTGAGAACCCCCTAGAGTCTAGTGGATGCTCTGCCAGGACACACACACACACACACACACACACACACACACACACACACACACACACACACACACGGAGCTTGGATTATAGTGTATTGAAGGACAATGTTGCTAATGGGGGGTTATTATGTATTTCATACACATGGTGTGGAGATACATTCTTTTGGAAAAAAATAACTGAGGACGATTGATTTAAACCAAAAGTGATTAACATTTTGGCACAAATTAGCTGATCAGATGCTAGCAAAAGCCCTAGGGACAAGGACACGGGAGAGGAGAGACGTGATGGAGAAGTGGGCAGTGAAATCCAAGGCTTGGGGGAGGGATGTCAGGCAAGGCATTGCCCCAAGGGTCTGTGGCCAAGAGTGGGAACAGAGGAATGGAAGTTTAAAAGACAGGAGTGAAGAAGGCAGGACACAACGGAAAGGCTGAAGGACAAAGTGCAGGCTTCTCTCTGAAGCTGGGAGGGAGGGAGGAAGCTAGCTTGTTTCTCCTCCCACATCCTCCTCGAGCTAAACATGTTGGAACAAAATTTTCTCTCTTTACTACATTAACAGGAGCAGCTCCCACTGGCAAGTGCTTGCTAAGTCCCAGGCATCGCTTCTCCCTGCAATCCTTTACAGCATTTCTATGACATGGTGCTGCCATAGAGACCGGCGAGGCTAATTCGCCAAAGGTGATGCGGCCATAAGTCTCTAAGCTAGACTTACAAATGCAGTGACAGTGTTAAGTCTCTCTCCATCTCTGTCTGCCTCTCTATTTCTCTCCCTGTGTCTGTCTGTCTGTCTGTCTGTCTGTCTGTCTGTCTGTCTGTCTCAGTGGCATGAGAGTCTAAGTTGAAACTGGTAAAGTGCTCTGCCTGGCTATTCTTCCTGTTTTTCTGTAGATGGCCCTGCGGATGGACAGACGGATGGATGGGATGGATGGGATGGATAGAAAGGCTAGCACAGGATATCTATCTTACCTTAGACAGAGAAACAGAGAGACAAGGGGATGGAGAGGGAGAGGAAGAGGAAGAGGGATAATTATGGGTTGTTGTTTGAAAGCAAGTGTTAAGATGGCTGAAACCAGAGGTATTTGGGGTTTTCCTGGTGGGTGGAGAGGCTGTGTGATTATAAAATTGTTAGTGGCGTCTTATCCTAACCCCCCACCCAGCCACCCAACAACTCCCAGAAAGGCTACTTGCATGTTTGTGTGTATGAATGCGCATGTGTGTGCATATGTGTGGGTGCCCCACACACATGCTCCTTGAGGCTAAATATGTTTGTAAGAAAAGAGAGAGAAAACAGATAATATATGCATGTGTCTATATTGGTATGTAATTATCTTAACTGGGTCCAGTGTGTGACATTTCAATACACGTGTAAATGTGCAACGACCAGATCAGCGAGGGTCATGGGATATCCATCACTCAACATTACCCTTATGCCTGCTGCCAGGGAAGGCCAGGAGCCCTGTATCCTTGAGGCCTGTTCTTGGCCTTCGAAGGTGGTACCCGAGTTGGAACTCTTGCTTTTTGTGTTGTGAGTCTAGGCTTCCAGAGCTGAGCCATCTCAGCAGCCCCTGGGGTGGAATTCTTAAAGACTGTGCCTGCTTCCACATGGCCAGTGAGCAGGAATGAAGGAGACAAGAGAAGGAGAGAAAGTTTCTGTGGGTGTGCACGAAAGTAGGGGTCATAGCAAAAGGGGGCTACCTAGAAGAGGTGGGGAGAAGTGGAAAGCCACAAAGGGCTTAAGGGTGCCCAGAGCAGAGACACTGTGACTCACTCCAGACAGTGGTGTCTGTCTGCCAGGCTGGTGTGAAGGAAGCAGGCTTCTAACAGTAGCTGTCTTTACGGCCCAGGACTAGCTCAGGCCTCATCACGTCAGAGATACCTATGGAGTGTTTCTCTCTTGGAAAGGCAAAGTGGCTCCTGGCTGTAGCTAGGCGGCAGCAGCTTTGTGCCTTGGTTGCAGATGCCTTCCCAGGTCGACTTGTTTCATAGAAGGGGCCTCATGTTTGCCTTGATTTTAAAAGCAGAGTCATTTAAAAAGTAAAACCAAAAGGCTAAATGCATCTGCTTGTGTTGAAAGTCCCCATCAGTCTGATCGGATTTCCCTTGCTAAAAGCTCTCTGGATGGCTCTGGGTTTGTCTCTCCCTAGTGCTTCAACTGACCACTTAAAAAGAAAGGCCTAGAGTCTCTCTTCAGCTCCCTGTACAGCCAGGAGGGTGATGGTAATGTCGCACATGCACTGAGACTGGACGAGAGGCACCATGGGGACAACGCAAGCTGCCTGTCATTGAACTTGCTGCAGGAGCCAGCACAAAGAAGGCCCTTGGCCAGGGCACTGCAGTTCAGAGATGAAGCTGCCCTCCTGAAGTTGCTCAGTGAGTGTGTTTGTCGTGTGTTGGGCACAACAACCTACCACACACACATCACAAATCCTTGCTAACAGCCTAGCACCGTGTTTATTGTCCCAGTTTCTGAGGGGCAGATGGATAGACACAGAGTCAGAGCTTTAGCAGAATAGTAGAATGTGTGCTTAGCATGAAAAGGGCTCTGGGTTCAAACCATAGCATCATGGGAGGGAGAGAGGGAGGGAGGGAGGGAGGGAGGGAGGAAAGGAGGGAGGGAGGAAGGGAGGAAAGGAGGGAGGGAGGAAAGGAGGGAGGGAGGGAGGAAAGGACGGAGGGAGGGAGGAAAGGAGGAAAGGAGGGAGGGAGGGAGGGAGGAAAGGAGGGAGGGAGGAAAGGAGGGAGGGGAGGAAAGAGAGGGAGGGAGGGAGGGAGGGTAGGAAGGAGGGAGAGAGGGAGCAAGGGAGGGAGGGAAGGAAAAAGGCAGGGAGGGAGGAGGGAGGCAGGCAGGGAGGGAGGGAAGGAAGGAGGAAGGAAAGAGGAGGAAGGGTTGATGGGAGTAAGAAGAAAGGAGGAGACAAGGGGGAAGGAGGGAAAGGGAAGAATAAATGGGGAAGGGGTGAGAGGGGAGAAAGCAGAGGGGAGGGGCAAAGCGGAAGGGAGTAAGAAGAGGAGGAGAAGGAAAAGGGGGAGAGAGGAGTAGGGGGAGGTGAAGGGAGAAGAGAAGGAGGGGGAGGGGAAGGAGGAAATAGGAGAAGAAGCAGGGAAAGGGAGGAGAGGAGAGGGAAGGAGAAAGAGGGAGGAGGAGGGTGCAGGGGTGGCGGGGGGGGGGGGGAGGCGGTTATAGTCCCTCTGCCCCAAAATCCTCTCAAGGCTGTAGAGATGGTGTCACCCAAGACCATGGTTTCTCTAAGGCCAGATGGGGACAAGCTCTCACGCTCAGTCTTGCTTGACCATTGGTAGGATCCAATCCTTTGGATGGCCATGGGTCAGCAGCCACAGTCATATCCCACCCATGGCCACTTTCTTCGTCAAAGTCAGAGTCTGTCAGCGAGATGCACTGGCCATGAATATGGCCTCACCAGCTTTGTACTCTGTACCAATGAGACACAAGTCACAGGTGCTACCTGTTTCAAAGGCAGAGACCTCATGAGGCTATGAGCCAGCTACCTGGAATGTCTCGGAGACTGGCCCCATAGTTGACAGTGACCAGGAACCTGCAGCAAGCAGTAACTCGGCCTTCCTTCCCCTCCTTCCTTCACGGCCACCAAGATTTATGCTGACAACACACCATACAGCATGGGGACAGCCTAGTTGACTGTGAAGGGACTAACAGTGTGCTGGGAGAGAAGAACGCATACCAAATGTTTCACAAGAAATGCTGACCCACAAAGCGCAGGCTGGGATCTGAGGACGCAAGCCCCGAGTCCTAAGGTGAAGCTGATGAGCTTTGGGCTGGAGACATCCAGACAGTCCACAAGGAATGTGACTCAATGGGGCTTTTGGGTACAGAACCACCAAAGTGCTTAGACTTGTACCCACATGTTACTGGGTGTCTCATGGGGAACACTTCATTTACTTTTCAAAACAAGCCCCAAAGGGAACAGAACCCTAGAGAGGTGGAATAAGTCTCTGAGGACTGCCCAGATTTTACGTAGCAAAAAGGAGGCCAGCACACGAGCCACCCAGTGTGTACACTCTACACTTGTTACTTCTGTGTGGGGATGCTCCCACTGGTTGGGGAAATGGTTTTTAAAAAAAACAGCCTCGTGCAGGGAGTCGAGGATGACACTTACAGAGACACAGAGGCAAGTGGAGATCAGCTAGCTCTTCCACCAGGGAACTTCAGATCTCTGTGTCTAGAAATCTTTATCTTTCTGGGTCTGTCTTACAGATGGCTTCAGAGCTCATTTCAGAGGTCATTTCCAGAGAAAGTGGTCAGGACCTCATAACCTATCACTGCCAGCAGAGCCACCTTCTGTCACTGGATCTTGGTCGTTCACTGTTCTGGTGTCACCAGTATGCTCTTGGACCAAGTAAAGCATATATCTGATTCCATCTGAGGTGGCCAAACATGAGGAATGTGGCTGATGGGGGTGTGCATGGCGCCCCTGAGGAGGTTGACTTTCTTGGTAAATGGAGAAGGAGCCATGAAGACTGCACAGGATGGAGATGAGATGAGAAAGGCAGAGCTTGGGGACCACTACCAGGGGAGGGGCACGAGTCTGGGTAATATTAACCAAGTGTGCTTTCAGGTCCCTAGAAGCTACTTTTGTGTATGTGTTTGTGTGTGTGTGTGTGTGTGTGTGTGTGTGTGTGTGTGTGTTTGTTTGTGTGCCCCCTGTCTCCTGACACCCACACAATCCCACCTCTGCCTTCCTCCTCCAGAGGGTGAAACTTCTGTGGTGGGCAACATTAGGGACTTCTTTCTAATTCTTCATGAAAATTTTGCATCAAACTAGAAAACAAAACACCCAAACGCTGGACATCTCAGCATTCCAAGTTCCAGACCCAGTTTTGGCTCTAACATGCTGTGTGATCTCAGAGGAGGCTCTTCGTATCTCTAAGCCTAACTCTCCTCTTCTAGAAAATGAGGGGTTGGGCTAGAGGCCAATCCTATGACTTCATCGTACTTGTTTCTGATTTGTAGCTAGGAAATTTTGATATATAATGCAGAACAAACCAGGCTTTATTCTAAGGCTAGGGAGATGCCAACATATCTGAGTTCATTGTTTCTTGTTCTGTTAATAAGGAATTTCAGTATTTCTAGTTATGTGTCCCTGTTGCTTACTTTCAAAGTTTCCTGAGCAGTTTTCACAAAAATATATGCCTTATTGTGCTTGGAAAAGGTGAGCTGGTTTACCTATATATTTTTAGACAGGGTCTAATATAGCCCTAGCTGGCTTTGAACTCTGTGGCCAAGGATGACCTCGAATTTGTGATCCTTCTGCCCTCACCTTCCTAACACTGGCGTTACAAGCAAATGTCCCCGTGAATGGATTATGCTGGAGATGGAAGCCAGGCCTACGTGTGCACTATGCAAGAGCTCTACCTACTGAGCTACAGCTCCTCAACACGCTTCCTTGAAATCTGAGTCCTCCTCCTTCTCCTCTTTAAAAGCTCTAGAAATATCTATCATGTCTTCTCAGAGACACAGTTCTGGAGGTAGGGGGCATCATAGTATAGTGCCCCAGCCAACAAGATAGGATCACAGCGCAGGGTCATCCTGGGACTTTCAAAGGCAAGAAGCAGCAGTGACCAGGAGGTCTCAGGACTTCCTCATAGTGCAGAAGGCTGACAGACACCATCATCGTCTAACTATGGCAACTCTGTCCTCCGCACTGTACCCTCTGCACTCAGGAATCCACCTGCCAGGGGACTCTGCAGCTTCCAAACTGAACCAAGTACCCTCACATCAGGAAAGCCTCACGCTCCACTTCAAAAAGTGTGAAAATTATACTGTCAAAAACTGTACATGCCCTTCTATTGTTTCCTTGACAAAGCTTGCTTGATGAGTCACTTGACACCAGTGAAGGACAAAGGTCCCCTGGGTCAGAGACACAAGTCTAACAGCATGCAGCAAGCAACAAGACCCTCAGGTGTGTCCAGCTGCACTGGACTCAAGTTCAGAGAGCCACTGTGAGAGCACGAGACACTGGCCTGAGGTGCTGGTGTTGTGGCTGGGAGACCCCCGAGCAAAGGAAACCCAAATCTTTTATAACAGTGCTACGAGAAAACTCAGCCAACGGGCGCTCCAGAAGATGATATTACCTTCGTCTTACTGAATGGCAAACAACACTGTTCTCTGTTCTAGAGGGAGCCAGACTCTGTATTTCAGGTAAAATATAGTCCAGAACAGATGTTTCCAGAGGCCCACCCTTCCTTCCCTCCTCTCTTCCTTCCTTCCTTCCCTCTTCCTCCTCCCCTTTTTTCCTCCTCCTTCCTCCTCCTTTTCTTCTTCTCTGTCTCCTCCTCCCTTTCTTCCTCCCTCCCCCCTTCCTCGTTCTCCTCCTTCCACCGCGAGACAGAAAACAAGAGGCCCATGAAGCTGTCTCACAGAAGATAAGGCATTCTCGAGATGTGACACACAAATAGAAGTGAGAAATGGATGGGCGCCAGGCACGGCAGCGCACGCCTGTGATCCCAGCACTCGAGGAGGCAGAGGTAGGCACGCCTCTGTGAGTTCCAGGCCTGCCTGGTTTATAAAGTGAGTCCAGGACCGTCAAAGGCTACAAAGACAAAACCTGTCTTGAAAAACCAAAAAAAAAAAGGTGGGGGAGTTGAGTGAGCTGCTGCTACTCCAAGACTAAGGAAAAAACCTTTGATAAGGCCAGATTTTAAAAATCTATCAACATAGGGTCATAACCACTATATAAAACTGGGTGCAAGGCGTGGGGGTATAACTGTCGGCAGAGCACTTGACTGAAGTACCTAAAGTCCTGGGTTCGATCCCCAGCGCTGCATAAACTGTAGATGGTGGTGCAAGCCCGGAATCCCAGCACTCAGGAGAAAGAGGTAGGAAAGTTGCAAGTTCAATATCATCTTTGACTACACAACCAATTTGAGGCTGGCCTGGGATACATTAGCTCATTTCAAAGATCAGGAAATTGGGAAGGGGGCTTAGGATGCAAATACATATGTGCTTTTAAATATTAGCAATGGGTAATTACTCATTTATATAAGTTAGAAATAAATATTCACAGAAGAAATAAAACTGGGGTCTCAATTTGTTTCTTATTGGGGACTACTCTCTCAAAGCATAAGAAGCATCACTTTCAGAGTGGATTTCACACGAGGGGTGGAGAGCTGGGAGGAACAAGGAGGGAAAGGGCACTAGTACAGTGTTCTTCTGTGATGGCTGAAGATACAGAAGCTCCTCAAGAGCCTCTGCATCCTGACCAGCTCCTGTTGCTGCAGTCACTTTTGTGTCCAGTGACAGGTTGTATCCTAGCCCTGGAGCACGTGGACTAGATTCACTGGGCTGACAACACTCAGCTTCGCCCCTATCTTCTGTAGTCTGTTTCTCTAGAAAATTGCACGTCACCCTGGCATGCTACCCACAATTTCCCCAACTCTCGTCCACACATTTCCACAACTCCAAATTTTGTCCTGTCATGTCGGTGTGTGGATAACATTGGGGTGGAGTAAATAACACCAGAGAGGGCAGTTTGGGGGGACTGTGAAAGGGCCTTTAGGTGACTAGAAAACACGCAGCTTTGACTTACTTTCCAGGTAAAGGCTCTACTCTCCGTTTCTTGGTCTTGCCCTCAGAGGTACATGAAGCAGCCCCTGCCAGGCACTCCTGCTGTGCATGGCATCACCATCTGTCCTGGACATCAAGCCACTGCTCTGGTTTGGAGACCCTAGAAGCAATCTTCACAGTCGTCTGGTGCTGAGACATCCACAAGGGCACAAAGTGCTCGGCTCTGGCTGCTCTCTACAGGCACGGAACAGCCCTGGTGCTCGCCTTCTCATGCCTTGGTCAAAAGGTGGATGTAGCAACCCTTGCTTCACTCTCTGGTGCACAGGGTATGGATCCTGAGGTCCTGAACCCCTCGCTGCGTACACGGGCTCATCTGTAGCTCACACTGTAAGCTCTCCTCACCTCAGACACCTCACCTGTCTACGTGCGTTGATGCTCTTATGAAAGTTATTTGCAGCAAACACATGGCATGTGCTAGATTCTCCTCATACGCTGTTTTGCTCTTTTCTCAGTTCCCGTGTATGTGTGTGTGTGAGTATGTGTGTGTGAGTGTGTGTGTGTGTGAGTGTGTGTGTGAGTATGTGTGTGTGAGTGTGTGTGTATGTGTGTGAGTGTGTGTGTGTGAGTGTGTGTGTGTGTGATGTATTTGTATGTATGCGCTTAGAGGTTCACATGGGTATATTTGTTTATACAGGTGCATGTGAATATGTATGTGTTTGCATGTGGAAGCCAGAGGCCAACAACACTAGGTGTCATTCCTCAGGCAGCATCCACCTTGTTTTTTTAAAGACAAGATCTTCTCTGTGTGCTGGAATTCATGAAGTAAGCTAGGCTAGCTGGCCGTCGAGCCCCAGGGATCTTCCTCTCTCTGCCTGCCCAACACTAGGAGCATTGCAGCGTGTGCAGAATTTTAACCCAGGTTCTGGGAACTAAACTCAGGTCTTCATGTTCTCCATATTTCTAAAGCAAGCACCTTCCAGACCGGGCCATCCCCCAGTTGCAGGGGGCGCCATTTCTAACTCCTCTGAGGTGGGAATCAGTGACAGAAGGAGTTAGCAAAGCGGAAATGCTGGCAGATAACCTTTTTTGTTGTTGTTTTATTTTTTATTTATTTATTTTTTTAATGAGCTTTTAGGGGCATTTCACAATCAAATCGTAACAATGAGATCCTTGCACAGTCCATGCAGAAGCCAAGAAGGGATTTAATCCTCTAGGATTCATCAGGGGAAACTTCCTGTGAGGGAAAAGTGGGGCAGGACAGGGAGACCTTGGACAACAGTCACACTGCCCCGCAAGCTGGACACAGGAGAGGGGAAGAGAGAGAGAGAGAGAGAGAGAGAGAGAGAGAGAGAGAGAGAGAGAGAGAGAGAGGAGTCAGATGGAAGCCCTCGGGATGCCTACAGGACACAAGAGGTTAGGCAAGGACACTGCAGAGTTCGCTAGCCAAGTCAGCTGTCACTGGAGGCCTGTGTCTCCTGGGAATGGGCCTGTCTTGGCATTGCTACCACACTCAGTCTGCGGCGCCTGGGGATGCCTGACTGGGAAGGCCTGCCCTAGACACAGAAGCAGCAGAGAATACCAAAGCAACGCATCTGGGTCCTGGCTCAAGCGCCCTTGTAGTAGAGGCCTGCTGCCTGACCATATGGCCAACACAACGTAGGCCCCCTCTACTCACTTGCCCTCCTTGAGGCATCTTCAGAGTTGCAGTACCTTTTTCCTGTGATATTTGAAGAGACGGAAATCATAGTGTGCTCAAAGGCACGTGCTCACGGAGTGACAGAAATGCCACTACCGAAGTTTTAACCCCAACTGGATTTGGTGACTCTTTGGGCACTAATTCATTCACAATGTTTGCAGTATGAGAGGGTGGAACTGCTGTGGTTGGAGTGTAAAATGTCCCCTAAAGTTCATGTTTTTGAACACTTGGTTCCCATCTGGTTGCATGTTCAGGAAGGTTGTGGAACCTTTAGGAGGTGAAGCCTCCTCGGAGGAAGTGTGTCACTGGGGAAAGGCCTTGAGGTTCTATTGCCCATCCCTACTTCCTGCTCGCTCTCTGCTTCCTGGGTGCAGTGGTCTGAGGAAGCACCTGCAGCTGTGACTTCTCCACCACGGAAGACTCCGCCCTTGAGCTGTAAACTGAAATAATCCCTTTGTCTATAAGTGGACTTTGTCAGGGTATTTATCACAGCAACGGCTGTGATAGGGTGCAGTTGTGTTGAGAATGGTCTGCTCCAGAGGACGAGTAAGCCCCAGCAGCAGCAGTGTCTTCAGAACTAAGATGTGAGCATTTGACATAGCTGACCATCTTACTGGCCCTCACCAAAAAGATTAGCCTGAATTGGGAGAAATCAAGACCCAGTATAAGGGTCATCAAGTCTTAGTACTGTGTCCAGCTGACTTCTAGGGGCATCAATGTGGAGGCTGGGAAAAACCTCACTGTCTCATTGAACATACTCCTGGCAAAGCTGGACCCACAGCTTTGGGCTCTGTGACCTCAGTGGTGGCTGAAGGACTCTGCCTGTCCTCCGTGCTCGGGACAGAGCTGTGGCTGTTAGAACATTCAGGTCTGAAGCACACACCTTCTTTGGCTGGAGCTGTGGTTCTTCCAGAGGACAGAACCAACAACGCGCTGGAACCATTCCCAGAGACACATTTCTCTAGGAGCCAAGAAGAAATACAAGTGATCCGTTTTGAACTTATTAATAATTGTCACCTTCCTGTCAGGGTCATGGGAGAGTCAGTGTGGGGGAGGGTTCACGCCTCAGGCTCTCCGTGGTAAGTCAGTAGGTCGAGATGGTTCAGGGCTGTGAATGTTCCAGGGAGCTGCCCTTCAGAAGACAGGGTCATGGGGCTGTCAGACAAATGTGGCTCCCGGGGCTCCAGAACCCCATTGAAGGGGGTCCGGCAACCTTTATGGGGGAATCTCTATCCTTCACATGGCCATCCATATAGGTATGAGCCAAAAGCCCCGTCCTCAGAACGGCACCAAAGACACTAAGATGTAGTTAATTTTGACTTCGTTCTGATCTGAATTAGATTGTTTTTGAAGGGGCGGGAGTGGGGCGCAAGCTGAGCAGAACCATAAGTAATACAGTAACATAAAGTCAAAACAACCTGCACGCACCAAAGTGTGGCTTCCCCAGGCAGCTGGCTAACCGGCTCTGAGATGGAGGTTAGTACACAGGGTTCGTGTTTTCACATCTAGAGTGTCTTAGTTAGGGTTACTGTGGCTGCGATGAAATAGCATGACCAAAAGCAAGTTGAGGATGAAAGGGTTTCAATGTTCATCACTGGAGGAATACAGGACAGGAGCTCAAAGACAGCAGGAACCTGGCGGCAAGACCTATCAAATCAAGCTTGGGCCCTCAGGGAAAAGCAGCAAGTGCTCTTAGCCAGTGAGCTATCTCTTCAGCCCAACGCCAGTGTGCCCTGAGGACCGAATTCATACGCTTGTGCTTACACAGCAAACACTTCACTGACTGAGCCATCTTCCCACCTCAAGCATACAAGTTTGGGTCATAGATGATTCTTGGATCTGGCAGCTATGGGAGAGGAAAGAACCAGAATTGCACAGAGGCAGATGGCTGAGCTGTGATGAAGTCTCAGGAAGAGGCCCCCACCCCAGGACCCCAGAAGAGCTTGGGTAGCAGACAGGCTTTCTAGTATTGTCTCAAGTTCAGGAAGAGTCTTAGCCCTTCAAATCATTGGGTCAACCAGTCATGCACCATAGGCTTCCCATGCAAAGTGGTGTGATCTTAAGCAGTTTTATTCAACATTAAGAAGGCTGACAGCTGAGGGCACCTGTTAGAAGCACTCACTTCCAGCATCTGGAGGGGTGTCCTTTATTTTTGTAGAGGTATCTAGGGGCATAACCACTGCCAAAGTAGTTCTCAACTTCCTCCATGATTCATGTATAGCTAGCATTTCACCAGCACCTGCTGCACTGGGAAGCAATCCAACTTCCTCCTCCACCCTCCGTAACACACTGTCTCGAATTAGCCCCCGATGCCAAGGGGGGAGCCGGAATCTATCGCTCTTTACCATCTGAGAGACACTGACTGAGCAATCCGTGTGTGGGAGTCAAGTGAGGCAACAGATCGGGCATTTGACTCCTAATGTTTGGTAGAAGAAAGCCATGGACTGTGTGCCCTGCTAATCAGGTCAAAGAGCGTCCTAGGACGTTGGTGTTGACCAATGAGGGTCACTTTCCTCAGCTCCTCATGAACTGGAGGGGAGCACGTTCTACCAGGACGCTAAGGCGGAGGTCATACCAATTCCCCAAATCACACCTTAGGACAAAAGAGTGACCATACTATCCCAGCAGGGCACACCCACACCTGACCCCATCTCCTTGGGATGAAATGCGAAGAGGCTTTATGTGGTGGGAAATAATGACATCGCGTCCAGATATTTGTACTGAGTTTTCCATGTCTCAAATGGCGAGACTGCCCTGATCCCTCAGTCATGATTTGAGCCATCTAGGAAAGTGACCCCACCCTATCCCTTTGATGAGCATGGTTGTCTAGTTTCTCTGTTTGTTTATTCACTTGTAATGAGCAGCAGACACTTGCTCTGGTGAGTCTCTTCTCTCCCCTCATCAGATTCCTTTATGCATAAGCTATTTGAGGCTGAGATTTATCCTCAAAGAATAATGAAGGGGAAACATGAGTGAAAGAAATAATTTAGGAGCAGTTCATATTAAAGAAGAGATCAGATGCACAGTAGAAGCCTGGGAGCCCACACTGTTACTCAGTTAGGTCTGAAATTGTGTCAAGGGACAGCTCAGTCCCAGGAGAGACTTCTCCAGTGCAGCACCCCCTCCCACCCTGCCACCCACAGATTCCCCCTTTTTTTATTTCCCCAAAGAAGGCACATAGGAGTATATGTGACACCCCTTTACGGTCATATGTGACACCCCTTCATTTTATGCTGCCTCTCTCTTAAGGTTGTGTAGGCTGTGGTGGAGGCAGTAGTGAAAGGTGCTTCATTTCGTTTCATCTTTAAGTCATGGACTCTTAGGCTACTATTGATTCTCCTCCAAACTCCTCAGTAGTTGGGACTTCAGACTTGAGATGTTTACTCTTTATTTTTAAAAATTATTATTTTATCTATCTGTATATCTGTGTGAGTGTATGCTACCTGTGTGCAGGTGCCAGGGGAGGCCTATGGAAGGCGCTGGATCCTTTAGTGCTGGCATTACAGGTGGTTGAAAGTCTTGGGGTGGGACCTGGGGACCAACTGGAGTCTTCTGGAAGAGCAGGAGTGCTCTTCACCACTGAGTCACCGTCTTTCCATCTCCAAGATCTCCATTCTTTAGCTTCCCGTTGTATGTAGTGTGTTCAGTCCCTTTGTTACAAGAAGTTCTGAACAAAGGTTTTAAGGAAAGACCATTGCCTGACTAATGGTGTTCTAGATTGGGGTAACGGGAAGACATTTCCCATTTTATTTTTAATTACGTGTATAGGGTACATGTGGGGCAATGGGGGAGGTATGTGAACCTGACGGTAAGTCCCTGCCTGGGGAGGCCATGGAGGGAGTCAGGTTCCCCAGGGCTAAAGTTACAGGTGGTTGTGGTCTGCCCAATGTGGGTGCTAGAAAATGAACGGTATGTGCTCTTAAAGGCTGAGCCATCTCCCCAGCCCCTTACTTTCACAAACAACAATTATATTTGCTTTCTGTGTCTGGGTTCCTAACCTTCATGTATTTATGGGCACTACATGCACATCTGACGCCCAGGGAGGTCAGAAGGAGACATCAGATTGTCTGGAACTGGAGTTTCAGATGTTCGTGCGTCATGAACTTCTGGCTCTGAGAGCTGAACTCTTATCCTCTGGAAGAGAAACAAGCGCTCCTGACTCCTGAGGGTCCCTCCAGCTCGGGCAGCCTCTTACGTTTCTTTTCTAAGGAATTCTATGCACATGTGCATCCCACCCAGAGACAGAGTCTCCATCATTAACAGAAACGACGGTGACCAACAGTGCTGATTTGCTTCACATCTTCAAACAACTTACAGAAACCTAAAGGAGGCCAGGCTTGGTGCAGATGTAAGTCACATGCACGCTTCTGATGAAACCAAAAGGCATTAAAGCCTACCAAACAATTTGATGACCGGAATGATAAACAGAAAGATACTTTGCTAACGGTTTGTTTCGGAGGCCAGGCCTTACTCATTTCACATGGTCGTTAATCTGTGACATCAGGGAAACTAGACAGAAGCAACAGATCTGCCATAGCTTGGAGATCGGCAGGGCTAGCTGAGTGGATGCACTGGGAAGAGTGTCTGGGTGATCTGGAGGGCCCGTCTGTCTTCGGAGCCATGCAGTCTTGTATTGTGCTTGCATTTCCCCCAATGGCTGCCCCATAACTACAACATATTGATTTAAAAAATCTATGAGTAATATTCTGACCTAGGAAAAACAGCTCTGCAGCTTCTCACTAGAAGCCACTGGACTCTAACCTTATGTCTCTTGCATGCTTTCTGACCTCTATTTTTGCCTGCTAAACAGGCAAAATGCCCTCTGCTTCCCCGGGGAAAGCTGTACCTATCACCTTATTGGACACCCAACTACTTTACATGCTGTGGCTCTTTTTAATGTGTGTGCCCTGTGTGTAGAAGAGGGTACACATGTTCACAGAGAACACCTGCGGGCTAGGGAACAACTCTGGGCGATGGTTGTCACCTCCCCTATCTGGGTTGAGACAAGGTCTTATCTTGCTCCATAAGCCAAGCCTTCACACTTCCTGGGACTCTCAAGTGTCTGCCTCCTCCCTACACAAAAGACTACAGCCATCAAAAACAAGAACTCTAGCCCGCTCTACACAGTAAGTTCCAGGCCCAACTTGGTCTTGTGTTCCAGTGAGTTCCAGGATAGCTACAGCTATCTAATAGAAAGGCCCTGTCACAAAATAACAAACAAATAAACAACAACAAAAATGACAAAAATCAGGCTGCTCCCATACATAGATGCACATGGATTTCTTTCGGGGATTGAACTCAGGTCTTCAAACTCATGCTTTGCCCACAGGGCTATCTCTCTAGCCACACCCTTGCTATTATTAATAGATACTGAGCTTCATAAGACTTTACAAGCTACATTAACCTGCATGTAAATCATAGACACGTGTCTAATTTTATCAACTCTACCCTCTACACATTTGTGCTATGTAGATGTTGGGGGTGACAGTGCAGAACACTGAAGGAAGTGGTAAAAACAAAAAATTGTAGTACAGTACTTAAGTCAAAGAGGAGTTAAAGTAAAAATCTAACTTCCAAATTAGACAGGCAGATCTGGGGCTGCTGTCACTGGCTGGTTCATCATGAAGCCACAGTTTAACTGGCCTTACACAGGTCATGTGACCTGACACTGCACTAACCGAAGAGCGTGCTTGGAAAGTCGGAGCAGATCGCTTTCCTGTGCTCCATGCTCTCACATCATCGTTCAGTTTGGTTCCTGGTGCTACATTTCCATGTGAAAATAGATGCACCTATATTTAGAAAAGACAGGGGAATGCTGAGGGGACCCAGATCCGCTCTTTGGCGGTATTTGCAGGGACTGGGAAGCCTGCCCACGCAGAGGAGGGCTCTGAGGACAAGGGGCTTCACAGGATGGGTGTCATGGCTGCCTGCATTTGCCTTTGACTAAAGGATGTCATACAGAGCACTGGCCCAAAACTACTTCACAGACCCAAGCCAGACCAGTCAGATAGGTATACCCTGAGATGACCTTCCAGTTTTGAGTCACATCCCAAGCAAGCCCTGGTATATGACTTGTACTTTAAGGGACCCCAAACCCATGTAAATGAGAATTCAGGATCTGTAAACAGGCAGCCAAGAGCCATGGATGGGAGTAAATCTCTGTAGACTATCAACGGATACATTTAAAACCAGCCATCCAGAGAAGTGATTGGTTTCCTTAGAAGAAAGGGTGGCAAAAAGGAGGAGGAGAAGGAGGAGGAGGAGGAGGAGGAGGAGGAGGAGGAGGAGGAGGAGGAGAAGAAGAAGAAGAAGAAGAAGAAGAAGAAGAAGAAGAAGAAGAAGAAGAAGAAGAAGAAAAGGTGGCATGACAAGCCACTAGGGATTAAAAGAAGGCTGGAGGGACCCTTGCAAGCATGAAAGCATGCTCTGAACAAGGCAGGCAGCCAGACATCATGGTCTGAACATTCTACGTATGTGCTGGAGACAATAAAGACTTAGATTCTCCACAGTTGTGTGGAGAGCGGGGACTGACTCTGACATGAACTCTGGTGCCCCCTATTTGACCACATCCCCTTGGCGGGGAGGCCTGGTGGCACTCAGAGAAAGGATAAGCAGGCTACCAGGATGAGACTTGATAGGCTGTGATCATATGGTGGGGAAGGAGGTCTCCTTCTGTCACAGACCTAGGGGAGGGGAATAGGGTGAAAGAGGGAGGGAGGAGGAATGGGAGGATACAAGTGAGGGGATAACAATTGAGACGTAATCTGAATAAATTGATTAAATTAAAAAATTACTTTTAAAAAATGGGCAAAGCCTTTACAGGGTCTCTAAGATTGTCTATTGTGCAAATGCCAGTACATAGCAGAGGCTGCTGGCACCCTGGTCCCTTTTTAGTGTCTGTTGGCCAGATGTCCATCTGTACCTCTTTTGTGGGGAGTGTGTGTGAAGATTTGTGCAGAGTTGTGTACACAAGTATGCATGCGTGTTCACATGCATGTGGAGGCCAGAAGACAAGCTTGAGTGTCATTCCTCAGCCACTGTCTGCTTTGCTTTTGAGGCAGGGTCTCTCTTTACTTAGAACTCTCCAAACAAAATAGGCTGGCTGCCCAAAGAACACCAGCGGTCTGCCCATCTCTGTGTCCCCAGGACTGGGATTACAAGGACACCACCACACCAAGAATATTTTTGAAGACTAATTCTGCGGATTGAAGCCAGGGACACCTACTTGCAATGCAAGCACTCTACAGACTGCACCACCTCCCCAGCTTCTGCCTGCATTTCTTTATTTAAGAACTCTGAACTCCAGAGTCCCCTCTGCCTACATGCAGAGCATGTCACACATGCTGGGGACTGACCAGCTTCCAGGTCCCAGTGTTCTATCACAAATGACAGTAAGAGTTGGTGTGTAAGTCACCTCCCCAGCTCTTAGGTAGAAGAATCTTAGGGCCATGTTTCCACTTATTATTCCAGAGTGTCCATCTGGGTCTAAAGTTCTAGTTACCACAGCAGCAATGACACTGGCTGTTTTGCTTTCACTCTTTTCTCTCCTCCTCCTCTCCTGGGATCACCACAAAATTAAATTACTTGTGCTCAAATCCTTGTCTTAGGGTCTGTGTCTAGGGGAACCCAAAATAACTCACCAACCAATTATTGCCAGCTAAGCAGCAAATAATTACCCACTAACTCAAAGTTTGTGGAAATCAGAATTAAGAAGACATCTAATTAAAACTTTTTAGGAAGACTTGGCAACTTGACAGCACCTGGAGTCTGGGGTGACACTGGTAGCTATAGCTGTAGTAGAGGGTTTGGCTGCCCTCGGTGTTCATGTGATTGCTGAGGGCCGTTGTCTGTTGCTCTAAGCTGCTCCAGCTTCTTTCATAGGATGTTCTGCATGCGTCCTCTTCACAATGCCTTGCAGTCCCTTCTAATTCCTGGCACACACCTTGTTTCTTGCCCCCGCCCCAGCCTCTGAGTTATTTATCATCTTTCTAGAATTTTCTCTTCATCTTTTGAAACACATTAAAGCTGTCTCCTCTTCCTGCAACCCCTCTATCTCATTTCTTACAACAGGTGGAGTCAACTAATGCTTTGATTGTTTCTGCATTCTAAGGTCAAATGGCATGACTGCTTCTCAGTTGCTGACTCTCCACTAACATAGATGTCAGTGAAACCAGAAGGCACAAGAGATTTCCACCCTGGTTTTCCGATACCCATGGCAGAGGGCATCCCAGTGCAGGGTGGATTTCGAGGCCAGTTTCCTCAGACAGGGTTCCTCAGCTAGTTGGGTTAGGATGCAATCGGCAAGCCAATAGGCGACACATGAATACAGACCTAGTGCCCCGCAAATGAAGATGTATCATTCAACAATTTGGAGCAGCGTCTGAGGGGCTGGAAAGATGGCTTCATAGTTAAGGGATCACAGCACCCATGTCAGGAGGCACCCAATGTTCAGTAACTCCAGCTCCATGGGATCAATGCTCTCTTTTGCCTATTAGGTTAACACACACACACACACACAGACACACACACACACACACACACACACACACACCAAAGGCACAGAAGCAGAGTCCATGATGGGGGCCAGACACAAGACTGATATACAAACAGTTCTGAAACATCCCCCCACTCCGTCCACATAGTTGGGGAACACTCTCATCTTTAATAGCTGTGAGCATATAGCATATCTGGAAGCAAACCCTTTGAGAGCTGTGACACACGTGGAGAAAAACAATATGCTGTGGCAGGTGGTGTGAAAGATGAGCCGAGTGAGCAGAAAGATGGACGGGCTGATAGAGCCGCTTGAGAAACACTTATTACAGGCCTTAGCACAATCTCAATTAAAAACAAAAAACAAAAAACATTACCAACCCCTTTCCAGCAAGAAGATCTGGATTCTTTTTAAATGTGAGATGTGAGAACACAGCCACTTGGAGATTGACATGGAGGACACAGCATACATGCCGGGCCACTCAGATCAGACAAACCCCACCCCACCCTTGTGTGTGTGTGTGTGTGTGTGTGTGTGTGTGTGTGTGTGTGTGTGTGTGTTTACTGATGCATGAATTGTGTATATGGTGTGAGTGCATGTGTGTGTGTGTACACACAAGCTTGTGGAGGTCAGAAGACCAAGGCGTTGGCCTGAGGCTCGCCAAGCAGGATCCTCCTGACTCTTCAAGCCTAACGTGGGAATCCAAACATGTGTTAACACACGTGGACTTTTTTTTAAAACATGGGATCATGGGATCGAATTGCTGTCCTTGCGCTTACATGGACAGCAGTTTGCTAACTGACCTCTCCCCGTAGTCCTCTTTATAACTTTATGTTTGAATTTTTAACTCATTTTGTTGGATCTTTCATTGTTCCCTCCCAGGGAGGTGGCAAATGCCTCAGCACTTATATGTCTTTCAGTCAAACATCAAATGTGCACTAGTCATCCAGAAAGGTGTCAGACTACAAAGCCATCATTAGTCACTACTACAGGGAAAAAAATGTCACTGCTCACCGTTGGGGAAGTTAAATTTGGGCATTAGCAAAACAAGCGACATGCTGAGCACAGCCCCAGCCTGGCATGAGCCTTGGTCAACTGGAGCAGTCATGGCACATATGTTGGCTGAGGCACTCCCTCCCTATTCCTAAAACATGCAATAATGGATGATGGAGATCCTAGGTCAGCTATGCCACTCAGCTGAGGCTTCTCACACAGTAGGGGTGACTAGTTCGAAGAAATACACATTTGCTTTGTCTCAGTCCATGACCCACAAACCCAAACAGCTGAATGAATTCACCCAAAAACTTCAAGCACCAAATATTTTAGAAGGCTGCTGTGAGTGGGCCTGGCAGATTCTCAAAGGAAAGAGGCTGCAAATTACTCACTTGATATTTTGAGCATATTTTATGTGCTTACATTTGTTTAAAAAAAATCTGTAGAAGTTGAGGAGAAGAGACTGTTAGTGGGAAAGTCTATGGGGAAACGTAAGTATGAAGTCAGGGTGTACAGCTTCCAAGAACAGTGAGTAAGCAAACCACGTCTTGCCTTCAGCTGCGTGTCAGTTCCACGGAAATGTATGTGAGGTATTAATGCTATACTGGTGTTTACTTTCACAATCACCAGGCCTGTGTGAAAATCAGCTTCGCAGCCAAACAGAGTGATAAAAATGACAACCCCAGGAACACAGAAGCCACTTTGCAAGTTCTGCCTTCATTTTTCTGTGTAATCTCCAGAAAGGGGGAGGAAAAAAAAACCTTTTCTAGTCATCTACGCCACCTACCCAGTTCTGAAGACCCTGTTCACTCAACAGTGAAGGGTCTTAACAAATTCAAGCCAAAAAACCTGCCTCTTGTGTTCCAGTTACTGAGGCAGGTGGATGGTGTTCTCAGTCAGAGCCACCCTCCCCCTGTGTGTGAGAGTGCGTACAGAGAGGGGGGCCAGGCAGGCAGGCAGACAGGCAGACAGACAGACAGACAGACAGAGATGGGGAGGGAAGAAGAAGAGGAGAAAGAAGGCAAACCCTGCCTTAGAAGGAGCTCAGCTTCTGTGTGACCGGAAGTTAGCCTTCTCTGTGTCACCTCTCCCTCATAAACTTCTGGTAGGCCACAGCACAAGCGTTCAAGGCCTGTACTTTAACCAGGCTAAAATATATATGATGAGAAGAAAATTCACAAATCACATGAATTAAATGGGAATTTAAGATACGGATAGAAAATCTGTTAAAAGTCCATGATGTGGGCTGGGGCTGCAGCTCAGTTGGTAGGATGCTTGCCTACCATAAACAAAGCCCCATATTTGACGCTCAGCACCAAAGCAACCAGGCACGGTGGTTTATGCTAGAAATCCCAGCACCAGCAGGAGGAACAGGAGGCTCAGGAGTTTAAGGACACCACTGGACACATAGTGACTCTGAAGAGACTATGTCATGGTGGGGCCATTCAAAGAGGCTTTAGGAGACAATGCACCATTAACCGGGGGCGTGCTTCCCATTTCCACTCTAGCCCACAGAGAGCCGTGTGTTCTTGAGACTGTCATGTGATCCTCTTAAGCCTTGGTTTTCTTGCCTGAACATGGGTCTAACGGTATCTACCTTCAGGACTGAGTCGAGTAATAAAAGCAGAACATCCGATGTATGGTAAAGGCTGGGTAGAAAGTTAGTTCCCCCGGTGAAACAACTTGGCCTTGAAAGACAGACTTTTGGGCAAAAGATGAAGGAGGGATGAAGGGGAAAATGCAGTTATGAGCATGCGTGGTAGAGAGAGCGGAGGGAAATGCAGTTCTGAGCATGCGTGGTAGAGAAAGATGAGGGAAATGTAGTTCTAAGCATGCGTGGTAGAGAAAGATGAGGGAACTGCAGCTCTGAGCATGCGTGGTAGAGAGAGCTGCCGCTGGAAGCTACGTCCTTCTATCATTAGCTGATCTGGTCCCTACGGCTCGCATGTTTGCACACCTAGTCATTCTGTTTGGGAAGGTTGTGGAGCCTTTAAGAGGTGGAGCCTTGTTGCAGGAAGGCCTTGAGCTTATATAACCTGCTTTTACTTCCTGTGTGTTCTCTGCCCCTCGAATGTGAGTATAGTGACCTCCAGTTCTGCCACCATGCCTTCCAAGTAAGACGGACAAGATGGTTGAATTGTAAGCCAGAAATTAACCCTTCTTCCCCATGAGTCGCCACTTGTCATGTGAAGCGACAAGAAAAAGGACCTAACACTCTTGCCAACATCCATTTGACCTCCTTTTTACAATCTGACTCAAAATAGGGCACGGCTTTATTTCCTTATTGGTCAGTGAACACATTTTGTGACCAGCACGGTATCGGCAGAACCCCACCCCAAACAGGTGGACACCTCAAGCGAAAAGAGCTAAACACCTGCTCTATCTAGAAAGAGCTGAATTTTCATGAAAACTGATTTAAGAGTCATTCTGCCACTCAAAGATGTTGCCTCCTTAACCAATCAGTAAGGAGTTTTCAACAGTGGAAACACTCAGGATGGTGTGGACAGCCATCACCTGCCCTCACTAAACTTCTACCATACCCCCGAATTCTTTTCTGTTATTTTATTTTCCTATTTCTTCTGCACAAACATTAAAAGGTGTCCCCATTGATCGATCGCCTTGGCACCATACAGCCATAGCCAATGAGTTGAAAATTATTCAGCCAGGGAATAGTCTAGCAAAAAGAAAGGACAATAAAGGGGCCATTTCATGACCGCCCACAATGACTCCCAAATTTCACATTTCTACCTATGATCTGGCAATTACAGCTACATACTAGAGATTTTCCAAGCAATTTCTGCCATTCCAGGTGCAGGCAGAGTTGTTTAACGGGCATTTGTAGGCTAGGAGCGAGTTTATGGGACTCCTCCTCTCTGGCCTCCCAAAACCCAGCTGCAAAATCTAGAGACTACTGCACAACACTTTCTCACTTAACAACATAGAATCAGAGAGCCATTTAGAGGAGCTGAAATCACACTGTTGAGTAGCAGCAAAGGAGGGATGGAAGAGCCAGCCCCAGCATCCCCCGGCTCCGTGTTTCTGGAGGACACCTTTAGCCATAGTACCAGATTGCCAGTTGGCAGATGCTCCCAGCAAGTGATGAGCCTCTGCCTTCCTGGTGAGAGCTGCCACATTTTCTCTTCTCACATGCCATGGGCTGGGAGGCACGTTAGAGAATTGACAATCAACTTAAGAGTCGATTCTTAAAATCGCTTCTGCACGGAACGGAACGGCCCACTTTTCCCCTGGAGCTTGGGGGTTTTATCATATTAAGGAGAGGCTGTGAGAGAGGTGTGTCCTACCCATCAGCCACACATATCTCCAGGCAATGTCTACAAGAAGAGGGACTCTCAGACCACCGTGCAACTCCAGAGCAATCACTAGTGAATCCTTCCAGGTCACCTTCAAGGAGTGTATACAAACAACCCGTCTGTCTCGTTAATCAGGGGGATGCAATTCTTAATACACAGGAAATGCACTGACGCCAACTTGCCTCACTCATGAGGGATCCTGCCTTGGTTTTATAAAGCATTAGCGGGACCAGGGCAAATCTGACTCTGGTTTCTCCAACCACAGTCTGCCAGCCTGCTCCATCCTTGTTGCAGGGACTGTGGCAACAAACCTCTTCTGTCTGCCCCCTCTGTTTAGTGGATGCTTGTTACT
The DNA here is from genome assembly GCF_903995435.1 of Acomys russatus. Lineage (NCBI taxonomy): Eukaryota > Metazoa > Chordata > Mammalia > Rodentia > Muridae > Acomys > Acomys russatus. The sequence goes on along the minus strand of NC_067150.1, from coordinate 59,509,893 downwards.
TAGTTAACCCCCCAGATCAAGAGCGGAGTTACCTAAGAGGTAGCTGGGGCATCTGAATGCACATGGTTCTAGAGTATTTTCTTCATATGTGATAAAAGCCAAGAGGATTTGGTGAGAGTGCAGCCATTAGTTGTGCCTCGACCCCTTCCCTCTCCCCTCTTCTCCTTCACCTTAGTAAGCTTGCGCCAGCCGCACGCAGAACATCTACTTCTGGGAGGCTCTGGATCCCTTAGCACGTACAGTCCTCAAGGGTTGCGCTGCCCTTATTTCTGCAAAGGGAGATTCAATCATTTTGGCAAGACCTCCTGCTTACTGAAGCCTCTCCTATGCACTTTAGACCTAGATCAGCTGCTTTTTCCCTGGAAGTCTCACACACTTGTCATGACAGCGCCCAGAAGATGGGCACGATCTATAAAGGCCAGGGGTGGGGCTTCCAATGGGGGCAATCCTCTTGCTTTCCCCAACACACACTACACACTCAACAAATGACCAGTAAGGGGGCAGGTGAGAGCAAGGGTCTTCCCTGGGTATGGAGATCTATTTGTCTCACTTTCCACACCCATCAAGCTTACTCCATCCCTAACATGCTTGCACATGCACGTGCCACCAATGGAAACATGGAAGCTGACAGCCAGACTCAAAGTGCCCATTAGCAGTGAGTGCCAGGACTTAAGACACAAACCCACTTCTCCCATCACTGACACCTCTAGGAAGGAACTCCACAAGTACAGGGATTTGTATACAAACCACTGACCGATTTGTGCCATAAGCATGCACAAGCGAGAGGGCATGGGGACTGGCTGAGGGCCAGCAGCCCCCGCGATGTGCCAATCCCACCTTGGCTGGAGTGGAGCTTCTCAGCCAAAGTACATATTTGAGTCCTTGATCCCTTCACCTCTGCAAAGGTGATGACTGCCTCATGGGCTCAAAGAATGACCCTTTCTCTGGAAATTCTTGCCAAGCGCAGGCAGCGTATTTGCGAGGGGCCTCACTTCAGATGCCATCTCCCTGTAGAGCTTGGTCTTTTGTTTGTTGTTAAGTTCCTCATGGTGCGCTACGCCAGTCAAGTTGTAATCAGTTTCCCGTGTATTTCGATCTTGTCTTCCCATCTGGGTCGGTGCCAATTTGGATACATCGTTTTCCTTAGATCTCACAATGGGTGGTTGTGTGCCAATCACAGCAGGTGTCCGGGAGTTCCTGTTACACCTGGACATTCACGGCTTCCAAACACGGAGGGGTTAAGTGGGTGTATGCATATACATGTGGCGGGTTAACAGCATCTGAATTACTCTTTAGCTAGCCCCGCCGAGGAGAACACATGGTGGGATCATCTAAGAGTGGAGGTATAAAGCCTCTAGCTCAAGGTTTCAAAGAAAAGCAGTACTGGCACAGTGAGAAGCTGACTGTCTGGATGGGGGTAGGAGGACCCGCGGGTATGCTTGAGAGCAATGATGGGACCTGTATCAGCTCAGGATCCCCAAGTTCTCAGCTCAGAAGAGATTTATTTGCCCCAGAGAAACAAAGCACAGAAAATAGGAGTCAAAGAGAGGAGACAGAAGAGGGAAAAGGGGGGAAAGGAATAAGGGGGAGGGGCATTTGTCCTGGGGTGGGGGCGGGAGGCTCAGGACCACCTCTGGATAGAGAGGAGATAGATGTTGCCCATAAGCAAATGGAGGTTTATAATGGCAAAAAGGGAAACCTCATGTAAGGATGCGATGTTTCATTTCTATTGGACATGTTAGTTAGGTGAGCCAGAGGGGGCTTCTGATTGCTGGCCTTCGATGCTTTGATAGCTGGCCAGTAGCGGTCAGCCTCAAGAGGAAGAAGTGGCCAAATACAAATGTGGACTAGGCCTTGATGGCTAGTCAGAGGGAATGAGGGAGAAGGAAAAGGCCTGCCAGAGCCATGTCTGCCACGCTCAGGCCAGCGAAAGTCCCTTCAAGCGACCCTGAGAGTGGGAAGAAGAACAAGGCTGAATCTCCTCACCCGAGCCGGGAGCCGAGGCACGCACCTGAGGTGCCAGGATGTCTAGTGTCGTCACCAGAGCCAAGGCATGCACCTGAGGTGCCAGGATGTCTAGTGTCGTCACCAGAGCTGAGGCATGCACCTGAGGGGCCAGGATGTCTAGTGTCGCATCTTTGGGCTTCTCTCATCTGCCTCTCAGGTGTCTGAACTTCGCCCTCTTGTAGGACGGCTCTGTGTATGCAGTTGCTCTCTGGTCAAAACCAGTCAAACAGTGAAGAGACTGTGTTAGTACCGACCTGTGAGGGAGGAACTCAGGCCAGTGGCCAGAAGCACAGACTCAGAGACAGAGAGGTGAGGGGAAAGCAAGAGATGCTGCCGCACCCCCAAGACTCCCAGAAATGTGGAGAATGCTGTCTCATGGTCAAAGCATAAAGTCCAAGCAAACTTCTGCCAGCCCTCAAAGGATAGCAAAATGAAACCGACAGGTGCCTGACATGGGGGCTATAGGCCTTTAAGGAGTGTCGTGGCCACAATCAGCATAGGCAAGGCTCAGGGAGGGGAGGTGTCCGGGGCGAGGTCACTTGGGTATTGGAGGGAGGAGGTGGGTCCAGAGCCCCAGATTTCTGGACATTTCAGTCTACCTTCTTTTTCATGCTGTGCCTCTGCCGTAGCTTGGCCATGGAATCTGAAACCAGGGTCTGTCCAAGACCATGGCATTTGTTGGATTTCTAATTGGAGGAATTTAGGTTACTACGTGTGCCAGCCATGGCTACTGCTTATCTAAAGTCTGTGACCACATCTGTGCTGATTGGCCATCCAGGAGAGCCATCTGTCATTTGGGGGACTCTTAAGGGAGTCTGGCATGGGACACTAAGTCCTGGGGTGGGTGGAATTGAGGCGGCCTCCAGTAGCCTCCAGACTTCCGTCCTGAAATCCCCTTCCCCTTCCCCCATCACGGTCAGATAACAGTGCAGCCTTTGCTCAGCTGTGCTGACAAGAACAGAGCTTCTGGCCTCGGCTACAGCTCTCAGTCCAAGCAAACAGTGACCACCACCAGATTGAGGACCCGAGGAGGCGGTGGGATGCCTGGGAAACTGCCTCTTTTTTTTTAAATCATATTTTTTGTTTGTTTGTTTGTCTGTTTGTTTTTAATTTCAGGGTAACCAGAGTAGCTAGCTAACCCTGAGAATGGAAGTTGAGCTTGGTTCTGTCTGCCCATCCCTCCTGTCACAGGCATCACGTTGTGAACTGAGCCGCACATACAGAAGCTGAAGCTGGCTAAACAAATAAGACGCTGCAAATCAAGGCCGCTGTAGCCACTTAGCCCTGAGCCCAGGGCGGAGAGGGTCAAGTAGTGGCTGCCTCCGAACAGCCAGAGAACCAGAGGACTAAGGCGGCTTGTTAAGGGGTCCAGGAGGACTACAGAGAAGAGTGGCTATCCTTAGCTGATTCTGAGAGCCTGGCAACTGAGAGAAAGAGGAGAGACACCCCACACCCCCCGCACCCCACCCCATCCCCCGACCCGCCCCCACCCACCCCCACCCCACGACCACCCCCCCACCCCCACCCCACCTACCCCACCTACCCCCTGCACCCTACCCCGTACCCCCAACCCCCCTATACCCCACCCACGGCCAACGCAGTAGCTTGCTGTCTCTCCCCCTTGGTGGCTCCAACATCTGATAAGATCAAAAGAGCACGTTTCTTCTCCTCTGCTATTGTGTGGAGAAAGAGTGGCTAAGGAGATTGAGGAGAGGTCAGCCACCAAATCAGAAACTCCCCTGAGGGGCCCTGTCTCTGTTCTTCCCCCACAGCCACCAGTCATGTTTCTATTGGCACAGAAACAGGAAGCTGCTGGAGCAAACAGAAGACACCCCCCCCCCGCCCCGCCCCAGGTCCTTGCTATCCTGGATATAATAAACAAACGCTAAGCACCACTTCCGGTTTTGACTCCTCTATTAAGAAAGGTGATAGAGGGCAGAGGGGGCTTCTGAACCGGAACCTGTCAGTTCTTTAAATGTATCTAGAAGGCGGTGGGGTTCTGATGGCCTGTGGATCTGTCCCTTAGCCTAAGGAGATCATGAGAGGTACACGTATGACAGCTTTTAGAAAACTAGGAAGCTAGGAAGATGATGTCTCGGCGGGTAAAATGCTCCCCATACAGGCACGAGGACCTAAGTTCGATACCCAGCCCTCACAGAAAGGACATGACTGTGCATGTTTGGAATCCCAATTCTGGGAATACAGAAATCCTTGTGGCTCGCAGCCACTCTAGCCGAATCATAGACCCCTGGGTCCCAGCAAGAATAACCTGTCTCACAAAGCCTGTTAGCTCTAGCTCTGGGAGATCTACTGCCCTCTTCTGGCCTCCACAAGCACTGCACTCAGATGCACATATCACCCTCACCTCACCCCCACATAAACATTTGACCATGTCCCCTGGAGGGGGAGACCTGGTAGCACTCAGAGGAAGGACAGCAGGTTACCGAGAAGAGACTTGATACCCTATGAGCATATACAGGGGGAGGTAATCCCCCTCAGGAACAGTCATAGGGGAGGGGAATAAGGGGAAAAGGGGAGGAAGGGAAGAATGGGAGGACACAAGGGATGGGATAACCATTGAGATGTAACAAGAATAAATTAATAATAAAATTTTTTTTTAAAGATCAAAAAAATATTTTCAAAAATGAATTTTGGAGAAAGATCGTAATTCAGATATAGCCTCCATTAAAAGGAGTGAAAAGTATTAGAAAACTGAGTTAGGTAAGTTGAAATTACAGTCTCGGGTATGGAAACAGCATTATCAGCTGACGTAACGCTTTTGCTGAGATAAATGCAAGGCACATCTCCAGGAGAGACAAGGATGAAGCAAGGTGGTGGGGCGGGCTTGTAGATGATGCTTCTTGGATTTGAGACAACATTGTTTACCCTGAGCCGTGTTGTTTGTTTGTTTGTTTGTTTGATTGATTTGGAAACTAGAAATAACATGAAAGCTCTATTTGTAGTTTGTGAGGCCACTCCGTGGTGATTCCAAGGTGACTATGTCAGCTCACACACCCAGTAGGAGTTCGTGAGCCTTTCTCTTTCCCTATATCCTCACCAGCCATTGATGTCATCGGTGTTTTCTTGACAGCCCCTCTGGAGGGGAGATGGAGCCGCAAAGCGTCTGGTTTTAGCCTGCACTTTCCCACATTCTTGACTCTGTTCCCTGTTGCTGGGTTTGCTCCATGCTAGCCTCAGGCCCTAGAGGACACTGGGGAGCCTGGGACAGGGCGGATGAAGGAAGGACTCCCTGTGGGTGTGGGCAAAGGCATCCTGTTGCTTTCATGTCTGAAAAAAACCCACATCCATCCTACTGCCTCTTCACCTTCACATCAGAAGCTGCTGCGGCTGAACGTGGTCTGGTCATCTCTCAACATTTGTGAAAAGTTTCCTAGCAAGAGATGACTCCACACCAGCTGATGGGCATCTCCTCTTCAGGGGACCACAATCCCAGGCCCTTGGGTACCCTTCTTCCTTGAGCTCAAAGTCCAGCTCTCAACAAACAGTTGCCCTTTTTCTGAGACCTAAGTTTCAGACCCTTGGTGCTCCCACCACTAGCTTTGAGAACTGTCTAGAACCTTCCCTCAAGGAACCAGCTGCCATTAGTCACATGAGCACTGGGAAATATGGCCTCTCTGTGTGTTTGCTCCCTTGATAATTTGCCTTTTTTGGTGACTTGTTGACAATCTTATGCCTCTATATTTAATTTATTTTGTCAAATAACTGGTGGATCGCCATCTCCTTCTCAGTCTCCAGCTGATTTAAGTCACCCTTAAGCCTATCTGTGTATGATTCTTCCTTCATGGAACAGCTTGAAGACCAGAATTCTGCCAAACGTAAGAAAGGCCGCTCTGAGCATCACCGTTAAGTTAGAGAGAAAATAAATAAACAAATAAATGAAGAAAGGAAGAAAGGAAGGAAGGAAAGAAATCAATAAGAAAAATCCAACAAATTCCATGCACCTCTCCTCATACAAACAAGAGAAGGTTTAGCATAGGCTGGGCCCTGTGGAATGAGTACACAACCGTCACTTTCCAGCTGCTAGGTCCACAAAGGAAAGACTTTGAGAAGCAGGAAGAAGCGCATTGAAAAGTGGACCCTCAAGGGGGAGGCGTTTCAGGCAAGACTTTCAGATCTTGCGCACTTAATCTTCATTTGTGTTTCATTTTATCATCTTAAAGTCTTTTAGTCGTTGTGGCTTAATCATCTATCATGCCTCCTCTCGTTTAGATTTGTGGATTGGGACACCTTTTCTTTAAAATATAGTGCTCAACCAACAAGCCATGAATATTCCCCCTCCACTTTACAAAGCTAATTAAATTCTCTTTCCCGCTGGAAGATGGGCTCTTCCTGCCAACTTTAACCCTTGACACTCCTCTTCTCCCAATCATTCCAGCAGGCGTGAGTTTTCATTTCTGTTTTTCCTCTCCTGCCTGCCTGGCTGCAAGAACAGTCACTCTGTTGCCTACTTCTGGCCTCTCCTACTCCTGCTCATCCGGGTCACTCACAAATTGATGTGCTACATTCAATCAAATCTTTTGGTCAGAAACCTGAAGGTCTCCCAACTACCCACAGGACGCGTGCCTGTTGCAGCAACATCTCTCTTCCTGTCCTCCCGAAGGAAAGAACTCAGTACAGTTAAGCAGAAGTGGGTTTTTTGAAGCCAACTGAGGCAAATACTCCCAAAAGAATTTGAGGTGGGCTTTCTCAAAGTGGGGAGCAACTTGGGTTCTGAGTTACAGATTTTAAAGGAGGCCTTAGAGATATTTATATAGTGTAAGGTGACCACCCCCAAAATCATGGTGGATCAGATTAACAGATCCCCCTTTTCAAGTATTTTGTCCCACGATCCTCTAGAACAGCACACAAAGAGGAGGATTTAAAAAACCACAATGCAAGTAGTCCTACAATGATCCAGGTCTTCTGAAAATGCAGAGCCTTTGTCGGTGCACATGCGAGCCTCAGTTTCCATCTCACAGATGCTAACCCTCAGAGGAGCTGTCTGCTGTCTGTCTTCTGGGTAGCGCAGCTGCCGTTGCAGAGCCCCGGGTTCTCTCCAGTCCCCTCTCTTCCTTCTCACCTAACCAATGTTGTTCCCTTGGCATGACCTTCATGGTGCTTTCCATCTGACCACTGCAGCCTGATCGCCACTAAACCATTTTCCTATCGATCCCGGCAAAACAAGTTAAATCGTTGTTAGTTGGAACTGGCTTTTTTTTTTTTTTTTTGCCTGTGGGCTCTCACATACTCTACCATCCTGATCAAGAATGCCCTTTGGTTCTCACTCTCTGTCTGAACGCTCTAGGGTCAAGACCTAACTCACTGCCACCCTATGAGCACGTCTCCTTCCTGCTGCAGTGAGTCCACTCCTTCCTCCCTTCAACTTCCGCAGTGCTTGGTGTGTCAGTCCATCCCTTCCTCCCTTCAACTTCCGCAGTGCTTGGTGTGTCGTTCCCTCAGAAGTAGCATCCACCCTTTGCCAAACATCTACTCTCTACAAGATCTTTAAACGGATCCTTAGTGATCACAGATCCTCTCATGATGAGTTCTTTGCCTGGTTTAGATGAAGAACTTGAGACTGGAAAGGCTCCATGGGCCATGAGACCAGGCAGTTTCTCAGGAGACAAAGCCAACAGGTAGATGTCATTGGCTCCACCATGTTACTACCTGTTGGCCTTCCAGTTAGACGACCCAGTGTCAGTAACTAGTGGTCCGACCTGACAGGTCACCTCACCACTATGACCCTGGTTTTTGCCTCTTTAAGTCTGTTTCCATCACTGGCATTCTGAGAGCCGTTCCACAGAAGACACGGATCCCCTTCTGCCATCCTAGATAAAAGACCAGACCTCTGGCAGTGCAGACTGGTGTTTCCATTGGTCCTCTAATTCCCAGGGAAGGGGCTGCCTGGTGAGGGCCAGGACGCTGAAGAGATTTTCTTTGCAAGGCGCTTAGAGGTATCTTGTCATATTGAATTAGGCATTTGTCTTTATTTAGTGACTCCAGAAATGTGTTGGGAAGGGGTTGCCAGGAGAGACGTTAAACTGTCAGCCCACCATAGGAAGAAGGGAGAACACAAAAGCTGTGGAGAGTTCCCTGTCCCCCGTGGGAAGCAAAGAAGCTTGCCTGCGCATCATAGGGGCCTCAAAGAGGGGATTCATGTCTCAGTGAAGACAGAATGTGCTCAACAACTGCAGGAGTAAGCTGGACCCAGCCTCATGGACAGAATGTGCTAGCTCAATATGTACACCTTTATATGTATAGCTTTTGCCAGGGGGGGGGGGGGGAAACTATATCTCAACCCTTGGGCATAACCAGGGAAATGCAGGGTACCGACAGAAAGCAATGTACACTGGGGGGGGGGGGCGCAGGATGTAGCTCAGCTGGTAAACTACTTGCCTGATATGCACCAAGCATCGATTGATCCCCAGCACACCATAAGTGGGGTGTAGTGGTACACACCTGTAATCCCAGCACCTGAGACACTAGAGACAGGAGGGTCAGAAGTTCAAGGCCATTGTTACCTACAAATAGAGTTCACACCTAGATGGGGACCCTCTCTCATAAAAAGGAAAAAGAAGCAAAGACCAAGGTAGGCAAGCTTCCATCTCAACGCTCTGGCTAAATTCAAATTCCTTTCTGCGTCTAGCCTGGCCCTAAATAGAGGACAAGTCTGGACGCAGGAGTCAGGCGAACCAAATTCACGGCTGACCTCCGGGATGCTGAGCAGCTGTCATTGTGATGCTGAGGCCCCACAGTGCATCCCTGGCAAGGGATAGCTGCACTTCCAGGCCCACTCCAAATTCCCAAAGAGTCAAGAAGATGCCACCTGCTGAACAGGACCCCTGACTTAGAAGTGAAGTGTGCATGCATGGGGTGAGGTGGGGGGTGATGGCATGACCAAGAATGGGCAAACATTATCCATCCCACTTTGTCCGTTTCCTCTCATTTGAATATCCCATTTGTCAATCTTGCAAGGCAGGGAAGAAACAGCTCATTGTTGAAGGGATTTCACGCTCCCCCTCCACCCTGAATAGGAAGGCGCAGCGCTTTGCAGCACCGCTACCCCCAATCCCGGGAAGCCGCTCTCCTAGCTTGCTTTTAAGTGCTCGCATGACTAATAAAGTGTGACATGGCAGAGATTTGCTAGCCTTCTCTTCGGGGCGTACATTCTAGCTGACAAAATATGGCTAAATTTAGCTGCTTTAGACAACAAGCACCTTCCAAACAAAATGGGTCTCAAAGGCGAAAATGAACCATGACATGACTCTATCCTGACATGGATTTGGCTCGGCCTCTCTAGGGTGGGCACCCAGGCCCATCGCACAAATATGCAGGTACCACGGGCAGCATGTGAGCTGTGTGTTCACGGTGGACCTACCTGCAGATGAGGCAGGCTCTGAGGCAGGAGTCCTTTCCACTGTGGGAGGATGGACGGATACTCTGGCACTACTGAGCCCATGGAGACAATACCAGAGGCTCCCCCAGCCTAGTCATAGGCCACTGAGTCCTGCCTCCAATTATCAGTGTTGAGTCAGTAAGAGAGAGATAGGGAGTCCAGAGAACCATCAAACAGAACAGCCAGCCAGTTCTGTGCTTTGGACAGCAAAGGTTAAGAAAGGTGAAGCACTGCGCTCAGGGTTCCACAGCCCATGGGGACACAATGCTTCTGGCTCCTGATTGATCCAAGCCGTTTCAGAGGAAAGATAAGTGTGGGGAGTCTGTTGGGACATATGGGAGACACTCTGTGGAGGAGAATCATATGTTGCTGAAGCAGTCTGAGAGCTAAAACTGTCTCCCTTTCAGCCCAAAGTTTGTGTAGTTGGATCCAAAACATTGTGAATGCATTTGGCACACTGAGTTGAAAGCACTGAGATAGGCACAGGCTCTGAGTTTAAGGGGTGACGTGGCCTCAACTAGAGACCGATGACAGCAAGGTTGGGACTGCTGAACCATCTCGGGCACATATTCAGGGTCTGCACAAGCTCAAAGGAAAGATGCCCTCATTCTCTGAGGTTTTGACTAAGAGTTGCTTGTTGGCACCCTTTGATGCCCTCTCCAGGTCTTGGGGGCGGGGGGAGATAAGAGTGGGTTGCTGTGCTTCCCAGGTTCCTATTTCATCAGGGTTTTCCACAGGGTTGTTGTTCTGCCTGTGGTGATGGTGGGGTTGGGGGGTGTGGAGGGTGGGAAACACTTACTAGCATGGAAGCAGAACCCATTCTTTTCCTAGAAGAGCTGTGACCATACGTCTTCTGCTACAAGTTATCAGGTGCCTAGGTGTTGATTTGCAGGGCTAATTATGAGCACTGATGAATTTTCTGAGTTTCTTGACCGCCTAGAGGTAGAAATGCGGGCTGGAGAGATGGCTCAGAGGTTAAGAGCACTGGCTGTTCTTCCAGAGGTCCTGAGTTCAATTCCCAGCAACCACATGGTGGATGGCTTTAGACTCAGACTTCGGTACCCTAGAAGATGACCCTCTGCTCCCCAGTGGGCTTTCCAGGAGAACCCTAACACACACAATCGGTTACACCAACCCTCTCTTAGAGCCCCACTTTTTAACACTCCACCTACTGCTAGTCCTTGCTCATAACTTTGGTTGATATATGTGCCACTCAACCTGAGTGTCCTTTGACCTGACAGCTGGAAATTGTCTAAATCAATACTACCTGGAGCTAGAATTTGCCTGGCAGATCATTTGGGAAACTCTCAAGGGTCTAGTTTGGCCTCACCCACAAACATCTCTAGCACCTCCATGGTTTGTGACTCCCCAGCCCCAGCCTTCTCTTGCAGATAGCTCTGGGGTTTCTCATTGGTGGTACTGTGACTTACTCATGGTAAGAATTCTGAAAATAACCAGTGAAATATAAAAGAATGTCCACCATTTGGAAAAATTTCCAATTTCACTAAGATTGACAGATTCCCACCCCTCCGCCCCCCAAAGGAAGAAGATGGCATCAGTTATAACAGGGTCACTGGGTGGTAGGTCAGTGAGGTTCAGGTGGCCCAAAAATTCAAGGGGGTACTGGTCATTCTGATTAAGGAGCTCAGACAAAGCAGATTAAGGGGGTTCCAGAAGAAAGAAAAAAGATGCATGAAAAAGGTTGGAAGTGGAGACCACGTGGGGCTTTGTGAAGCTGAAAGGCAGACCCAGGGAAGCCATCGTCAGAGGGGTAAGTGTCAAGAAAATGCTTTGTAAGAAAAGGGGAGACGGGAGGGAGTGGGAGAGGAGAGAGAGCAAGCTCTCAGAAGATAGAATATAAAATAGGGAAATAGGTCAAAGTGTAGGAAACAGATTAAAAAGGGACAGAGAAGAATAAAAGATAGAAAGATGAGAGAAAAGATGGGAAGAAAGACAAGGGGAAAACTCCACTAAGAATTAAAAATGGCCCTGGAGATCAGTGAGGAAGCCTTCAAATGTTCACACGGAGCCCTGTGGATGCTGGGAGATTGCTGCTCTTGCTCTGTAGTTTTGGGTTCTTGAGAGATATGTCTAGTATATTCATGATGCATTGGTCAGCCTTAGTCATGTGAACATCAGCAAAGGTCTATAATATATGACTGACTTAGATATTAAGGTCTTCTTATTTTCACTAGGAGTCCACAGAGGGTTAGCTGGTGCTGTGTCCTACAGTGTCCTTGCTTAGAGACTCAGACCAAGGACAGCTCCAAAAATGAGAGTGCAAGAGATTATGTAATGACTTACACATTTTCTACTGATGTTCAGTTCCATTTTACAGACCACCAGCAAGTCCTGTGACTAAGGATGATCCCCAAGGAGAGGGCCCTTAATCCTGCTGAGTACTTAAAAGATTTAGGGATATTTGATTGACAGAAGTAATGATTATCATATGGTAAATCCACAGGACCTCTTTCTGGCATAGCATTTTAATATTTATGTTTTTGTTAATAACTCTTTTATCCTTGTGTATGTATGTTCCTGTGTGTGTGCGCGCGCGCAGAAGTCAGAACAGGGCACAGGTGTCTTTATCACTCTCTCCCTTTTTCCACTGAGACAGGGTCTCTCACTGCCCCTGAAGCTCATTGTCTCTGAGATTTGCTTTCCCTGGAGCCTACAGGACTCACCTCTCCCCACTCACAGCCTCTGGAGTTTCAGGAATGCACAGCCATGCCTGTGTTTCTGTGGCTCCAGCAAGGATTACTGCTGAGGTAGGTCTTCATGCATGCATTCTTCCCCACTGAGCCCTGTCCCCAGGCAATAACCTTGTTTATTCTTAAACAGAATTCATGCAGCTGAAAAGTAGAAAGAAAAAAAAAAAAAAGCAAGAAGGAATCTGGAAAAATATTTTGCCTTGCTTCCTCAGCTTTCTGGGAGGGAGACAGGACCTAAGAGAGATAAAGTGACCTATCCAGGCCCACACTGTTGGTGGACCAGCAAGGTCGTAATTCCTGAATTCCCATGCCAGTTGTAGCATGCCAGGGTGCTTCTAGTAGCTTAATAAATATCTGCTTATTTGAAGTACCAGATTAATTTCCACTTTGGAACAGGCTTTTAATTACTACTATGAGGGAAGGAAGGGTTTCTTGCCAAACGTCTGGATGCTGCCAAGTTCCTTGTACCTCCAGTAATGAATTCCAACCACATAAACAAATGGAAGGCAATTAGAAGTTGAAGTAAGAGGCTGAGTAGGATTAAAGAGAAATGTTGGATGATACACATTATTGCTTCTGCAAAACATACTTACTTTTGGCTATTAGAAGTATATGCATAACAACATATGTGTGTGTGTGTGTGTGTGTGTGTGTGTACACACATATATAAACACACACAGATGTATTTTTGTGTGGGGAGCCATGCCAAATTCTGCCATGTCAGAAATCCTGTGCTTAGACTACATGCTGTGACCTTCGAGTTGCTGACCTTTGCCTCACAAGGTCTTGAGTTCGAAGCTATCCTTGGATTTATTTACCTTTGAAAGAAGTAGGAAAGTCCCAACTTGGAACCACCCAGAGGATCAAGGAAGTTCTTACAGGGAACTACTCAAGAGAACTAGGAAGTTCTACAGGGAGCAATTCAGGCTATTGCATTCTAGCCCGGGGGCTAGGGTGAGTGAGATAAGAATAGATCCTATTGACCTTGCCCTATATATGTTCCTGCTAGTCGGCAATAAGGTGAATCTTGATCAGAAATGTCCTGACTTGATTCGTTATTTCTCGCGTCTCTGTATCCTACTTTGAATCCCCACTCCCTCTTTCAGGTGAACCCTGATTCGATTTTTCTCGTGGGCTGGGACACAGCATTTTTTTATATATAGAATAGTCCAAAAACTCTTCCAAGAAAGTAGTAATAGTGAGAGGAGATCTACCAGTAAGAGAGAGAGAGAGACACACTCCCCTGTGTGCCCTACTCTGTTATCTGAAATGCTTTTACTACACTTGCATTACTTTTTCAACAAAACAGTGTTAATAGGACAACAAGAGAAGGATTCGTTGGTTTTTGCTTTATTTTTCAAGTAGCAGATGTCAAGAAATGCTTGATTGGACCTGAGCGTCTTTTCGGGTAACACGAAGCCGAACGAGATGGGGGAAAGGACTGAAATGGAATCGGCAGCAGCACTTACCAGCAGGCAGCACATTTTTTAGCAGGTTGCGGTATATTTTTATGGCAGACAAGCATAATTTAAATATCATTAGCTAGGATAATCAAGATGTAGGTTCAAGACCCCCAGAGGCACACCCGTCTTTTGCTGCTGCTCTGAGGGGAAGGAGATCACAGGAGTCTCCGTGGGTTCAGACATCCTACCTACAAACAGCCTGGGATCTAGGCAGCCGCTAGCCATGTGTGTTGTGCTGTGGCCACGTGGGTTTTGTTAAAGAACAGTTCAGAGTGCGTGTACTGTACATAGCCCAGTAGACAGAGTGCATAGCACACACTGAGCCTTGACTTAAATCCCCAGCACTACCTAAGACTGTGGGATGGTGGTGCATGCCTGCAATCTTGGCACTTGTAGGTAGACATGGGAGGACCAGAGGTTCTAAGACATCTTCAGCTACATAGTGAGTTCAAGGCCAGCCTGGGCTACATAAAAATCCTGTTTCAAGAAAAAGAAAATTAAAGCAAATTTAAGGCAGCAAGCAGTGGGAATAAGAGTAGACCTGAGCTTATACTCTTCTGGGATCCATTCCTTTCCCTTAAGAGATGCCACTGGCCCCTGTTGCCACTTGCTGCAGTCACGGTCAACGCCACCATGCTCTTCAACATCATGGCCGATGGCGAGCCCTTGGCCCGTGTCTCCTCAGAGCTGTTTGCAGACAAAGTTCCAGCAACAGCAGAGAACTTTCCTGCTCTGAGCACCGGAGAGAAAGCGTTTGGATATAAGGATTCCTCCTTTCACAGAATTATTCTAGGGTTTATGTGCCAGGGAGGTGACATCATATGCCATAATGGCTCTGGCGGCAGGTCCATCTATGGGGAGAGAAATCTGAGGATGAGAACTTCATCCTGAAGCACACAGGTCCTGGCATCTTGCCCACAGCCAATGCTGGACCAGACACAAATGGTTCCCAGTTTTGTTTTGTTTTGTTTTGTTTTTATCTGCACTGCCAAGACTGAGTGGCTGGCTGGATGTGGTCTTTGGGAAGGGGAAAGAAGGTGATAAGAAGGCATGAGCACCGTGGAAGCCGTGGAGTGCTTTGTCCAGGGATGGCAAGACCACCAGGAAGATCACCATTCCAACTGTGGACAGCTCTAACTCTTTTGACTTGCAGGCATCTTACCCAGTGGGAGGCCATTCCTTTTGGAGCTCAGAAGAGCCCCCACCCCATCTGTTCGCAGTGCCCTGTAATCTCTTGCTCTCACCGAAGTTCTTTGGGTTCCATATTGTCCTCATTCTCCTCCAAGTCTAGCTGAATTGTAGAGTTAATTTTATGATTATGAATAAAGAGTAAATAAGAAAAACACCAAAACAGGGACCCTGTAGAGGTAAAGAAGGGTGGTGTAGGCCTCAACCCAAGTGATAGCCTTAATTCTTGTCCCTAGCCAGTGTGCCTACACAATGTCATCCCTTCTTCTATTCCTTCGGTCACCTGTTCAATAATGTGTATATGAGCACTTGCTACATGCCAGGCACTGTAGCAGATGTCAGAGATCACTGATGAATGCAGGAGCTATAGCTCTTGCCCTTAGCCATCTCACCACTCAGCGAGGACAGGAAATGTGGTCACTGAAGAAATCACTCAAGTAAATGACAAGTTAGAGTTGTGCTAAGTGTTTCTGAAGACTGTGCGCAAAAGCCCTGTGGCAGGAGATAGGGAAGGGCAGTAGTAAGAGAGGGGAGACTGCTGTGGGAGAAGCAGGGTGCGGGGTGTGGCGCGATTACTTGGGGGAGTTTCTGTGAAGCCATGCAAAGCTTTCCTTAGGACCTTCAGAGAACCGAGGCTTGCCCAGGAGCTGAAGTCAGAGGTGCCAAGGTGCGTCACAGACTCTTGCAGCTGTGTGTGAGCAGGAAGAGATGTGCACAGAGCGGGCAGCCCTGGCTTGAGTCATCTGTGCCTCCTGAATGGAATTCAGACAGCCTAAGGGAGTCCTTGTCCTGTTCTCATCCCCCAAAAGCTGCTCAGGGGAGCGGGGAGGGAGGTGGGGAGGGAGGTGGGGAGGGAGGCAGGGATGGAGGACCCAGTTCTGGAGCTTCATTTCAAAGGCAGCAGAGAGCAGAGCTGTAATGCTTGGGGGAAGAGGATGACACTGGGTCTGTCTTTAATAATAAAGCTTGGGTTTCAATACTCCCCTTGGCACCCATGTTTTTCGTTTTTCTCCTGTCTGTCAGACATAGACTTTTATTATTATCAATGGCCTTTGAAAACTCTTCCATCTTCTAGAAGCCAGAGAGCAGACTTGGGGAAGCAGGAGGGGCTGCACACACCTGCAGAGACATGTGAACACCCCACACCTCCAAACTGCTGGAGTCTCTGTTTCATATCTGTTTATGTGCATATGTAGGCTTGTGAATGTATGTGCATGTGTTTGGCTGTACATATATGTGCAGGTACAATGTATATGCTTCTGCATGTGCACGTGTGTTTTGCTGCGTGTGTACATGTGTTCATGTACACATCTGTGTGTGTGTCTGTGTACATACATGCCTCTGTGCATGTGTGTGCCTGTATGTCTGTGTGTATTAGTGTTTGAGTGTGTGCCTGTATGTGTGCAGATGTGTACCTATATCTGTGTTTGTGTATATGCATGTGTGTATCTGTGTGGTTTTGTGGCTGTGTGGTTCTCTGTGTTTGCGTGTGCATGTGTGTGTGTAAAGATCAGAGGATAACTTTGGGTGCTGTTCCTCAGGTACCATCCCTTTTTTTCTTTTCTTTTTTCTTTCTTTTCTTTTTCTTTTCTTTCTTTCTTTTTTTTTTTTTTTTAGACAAGGTCTTGTACTGGCCTGGAAGCCACTTACTAGTCTGGGCTGAGTGGCCAGTGGGCCCCAAGGTCCCTACTGTCTCCCCTTCACTGGCATTGCTGTAAGAAGCATGTGCACCAAGCCTGGTTTTATTTTATTTCATATTTGAACTAAGCTCTCATTATAGTGGCCAGACTGGGTTCAGGACACCATGCAGCCTCTGCTTCCAGGGTAGCTGGAGCTAACGCTCGTGACACCATGCCAGGCTCCTGTGAACACTTCCGCAGATGGCGGGGAAGGCATGGATTCTCAGTTTCTTTTTTTCGTGTTTGCCAGGAAATGTTTGTATGATGCGTGTATACATATATGTTCATGTTTATATGTATGTGGGTGCATGTATGTGTGGGTGCCGCTGTATATGTGTGGGTATACATGCGTGTTTGTGCATGGGATATGCTATCACCCCCCACTCTCCTCCATGATGCAGGGCTCGCCCTTGATTTCTCAGCTGCCTTATTCTTTGAAGCAAGGTCTCTCAGTCAAACCCAGAGCTCCTAGATCTAGCTAGTCTTGTTAGCTGTCTTGCTCCCGGGATCCCCTGCTTCAGCCTTATGAGTCTTAAGTTAGGAGATGGAGCCTTCCTAGAGGAAGGCTGTCACCAAGGGGCAGGCCTTGTTGTTTTCCAGCCCAGCCTCAGTTCCTATTTGCTTTCTGGCAGCCAAAAGAGTGTATGATGGGCCATTGCCATGCTCCTGCAGTCACACGTTCCCCGTCGTGATGGACTGCAACCCCTCTGCACCTGTGAGCTGAGATAAACCCCCTCCTCTGAGTTGCTTTGGCTAGAGCATGTCCCTACAGCAACAAAAGAGAAGCTGAGGCAGAAACAAACAAAAGCCAGCAGCACAGCATTCTCTGGGCTGGATGTTATATGGAACTTTAAGTTTTATGGTCCCTTCATAGTGCAGTCCTCCTCAGCCCACTATGCTGGGTTGACCTTCAGTGTGTCATTTCATCAGCAACATGGCCCAAAAACATAAAAGTACACTAGGAAGAGCAGAGGCTGCTGGGCCTTTGTTAATCTGTCCCCTAGTCTCTAAGAAGCTGTAGCAACGGCAGCACAGAAGAAATAGGGTATGGGCTATTACCATTGCTTAGAACCCAGAGATCATCACCAAGACGTTTGAGATTGAGAGACGCAGACATTTGTTACCCATGGTGTGGCCTCACCAGATGAGCCTGTTAAGATTTAGATGCTGTGGACACCCAAGCTCTCGTCCCTCTCCTGAGCTCCACAGTAAACAGGCCCAGCGACTTGTTTTGAAAAATAAAATGCTTACCATCCCATGAAATGGAAGATTTGCAGAAACAGGCTTCTCTTTCACCTCGTGTACCAAGCCCTGTAAAAACTCTCATGTTGAAATGTCCTATATATGTCTCCCCTGTGATAGCGAACACTGATTGTCAACTTGACAGGATCTGCAATCACCTAGGAGACACACCTCTTGGAATGCCATGGGGGACAGTATGCTAACGGAGGTAAAAAAGACCCAGTGTAAACACAGGTGACAGCATTCTACGGTCCCAGACTGAGTAAAAAAGTAAGAAGCAGGCGAAACACCACTAACCATTGCTCTCGGTGCACCAGCTGCCTAATACCCCGGCTGTCATGCCATCCCCACCATGACGGACTGTCTCCTTCAACTGTGAGCCAAAATAAACCCCATTCTTTGTTTCTCTCAGCTGTTTTGTCACAGCAGAAACAAAGGCAGCCAGTATACACACTGATCTTGAAATCTTTCCCAGGCACTTGCCTCTAAGCATTCTTGGTCATTTTCTCCCTCCATCCCAACTGGATGACTGTACTAAGACACAGCTTGAATGTCACCTGTTTCTCCATATTAGAAAAACATCCCTAGTCCCTCTTTCTATGGACCCCAATAAATTCCTTCCTTGCACCACTCTAGCCTTCTGCCCATTCATCGACCTGTGCTTTGTCTCTCTAGTAGAATATCGTACCAGAAAAGGTAAGGTCTCATTTTATTTTGCTCATGTTAAGGTTCCAATATTTAGCACAGTGCCTGACATGTTACAGGCTCTCAGCAAACATTTTTGGGGTGCACGAATGACTGAATACTCGTTGTGGTAAGCCCATATTGTATATTCTTGCATAGCAGAGACCCTATTATGTATCTTATGCTCCCCCACTTTGCCCCAGCCATGACCTCTACTCCATATCCTCTTTAATAAAGACATTTCACTTTTCTATAAACTTCAAGGACCTTGAGCATGCCTGGGAAGTTTTGCATGCTGGTCTTCAGACCGAGACGGCATTCTATGCCTTCTAGCAAACCCTGCGTAACTTTGAGGGGCATGTTCACACCTCATGCCTTTTAACAGCTCCCCTGTCCCCTCTGCCAGTCTCTCCACTTCACCCAATTGGCACTCAGATCCCTCTCCTGGGTCTTCATTTCGACTTCGTTGTGGCTCATCCGTTTAAACGCCTGCTTCCCGCACTGGGCCATGAGCAATTCAGGAGCAAAGATGACTTTTGTTCACTGTGTTTCCACCAGCACTTGGGATACAGCTGATGGACTTCTTCGGGCCATATCTGACATTACAGAGCGTGGTCCACACACATATCTGTCCCCTTAGGTGCTAAAGTAACTAACTACTTGGCAAACTGAAGAGCAGGTACTCTTGGGCATCCTGATCCTGCCAAAGGGCTTGCCCAGGCATGTCCTTTAACCACGGGATTCAGCTGTGGCGACGATGAGTGAGCCCCAAGTCCATTTTTGGTGGTAATGGGGGATCCACTATGTCCTGCTGCTGGAAATGGCCTTCTTTTGGCAAACCCTGAGTGCCGTCTCTGCTCCGGGCACTGTGAGAGGAACTGGGGCACCCCAAGTCATGCATCTACAGCGTAAGGTGCTAGT
Organism: Acomys russatus; assembly: GCF_903995435.1. Classification (NCBI taxonomy): domain Eukaryota; kingdom Metazoa; phylum Chordata; class Mammalia; order Rodentia; family Muridae; genus Acomys; species Acomys russatus. Next base: position 59,490,602 of record NC_067150.1, on the reverse strand, counting down.
GCTCTCCTAGGAGCCAGGGAAATTTCACTTTTCTGTTCCTCAGGCTCCTTCAGCTTAGCGATGACTGACCAGTATTGATAAATGACAATCTTACCCCAAGTGGCTGCAGGAGGAGATACCCAAGCCATCGACCAAGAGAAGAGGGACTTCTTTCCTGGTGTCTTTCCGTGTATAATTTAGCAAATAGCACCTGTAACTGACTCACATCTTGTGAGTGGCCACTAAGATGGAGCCCTTGAAACCTACAGCATTCAGCAGCCTAAGGTATGCATATGAGCTCCAGGATAGCCCTCCCCCGTCCCCGCAGGGTCATTATCAGAGCCTGGCCTCAGCTTCATGCGTCAGCTTCAGATCACTCAAAAAGAGGTCGTTGGCCCTCCTGAGTAACCTGTTCTATTATCCTAGAGCACCGGCACGTGAGGCCATTTGCAGACTCAGGATCTTTCTATTTTGGAAAGGTGTGTCTCTAAGACTGCACAGCGCAGAGGAAGGGTGGACCACCACGCGGCCAGCAGGCTGCTCTCCTCTGGCTCAGCACCCACCAGGGGTTGAAGAGGCAGTGCTCCTGCATTAAGTCCAGGCCAGGCTCTGGGAAGATGAGCATCTGTGTCTGCAGATAGTCTCCTCTTTGTTATCTCCTCCTAGGACAGGGATGCTAGCTAACTCGGTGCTTTGCGGAGATCCTTCTGGTATTTAGTCTTTTAGGGCTTCATTTTGGTCCTAAACCCCAGATTGTACCTGTTGTGTTCATCAGCAGAAAAGCTGTTCTATCCGGAATGGAATCATAAATTTTACAAGTGACCCAAGTAATTGCAACAGCAAATAATTAAGCTGGTAGGGACCGCCAGCACTCTCCATTTTTCTTGGAAGGTGTTTTAGGGTGTATATAATGCTATCATCAAATTTATTATTGATGACATTTTCAAGGTGTTTTTTTATTTTTTTAAACTTCACAGCCCCTTGAGACTGACACCCACTGTGCTAATTCACAATGACATGAAGCTGCTTTGAAACACAAGATTTGTCTCTGAAAAGTCTAAACTAGTAAAATATTTATTTTGCCCCTCAGCTTATAGATGTTTTGCAAAGAGAGGAGATCATACTGACTGATTACGCCAAGCAGCGGTCAGTTACAGGACAATTTGGACTATCTGCTAACACTCTTAGAAGACACCCATGGAACCCACACCAGACATATTACTGATGATGTCCCATCAGCCTGCACAACACCTTAAGAAGCAACAATCCCAGGATCTAAAGCCTTAGGACCCAAGCTGGCTCAGCCTTTTGCTTAATGATGGTTTAAGAACTTGTTAGATGGCCAAAACCAATGGAGTAAGTAGACATTGTGGCATGCAACTGTCTTAGTTATGTTTATATTGCCATGAAAGACCATCATGACCAAGGCAACTTATAAGAGAAAGCGGTTAATTTGGGGCCTCGTGATCCCACGGGGTTAGAGTTGGTGACCCTCACGGTGGGGAGCATGGCAGCAGGCGGGCGAGGGGCCGGATCAGCAGCTAGGAGCTTACATATTGCGACAACCAGAAGGAATGGAGGGGGGTGCTGACTGGGAATGACAGGACCCTCAGTGACACACCTCCCCCCAATAATCCTTCCTAAACAGTTCCACCAACTGGGGACCAAGCGTTGAAATACACGAGCCTATGGGGCCCACTCTCGTTCACACCACCACAGTAGCATTTCACTCACCCCTGAAGAAAATCAAAATGTTGTCATTTACAGGAAAACGGTGAAACTGGAGGTCACGCTAAACAACAACAAGCTAGACTCAGGAGAAGAGCATCTATTTCATTTCATGTGTAGACATGTCGTCATGGGGACATACGTGTATGGCGTAAAAGTACAGAGGGCACCATTTGGGATCAGAATTGGACTAATGGGAGGAGGGAGACAGGAGAGAGTAAAGGGGAGGTGAACATGACTAAAGTACAGAAACTTCCTGAAGGGAACATTTTTAGGAAACTTGTCACAATACAATGACTATGCACTAATGAGACACACTTGGGTTCAGGCACTTGCTCACTTTGTTCTGGAGGTCAGATGCCATCCGCCTTGCAGTCCTTTATACTACCCTGCAAAGGCAAGTCAGGCTATGCGTAACTGTAGTAGAAGTTGGTGGCTATTTTCAAAAGAGTCTGTCTGTGCTGTGCATTTTTATTCACATTTTTCAATAGCCATCAAAGTCCCACTTGTGGTAACATCAAGATGTCTACTTCATAATTCACAAATATTACACAACTTGCTACAGAGCTACTTCAAGTCTTCCTTTGTCACCTCTTCCATGGGCCCAGAAATGGATGCTGGGCATTTATAAAGGAGTACTCTGCAAAATAGAACAAGAGATTGATTCAAAGACTCAGGGTGCTTTGAGAGAAAGAGCACAGACGATGCACACTGGCCTTGGAAAAATACTGCTTACCCGCTCCGCTTTGAGCATTCTTACTGTCATGTTGACATGTGATGAGGAAGGTGACCAGGACGATGACCCGCTACCCTGAAATAGAAGTCTGAAGCTGGCTGCCTGCTGGGAGGTGCCAACCTTTCATTGTGGGGCTAACAAAATGGAGGTCTAGGAAGGACAGGTGATACAACATCCTAGGCTGGTGTCTCGTGTGTGTATGTGTGTGTGTGTGTGTGTGTGTGTGTGTGTGTGTGTGTGTGTGTGTGTAGAGAGAGGGGGGTTGGTCAGAAATTAAACCCTACTACTTGAAACATGACAGGCAAGTGATCTATCACTAAGCCATAGTCCAAGCTTATTTTTAACTTTAATTTTGAGACAGTATCTCAGCAAGTTGCATAGACTGAGCTTACTTTATATTTCAGGCAAGCCTTGAGCAAGTGATCTTCCTGCTTTTACTACCCCAGTAGGTAGAAGTGGATCAAAGTCCAGCTTCGACATCAACTGGGGAAAACTGAGGCTGGTGGCCCTGCCGACTTTCTCTGAGGGTGACCTTCCAGGCTGGAACTGATAGTTACCAGCAATGGTTTCCACAGATGGTGGCAAGCTAGGGCTAAGGCTGATGGCCCCTAGCTGGGGCTTCCACTGATGGAAGGAGAGAAAAGAAACACACACACACACACACACACACACACACACACACACACACACACATGATGAAGTAAGACAGACTCCAACAGGTAGGTTTCAACAAGCTTCTTCTTCCAAGTTTCTCTTACTTTACAATACACACACACACATACACACACACACACACACACACACACACACACACATCTTGGTGGAAGGAACAAGATTCCAACCTAGTCTTATACATATACACACTCCTTTGTGGATGGAAAAAAATCTAATGACTTTCTTATTTCTCCCACAGCTTATATATCCCAGCAAGATCTTTCAAGCAATACAAAAGTCACAATGTGTTTACCTTCTATTTCTCTATAAATAAATGATTACAGTGGATATACATAAGAAAATCATGTTCCCTAATACCTTCACTTGATCAAATGTTTTACATATTATAGGTGAGAAACAAACATGAATAACAAGTTATTTTCAGGAACTCACATACATTTTTATTTAAGCAACTTGTTACATATTAACAGAGTCTAAGCAAGCAAGGTAACTTCTCAGCCAGCTTTTCTTTACTGGCAGGCTACAATTTGTGGTTATAAAGAAGGAATCAATTATCTTAAGAAGTAATCTTATAAAGATCTTAAAAGAATCACAGATCTAAGCTTCTATGGAGTAGATAGGCAGCATGGTGTCCTTTTGGCTCCCACAATATGGGGAGTAGGGGCTACCTCTGACATGGACTTGGGCCTCCCAACATTGATCACTACCCCCCACCCCACCCCGCAAGATGGCCTTGCCAGGTCACAGAGGAAGAGGACACAGGTAGTATAGCTCAGACTTGATAGGCTGAGGTCATATGTAAGGGGAGAAGGGCTCCCCTTTCTGACAACTAGGGAGGAAGGGAGAGGGGATGAGGGAGGGAAAGTGGGATCAGGAGGTGATGAGGGAGGGGCTACAATCAGTATATAAATAATCCAAACTGCAGAACAAGCAGGTAATTTATATTGCTAATCCCACTACATGGGAATAGTTCTGAGACTGGCTGAGACATGAATGTCTATGCATAGACAAGGCTTCTTGTTGGTCACAGAATCCCTGTGACTTATTGTTAGAGGACATTCTTCATAGGGCACGAATGAAGATTTGCAGATATCTTATTTCTGCTCATACAAAAAGCAAAGAACCAGCCTCAATTGTTTTGTGTATCATACGCATGTCATACGTTTGTAATTTTAAGACTGTATAATGCTTTTGAGAAATTAAATGTTTTTAGAACAAAAGAAGTGGACACCAACATTGGATCAGACAGGACAGGATTCATTCCTCTCAGCAAGCTGGATGCTGACATCCTGTGTTTCAGCCGCAGGTGCATCAGTTGCTGTTACCCATCTGAACAGGACAGCTCCCAGGACAGTGCTATAGAAAGCTCCTGATCCCAATTGGCCCAGCATTTCAGACTGTCCCACACAGGACTCCAATTAAGCCTGGAATGTCTCAACACTTAGAAACTGGACCACAAATGCTATTCCTGACTTGTTTTACCATCTTCTTCAGTTTTATTTGGGCCCCTAAAAAGGTATTGTTTGCCCCTAATCAGCTGGAAGAAACCTTAAGAGAACAACGCCCTATTTCCCCTAAGGGGAGTTGGGTGGGTTTCTGTTTGCTCTCCTGGGCTACAAATGCTTATTTTCATTGGGAGTTGGTTGCAAGTTATTATCGGTCTTATACAGAGAGAAAATGGGGTGGGACTTGGAGATATCGCTCTTTTCCTTTATCTTTCTTTTGTAGGTATGGCGATACAGGGGTTGACAAGAAAGAAGGGGGGATATAGAAATATGTAGGGATGATAGAACAAAAGGTAGATTAGTGAATCTACTCCTCAACTTAAGGCTTTAATGGTTACTCACAAATAAGGTTATTTTTAATTCATTGGCATAGAATTTTGTGTATTGATGCAAAATAAGTTTAATTTTGATACGTTGGTATAGAATTCAAATTTCAGATTATTCTTCACACACACACTATATATATTCCTTTCTACTCTAATATGAGGCGTTGTGTCCATAAACTCAATACAAGGCTCACTTCCAATACCTTGAAAGGGGTATTGCAGGCTGTTTAGGATAACTGAGTGATACAACATAATTGTTAGTTGATCAAATCATGGTCATGTCAATTACTAGTCTATTTTTATCACAAGAATATACATCCTAGGTATAACAGATAGATATGATTATATAGATAGATAAGGTAAAATAGTTAGATATGGTCTTCAAAAAGCCTCAGAGACATACAGAATATGGCATTTAAAGATGCTTTTATTATTTTAAAGATTCATTGACAATGAGACGGGTTAACTCCTGGCAACACCCAGCCTACCTCAAAGAAGATGATGAGCATCAAAGAACCTCCTGATGGAGATGGCTTCAAATATGGCAAAATCTATTTTCCCCTAAAACTTTCTACAGCAGAGCCACTAGCACAGCATTTTCACCTAACCTTGTTTAAAAAAAAAAAAAAATCTATTTTTTCCAAATTCTTTCTAAGGGTAGTGATCACTGCTAGCAATCTACACCTGCAGGTTCTTTTCAGGGGTGGTGGTTCAATCATTAATCTGTCCCAGCAGCAATGCCTGAGATCAAGCATTGTTACTGTGCATGTCAATGATATTGTCCAGTGAGGGGCTGGAAGCTCCCTTCACACAACTCACATATTAAGGGGATTATAAGGACTGCAAAGGTAACAAGCAGAGCTATGCTCCATAACAGCATGGAGTCCTCAGGACACGTGGTTCTCAGGGTTAAGCCTCATCGAGACACACCCACCGTGGGTTTGCTTACCGGTGGCCTGCATCCATGAGTTCTAGAGCCATTTGCTGCTCCTCCTGCACGGCCCCCAACAGAAGTGTGTTGTGTATACTTGATACACGTGAGCATGTGTGAGTGCGGGCGTCAGTCCTTACTTTCTACCTTGCTTAGATCAATCTCTCTCTGTCTCTCTCTGTCTCTCTCTGTCTCTGTCTCTCTCTCTCTCTGTCTCTCTCTCTCTCTCTCTCTCTCTGTCACTTCCATTGTACTTTTCCTTGTTGTTGTTTACCATGTGTCAGCCAGACTATCTGGACCCCGACCCCAGAGCCTCTGGGGATTTTCTGTCCCCACCTCCAATCTTGCTATGGAAATACTGGGGTTACAGATGCCCAGGTTATTGCTCCTGGCTTCACGTGGACTTGAGAGATTCGAATGCCGGTCCTCATGCTGACACAACAGGCACTGCACCCACCGAATCCTGTCCTCAGCTTATGAAGGATTCCAGTCTCATAAAAGATTTTACTAAACTGAAGTCAAGATGGAGCGACGCGTTATCATGTCTAGTAGGGCAATGGCATGAGCACTGCAGATGCGTCAACATTAGGCATAGAAAAGAATGGTCCACCGTGAAAGTTCTAGAAAGTATTAGCCAGGAGGGGGGAAAGGTGGTGCTATATGTAAGGCACAACTCTCAGGCCTTGGAAGTGCGGCTACTGACAGCTGAGTGGGTCAAGATTCTAAAGATGCGAATTTGAGATCTGTGGCTGGTTGTCGGCAGCAGAAGTAGGACTGGAAAGCAGGTTCCTGTGCTGAAACTATTTGACCAAAAACCAAACAAACAAAACAGCTTATGAGACAAAGGACTTTCCTCAGCTTACAACACCAAGGGATGAACCATCAAGCAGAAACTTCAAACAGCTAGCTGTGCCCCTGCACCACAGCCATGGGCAAAAGGAGAAACCAATGAAAGTTGTTTGTTGCTTGTGTTCAGTTTGATTTCCATACTCTACTCGACTACAGCTCAAAACTCTTGCCTAGGGAATGGTGCTGCCTACAGTGCCCCGACTCTTCCCACATTAATTACCTCAAGTAAGGCAATCTCCTACAGACATGGCCACAGATCAAGCCAAAGTAGACATCTCTCATTAAAATTCTCTTCCCAGGTGAGCCCAGGTTGCGCTGATAATGAAAGCTAGGCATCATGCCAAGCGTTAACCTCCCATCCTTTCTCTTCTCTCCTCAGTTTCCCCTAAGGCCACACCCTATTGCCATCCATGTAAATGACCCAGAGCCCAACAAGATATTGTGGGGGGAAAATGTTCTAGAGAAACATCAGCTAATAAGGACTTTACAAGAAGAGAAACCTCTGATATCTGAGAGAATTAATATTTAATTATAAAAAAAGGAATAACACCACAATGAAGTAATTAAATTCAGACAAACACATTTCCATGTTGACCTGTTTTAAATATGCATCAACTCTATTCTGGGCAAGCATATAATTGTGCTTATAATTACAACAACTATCACTTATTGGCCACTAATTTTAATGTATTATTTAAACTTTACATTTACTTAGTAGGTAAATATTCTTACCCCAGAGACAGAATGTCAGCTGCCCATCTCATAATCTGTCCTAGTTCCTGTTCTGTGTTGCTGTGACAAAGCACTCAGAACAACAGCAATTTGCAGTGGTGGGAGAGGGCAGGGTGTTTATTTGGTTTACACTTACAGGCCACAGTCCTTCGTTGAGGGACGTCAGAGCAGAAACTAAAACAAAACCATAGAGGGATGCTGCTTTTCAGCCTGCTCACTAGCTCACGCTCAGCTAGCTTGACCATAGGGATGGTGTCACACACGGTGGCTGGACCCGTGCACGTTACTCTTCAGCCAAGGCAGGCTCACGCAGACATAAATGCAGGCCAGTCTGATGCACATGACTCTTCAAATAAAGTTTCCTCTTCCCAAATGACTCTAGGCTGTATCCAGTTAAAATGACAATTAACCATGGCAACCTCCATTCTTCCTTTATTTTGAAAAATATAAATTTGGATTTCAGCTGGATGTATTTATTTTTGCCTTGGCGGCTTAATATATTTCTATTATATTTCTTGGGCACTCTTACCTATATTTGCTGGTCTGTAACTAAGTTCTGGAGAGTGAAATGTTAAGTAAAATGGCCATATGATCTTTTCTAGGATGTTCCTTTGGGGGTGGGGAAGAAGGACTGGCCATATGATCTTTTCTAGGATGTTCCTTTGGGGGTGGGGAAGATTAGGCCTCTCTTTCCCTTCTTCCTGCATCTTGCTTCTTAGAACCTGAATCTGATCTCTAGAACTCTCGCTGCCATCTGAAATCATGAGCGATGACATGCCAGGCTTAAGAGAGTTTGGAAGATCCCAGATCTCTGAATATTTCTGTATCTGAGGTATCAGTGCTAGACAACCTATCTGTAACACACCTTTGTACTGGGACAATTAAACTTTTTAAAGCAATATGACTTTGGACTTTTGATTATAAATAATTAAAATCCAATCTTAATTAATACATTCTCTCTCTCTCTCTCTCTCTTTCTTTCTTTTTTTTTTTTTCTTTTAAAGACAGGGTTTCTCTGTATCACCCTGGCTGCCCCAGAACTTACTTTGTATACCAGGCTGGGCTTGAACTCACAGAGTTATTCCTCTGCCTCCTGAGCCCTGGGATTAAAGTCATGTGTGCCCCTGCCTGGCTATGTAATTCTTTTTAATATACAAGTAAGAAACACAGAAAGCTTCAGAAACTCCAATTTATGCAACAGCTAGGATGTTAAATAGTCAACACAAATGTATAGTTTTCTTGGGATCGTGGGGAAAGCATGTTTTCTAGGTCTTTCTGCTGTTAGACTGGAGACATACAGGTGAGTTCCAGCTTACAGGTCAGCAGTGCGAATGGCAGGCTCTGCTCTAGCCCAGGCAATGCAATCCCCCACGCTGCCCTATGAGTTTGCTGTTCCCACATGGCAGTGACTGTCCATCCTGAAAATTGGTAGTTGAGGACAGAGGACTATAAGTTTCTCAGTGACTGTGGGGAGCAAGAACCCCTCCTAAGCCCAAACACATCCGACTGTGATGGAACAAACAACTGAACCCCGGGGAACATGAAAAACCATGCGATCATGGGGCATTATTACTCTTGCTGGTGTTGAGGCGTGTTGGCCAATCAGCCTATCCTAATTGGCCAGTTCCAGGTTTGGTAGAGACAACGTCTCAAAATAATAATACGTAGAGAACCTGAAGAAGACACCATTGTTAAACATCGGTCTCCACGTGCACTTTCAAACATGTGCACGCACCCACATATAAGTACATGCACACACACACAAATACACACACGCGCCCACACATAAGTATAAGAGCACACACACATATATGTATACACACACACATGAATGCATACATATACACACCACACATAGTTAAAAGCAAATCCTCCTCTAAGGGCTACATCATTATCAGGTTCAGGGGAGAAACCCCAGATACTGGGGGACTTTGGAGCTGAGAGGCAGGCTGAGGAAAACCAGGACTGGACGAGAGGAGCTACAGGAGACAGGCCCTAAGCTGTACCTGACGTACAGGTGGGTGTGCACTGGTAGAAGGGAGTTAGAGAAATGATTCACAGAAGAAAAGCGCTGGTGACGGTCCCATTCCCAAAGGGGGATCAAACTCTTCCAACGCTCGGAACATGAAGCCTCTGTCCTGGAAGGGTCTAGAAGGGGAGAGAGAGCACGTCTGTGGATATCTGTTCTCCATGGGGTACAGAGTGCCCTCAGAGGCATCAGACAGATATCCCAGGACCCTGAAGAACAGGGAGGAAAGAAGGGAGGTGTTAGGTCGCAAGAGGGGGAGTGTTCAGAAAAGAGGCTGACACAGAATTACCCTTCAGAGCGAGCTTTAGTAAGAGAGAGGACATGGTGAACATGCAAGACGTGATGGAGCCTTAAGGCAGGAAAATGTTCAAGGACAGTACATCATGTCAGAGACGACACAGACAATGCCACGGGTCCCTTTTGAACCAGACAGGGACTCCATTAAGGGGGCTTGCTTATCGTAAGAGCAAACAAGGACCACGGTGTGGAAGCTGGAGGGAGGCCCAGAGAAGAAAGAACCTTGGGAGAAATTCCATAGACAGAAAAACGACTTTTGTAGTCTTTCAGTGGGTGACAGGAAGATGTACACGGCATGGCAGGAAGATGTACACGGCATGCTTCAGTCTAAAAGAACCCCCATGACAGGGAGCGTGGAGGAGCCAGGTAAAGGGCAGGACCGTAAGTAGGAAGCTGTGAAAACCACAGACCAGAAGTTTACAATTTTCAAATAAGGAAGAGACGACGTGGAGGTATGGCCTGATCGTACCAGGTTGTGAGATCCAGCAAACTTTAAGTGACTGGCCCGTCCTCTCACAAGAGGCCAGACAGACTGAGCCAAGAGAGCAAAGAAGATTTCATGGGGTCCTGATGATAACATAGTCATTAACAAGATGAAGCAGGGAAGACATCTCCAACAATTGGGGGCCCGAGGAGGATGGCATGGCTGTGGGTAGACAGGCAGTGAAACAGTTACAAGCGATGCACTGTAAGATGGAGAGATAAGAAAGAAACCCGAACAAAGAGGGAGAGGCACTGGGGAAGGCTCGGAAGTTCTAGCAAGAAAATCTCATATGGGATACAGAAACTGGAAATTGCCTAATGCATAAATAAGAGCTACCTGGGTGGGGTGCCTTTAGATGGGTATGGAAACAGGTATCACGCTTCTTGGAAAAGTGGTAGAAGATACAGGTTTTACATTAGCTTACAATCTTGGAAAGGAGGGTCTGCAGAGATGGCTCAGTGGTTAAGGACACTGGCTGCTCTGGCAGAGAATCCAGGTTTGGTTCTCAGCACCCAAAGCCTGTCTCAAGAGCATCTATAACTCTAACTCCAGGGACTTTGATGCCCTCTCCCGGCTGCTGTGGGTATTGCAAGGCTTGGCGCACAGGTACTTCGACGCCCTCTTCTGTCTGCTGTGGGTATTGCAAGGCTTGGTGCACAAGCATACATGCAGGCAAACACCTACACACATAAAAATGGAAGTGAAAGTGTCAGTCACGGAAAGCGCAGAGACCACTGCTGTCCCTGGTCTCAGGTAGCCTTGGCTAGGCATAAGGCTAACAATGGCGGCTGGGATGCCCAGGAGGAAACAAGAAAGGGGACTTACAGAGGAGGTGATTGACGGTGGGGATCTAAGTAAGGCTTCCAGCACCAGCTAAACCCTCCTTTGCCCAGACATCAAGTCCTACCCTCTATCACCTTTCCCCAAGTTCACTTATGAGTTAGCTGGGAACCATAACTAAAAGAGTAATAAGCTGGATTTTATCAACTTTTTAAAATACCTTCTATTGCAAAGTTACTTTTAGGAGCATGAAAAAGTGAATTAAAGACTGGGAAGAAAACTCTTGCAATAGACAACTGATAAACAGCTTCTATCCACAATATGTAAAGAAGACTCATAAATAAATAATTAGAAAATGAATGACCAATTTAAAAAAAATAAACAAAATATTTTAACAGATGTTTTGCTACAGAAGAATTATGCAATGACAAACAAGCATGCGGACAGATCGTCAACAAGCTGGGGGCGATGTTGCTCATCCTACCAGCACTCGGGTAGCTGTGGAAGAAAGATGAAGAACCCGTGGCAGCCTGGGCTACACAGTGAAACCTTGCCTCAAAATTATGTCAGGCAGAATCAGCGGCTAGTGATGATGCGCATGAAAACGGCATCATGATAGCATATTGTACTAGTCCAATTTTTCAGACTTAGAATGGCAAGACGGGCCAGTGGGTAGAGGTGCTTGCTGCCAAGACTGACGGGCTGAGTTCTATCGACAGGAGCCACATGGTAGGGGAGAATGACTCCCACACGCACACCTTGGCATGTGCACATCCACACAAACGCAATACCAAATGCCGGTGGGCTCGAAGCCTAACGAGAGTCGCCCATTGCTGATGGCATTGAGAAACCAGTTGGCAGTTTGTATATAGCTTCGTTCACATAAAACACATGATCAGCGATTCTGCGCCTAGCTATCTACTCAAGAGGAAGAGAACAAAACAAAACAAAAATAAACCAAGGACGTACAAATACTATCTGCAGGTGTCTGTGGCAACATTATTGAAAATTGAAAAAAAAATAAAACCAGAAGAAAACCAAATATCTAATGGGTGAATATGTAATCCAGTTAAGTGTAGATGGCCCACGTGATGAAATATTATACAGCAATGAAAAGGAACGAGCTACTAATATATGGAAGAAAACAAAACTACTAATATGTGGAATGACGTAAGAGGATCTTGCATTTTGCTGGGGAAGGTAGACTGAACGGTCTAAACACTGCATGATTTCAGTCCTCTTGCATTCTAGGGTTAGCAAAGCTGTTGGAAGAAAGAATGAACCACCGATCGCCACTGAGACTGAGAGAAAGGCCTGACTACAAAAAAGCAAGGAAGTGCTCCGTAGTGTTGGAAATACTCGCCGTGGCTCTCAGAGTGGGCACTCAAAGTGATGTTGTCAACGCGCAGGGAACCCACAGGTGAGCTTCATTCTGGGTAACCATGACTCTGTTACCATGAGTTAAAGCTCTAGTAAAGATGGGTGTTGGTTCCTAAAAGCCTCCCTGGGGCTTACAGCCGCATCCCCCAGGCCAAGGGCTGGCTCTCCTAAGGTGTGGCCTTGAAGACAGTGCAGTTCACAAAGCAGCTTTTCAAAGGGATTCCTAGGGTGAAGTCGTTAAGCCTGGCCAACCAAACAGAAGCAGGTTCTAAGAGTGAGCTGCGTTCTGTGTTCCGCCCACTGCTCTCATTCAGAGGACTCTTCATTGGCACGCACACACTTGGAGAACTGTCAACGCAGGCCCCTGCACACAGGAACTCATTGCCACTGTGGCTGTCTCTGCTCAAGATTAGCATAAGAGCAAAGTAGTCAACTTTCCCAGCTAGGTGGGGGAGGGTCTCACAAAGCCCCTCCCCCTGCTAAGGATCTATTGGCAGTTGATGTTTGCTGGTGTAAGCAGAGCCAGCTTTCTTCAGGGATGCAGCTCTGGCTAGGTTGCTCATAACCCAGTGCAAATTCTGCACCTATGAACACACTGCAGCACCAACTGGACTCATTGGTTTAAAAAGGAGGCAGAGGAACATAAAGTTGGGCGGAGCCTGGTTTCTAGAAGGTGTTAGAGGGACCAGAGTGTGAATCTGGCCAAAACCTATTGTGTTCACGTGTGAAAAACTGAATGAATAAATTAAAAATATTTTCAATTGCCTTTATAAAATTGTCTTTACTGAAAGCCTGAAGGCTGAGAACGTAGCTCAGTTGATACCTGGGGACCACTCCCTACACTGTGTAAAATAGTGTGGTAGTGCACGTAGGAGGTAGAGGCAGGAGGATCTAGAGTTCAGCGTCATTCTCAGCTGCACAGTGAGTTCAAGGCCAGCACACAATAATGTGAGACTGTCTCAAACAAGAGGGGTCAGGGCTGAAGAGAAAGATGTCTCAGCAGTTAAGAGTGTTGGCTGCCCTTGCAGAGAATCCAAGTCTGGCTCCTAACACCCCCATCAGGTGCCTCACAAATACCTAGATTTCTAGGTGCAGGCATCCAACCCCCCTCTTCCAGTCCACACACACACACACACACACACACACACACACACACATACACACACACACACACACACACACATACACACACACACATATGCACGCACACGGGCACACACACACACACGCACGCACACGGGCACACACACACACGCACGCGCGCGCACACACACACAGGAGAGAGGGAGGGGGAAGTACTAGGGAGGGAGGGCAGAAAGAGAAGGAGAGATAGGAAGAGACGGAGGGAGGAGGGAAGAAGAGAGAAAGAAGGAGAGTGGGGGAGTTGGTCAGTAACCATGGCTCCTTCACTGAAGCATCTTCAGGAGCATTCACCTAAAGACAATGTGTTTCTAGGAGGAGCCCTGTGTGGCTGGGAGTTTCCTGCTGACAGGCCCTCCAACTGCTGGCACTTGCAGCTCTAGGAGCCAGGCTGTCAAAAGCCCCTGTGCTGAGCCAGTCCTCAATGGGACTCGCAGGGAGGGCCTCTAACACAAAGCCTGCCACTGCTGGAGCAAACCTCAGGAGTGTCCGCCTTCCTCCCAAGAGGGCTGAGGGAAACACTAGGACTGAATTCTCTTTTCCCAGAGATCCCTTCTTCATCTCATTTGGTTATCCATGAGGTTTTGAGGGCCATGGTTTAAAAGGATAAATTTTGAATCAAATGGCTATGAAATCCCAATGGGCCCCCGACTGCTTTACTTCAGTAGCACATGGTGAACCACTGGGACGGAAATGCAACCAGAGAATCTACGTAGGGATACAATCAGCCTAAAAGTAAAAATAAATGGAAACAAATCAGCCACACAAGTAGCAGGCTCCCAGCTCCCAGGAAAGTATCAATTAAAAGTATTAGCGGCAAATCCGCCCTGAGGATGCACACTAAAACCCCCACTGTGCCTGTCTTACTGTTTACCTGGGTGTTTTAATTTGTACCTGATGTGAAATGCTTTTCTCCGTGGCTTTGGCTTCTATTGATTTTCTTCCTCTTCAGGCAGAATAATGGCTGTTTTTTTTTTTTTTTTAAACATATGACTATTTTGACAACAATGAATAAAATAAATGAACAACTACCTGCGGATCACTAAGAAGCCCTATAATATGGCTCTATGCAGGGGGTGGAGATGGCTTGGCCGGTAAAGCGCCGGCCATGTGTGAGTGAAGACCTGAGTTTATATAGGCAGATGTGGCTGAGCACACCTATAATCCCAGCACTGGGGGAGGGGTGCGGACAGGACGGTCCCTGGAGCTCAATAGCCAGGCAGTCCTCGCCAAGTCAGTAAGCTCCGAGCTCAGTGAGACACCTTGTCTCAAAAAATCAAAGTGGAGAGTGATCCCGGGAAATACTCGATGTTGACCTCTGACCTACATGCACAGGTTCACACATACCTGAGTCCACAAATGTATACACACACACAAATACTCAAATGTACACACACACACGTATGTATGTGTATATATATGCATGTGTGTGTTTATGTGTGTTTGTATACACACATAGTGTATTATATATGCTTTGTATTATTATGTATGCATGTTATTATTATCATATGTATTACACAGTATGCATGTACTGTATTATATGTTTTGTATATATGGACACTATATTGTGTATGTCATGTGTTATTGTGTAAACTGTTACATATGTATATGCTGTGCATGTATGTCACATGTGCACCATAGCATGTATCACGTGTTATTACATGTGTTTTATGTGTACTATAACATATGTGTGTATATGCACATATATGTAATTATAACCATAACGCGGTACTCAGCTCCTTCCATAATAATTTGACTTAGCTGAACAGCAGCCATGTCTCAGACATGGTGCCAGAACATTTTAATGAGAAAGGTAAGTCAAGGTAAATAAACCATAGTACACCATGGCAGGTGACACAGCAAGCTGACTATTTGTGAGGGTCACCCGTCCTCCCACCTTTGAGGTTGTTGTCAAGGCCACCATTTGAAGGATGGCCATCGTTTCCAAGGAAAGAAGGGCAGGAGGGTATCCCAGGCGGAGAAGAGAGCAGGCTGGTGGGATACAGTGATAGCATAATACATTCCAGGGTCCACGGAGCTTAGTTATGGGGCTACCAGGTGCAAGGTGGCAGAGGCATTGGAGAGGAGCAGGCCGAGGCCATACCCACAAGAACAACTTATGCCATGCCAGGGAGGTCAGAAGTCACCGTAGGTAACAGGAGTAATGGGGCAGAGACAGCAACAACATTGCTACTTGAGAAAGATTACTTCGTCTGCAACGCCAGTGCCCGAGTCTCACCTGAAACCCAGGGCAGAGGGCAAAGGAGAGAGAGGACTTATTGAAGGCTTCATGGCAGCAGAGCCAGTCTGTGCAGGAGTGGAGGAAGGAGGAGCAGAAGTTAAGTCCCAGTTTTCTCTTAGGAGGCTATGTGGTTGATTGTGTCAGCTGCAGAGAAAAGTACAGAATGTCGGTGCCATGGCCTGCCTGCTTGTGTCTCCCCAGATTGCGTGTTCAAGTTTAGTCCCCATATGGGATGGGATTAAGAGGCCATGAGACCAGAGCCTTTACGAAGGCCTCTCTATCCCCATAAACATACCCAAGGAGGCCTATGTGCACAAGCTACGAGGAACCCACCCTCTGATGGAATTTTGATCTGGAACTTTCTGCTTCTGGAACCATTAGAAGCACATTTCTTTAGTTTGGGGTCGCCTACCAGGAGTCAGCTACGCCACAAACATGTTTGACATGCATTTCCAGACATGGGAGATTTATTATCAAACCAGCTCAAGGGCCAGTCTGCAATCAATAATGGAAGAGAAAGAAAGAGTAGTGCCCAGAGTCACCCATACAGAAGCCTCCACTGGGGAATTGCCTGGCTCACGCTATCCCGTGGGAGTGTCTGTTAGCCTGTCTTGACTGCTGACTGACGCAGGAGGGTCCAGACCACAGTCCCTGGGAAAGCGGTGCTGGAATATACACGCCCCTAGGTGACATGAACCTGAGGCAGCCACTAACCAATGTTCCCCGTGGCTTCTGCCTCAGTTCTTGCCTTGTGTTCCTGCCCTGACTTATCCTTCATGCCGGGCCAGAACCTGGAAGCTGAAATAAATCCTTTTATGAAGTTTCTTTTGCTCAGAGTGCTTCATCACAGTAACAGAGACCAAACTAGAAAGAGCAATTTGCCTTCTAAGTCATCACATTCTTCTGGATGAGCTAGCAATTTGACGCAAAACAGCACGGCTCATCTCTAAGTTGGCAGCTGGAGAAATTGGAAACATACAACTAGTAATGGTTTCGCTTTTTCCAGAATTTTATCTTCATATGTGTGTATATATACATGTATATATATACATTCATGTGTGTGTGTGTATGTGTGTGTGTGTGTGTGTGTGTGTGTGCATGTGCATTTCTCATTTATAGCAGTGGAGTAAAGCTGGTGGAGTGGTCCTTAGTCCACCCCAGGATTCTCTAATTGACCAACTAATCCTGACACAGAAAAAGACTAGGTTAAGTTCATAACTCAACTTGATGTCCAAGGAAATTCAAGCTTCCCCTCCATAGAGCCAACATCAGCTATAGTAATCTAAAGCAGCAGGGTAAAATTACTCAAAGGTGATACTGGCTGAGAGAAGGGAGCCCAACCCGCAAAGCTCCCTGGTATATGTAGACTTTGATGACCAAATACAAATCAGAGATCAGCTACAGCTTGCTCTTTCCAAGTACTCAGTAAGTAACCCAAATGAGTTGGTGCCCTTCTAGTTTCTTCTAGAATTCTCCTTGTAGAATAGGATGCCCCACAAGATTCCAGTATCGTCTACAACAGCTATAATACAAGGACAAGCCATTTTAGTGCTCAGCCTTTATGCAGTAGGGGTGGCATCTACTAGGATGCTGGCTAATTTTTGTCAGCTTTAACATAAGTAAGAGCCACCTGGGAAGAGAGAATTGCAGTTGAGGAATCGTCTCCATCAAATAGGCTTGTAGGAATGTCTGAAGTATTTTCTTGATTAATGATTGTTGTAGGTGAGCCCAGCCACTTTGGGTTGTGCTACCCCTGAGCAACTGGTCCTGAGTTGTATAAGAAGGCAGGCTGAGCCAGGTATCATAGTGCAATCTCAGCACTCAGGGAGGCAGATTGCTGAGAGTTGGAAGCCATCCTGGTCTACAAAGTGAGTCCAGGATAGCCAAGGCTACACAGAGAAACTATGTCTTAAAAAAAAAAAGAGAGAAATAAAAAAGAAAGGAAAGAAGGGAGAAAGAAAGAAAGGAAGGAAGAAAGAAAGAAAGAAAGAAAGAAAGGCTGGGAAAGCCATGGAGACCAAGTCAACAAGTGGCACTCCTCCAAAGCTCCTGTTTCAGTTCCTACCTCCAGGTTCCTGCCTTGACTTCCTGTTCTGATGTCCCTTCATGGTCGACTATAACTGTAAACTAAAATCAACTCTTTCAGCCCCAAGTTTGCTTCAGCTAACAGTGTTCATCACAGCACCAAAAAGCCGACCAGAACAACTGCAGGTATTTGTGGCTGGCTTCTTAAGATAACAAGGCTGAAAGCGAAGAAGAAGCTGGAACTGACCCTGGCGACTCAGTGTGCACCTCAGGGGTGGAGACAACCTAGCAAGACGTGCTCTGGGTGTTGGTGTTGGGGTGAAAGACAAAGCCAAGAGGAATCTAGGCATCCCTTTGATTTGAACCCATACATGCCCCGGCTTAGGCTCCTGTGCAGTAAACTCTGCATAGAGAAAGTACCACAGTTTATCCAGAGGGGAAGACACTGGCAAAGCTAGAAAGAAAAGTCAAGACAAAGTCTAAATGGAACTGCTCTAAGTCACCAGGTGAAGAAAAGTGAGGAGGCAGGAGGATGTGCCTTAGTTAGCAGAGTGCTTGCCTGGGTCTCAGCACCATATCACCACGAAGTGAGTGTAGTGGCTCAGATCTGTAACCCCAGCACTCTGGAGACAGAGGCAGGAGAATCAGAAGTTCAAGGTTATCCTGGGTTATACACTGAGATCTAGGCTAACCTGGACTACATGAGACCCATCCTCAAATAGAAGAAAAGAAGAAGAAGAAGAAGAAGAAGAAGAAGAAGAAGAAGAAGAAGAAGAAGAAGAAGAAGAAGAAGAAGAAATTTGTGATTTTAGTGATCACTCATCTGAAATATTTTTGTCTTAACTTATTTAAATGAGGAACTTATTTTATCCTAAGTGTTCACTGTATCAGCCTACTAAGCAACCACTTAATTGATTAATTAATTTTCAGTGTTTGGGGGCGGTCAAAGATAGCGCCTCATAGATGCCGGGCAAGCACTCTCCTGCTAATCTGCAGCCCCAGCCCCTGTCCAGTGACTGTTTCCACTGTTATTCTAGTGAGCTCTAAGAGTCTACCTGCCTGAAGGCCCGGCCCAGCCCTGCGCTTTAAGAATATCTGGTCCCCAAGACATGTATGTTTAATGGATGTGGGAATTACTGATTGGATTTTATTTATGGCATGAGTGGCCACAATGACAGTTTCTTTTTAAATATAAAATTTAAATGATCTTTCCCTTAAAGGGAAGCAGCTGCCCATGAAATCCTGCTGTTGGCTATTTTTAGCATTTCTAGTTTGTGCTGGTGGGGGAAGTGGGGCCCTGCTTTGGCTAGTCTGCGCTGAGAAGTCCCCACAGTCCTGCTGTTTCCTGATAACAGTCACCAGTCACAGGCTCTCAAGCTTTCCCAGAAGACAAGGCAGAAGAAGAAGGACGCCAGCACAGGACAACAGCCCTACCCCGCTGTCACCTTGCACCCTATACATAGCCATCACTTGACCTGAAGATGATGTCATTTTTCTTGGCACATAAGAAATACCACTGATCCCTTCTAAGAGACACAAGGGGAGGTTTGCTGGCCACTAGGGAAAATGAAGTCCTGTCGTTTGAAGGGAGCTGGATGCAACTGGAGATAATCATGTGGAGAGAATTCAGCCAGCGTTCAATAAGACAATTATGGTGTACTTCTTCCTGTGTGGGACCTTGAGGCTTCGAATCAGCTCACAAAACCGCGGAAGTGAAACAGTACAGGGAACAATCAGGTAAAGGGGAAGGAGGAGAAAGAAGGAAGGAGAGGGCAGGCACCATGGGGAGGATGCGCCCAGTGTTTAATAGACCATGCACAAAAATGTCCTTAACACAGTACCACAAACAATAACACAATACCACATACAATGACTTTTCCATGCATGATGCTTAAACACAGGAAATGCATAGGTCCAGGGGCACAGTGGTACCCAAACTCATCTTTAGTTAAAAGCTCAGAGACACTTCAGCATACAAAAGCCCCACTGGGACTCAAATATAGCAGGGAACCGACCACTGGAAGTTGTCCTCTGACCTCCACATGCCTGCTCTAATGTGCCTGTGCCCATGCGCATGCACACAAAATAAATGATGGAATTCAATTTTCAAAATTGTATCAAAGCAGCTGGGGAAAGCAGCAACAATCCCCAAACATACATGGCACTTCTGCCTCCACTCACACTCACACTCACACTCACGTTCTGCTGGTCTGTTTATCTTACCTCACTCCACAGCAAACCACGTGGGAGGGTGCTGGTTCTTAGTCCCGCATGCTGGCTGGTTTCTCTTGGAGAGTGGAAGATACAGGTCTGAGTATCAGAAAAGGGAGACACAGAAAAATTCCAGTGAATTCCCTGTGATCACATGTAACGTAACCAGCACCCTTTTCTATTAACCTGTCGTGCAGACTGTTGACCTTCCATGAGCAGCAGCCCACTAATATATACGTGTCTCTTTCATGCTCCGTGCTCCCCTCCAGGTCCTGGTAAACTCTCACTAGAGTAACAGGCAGTTGTTAAAAAAGTGGGCCAGAGGCTGGGAAGATGACTCAGTGGCTTGGTAAAGTGCCTGGTGTGTAAGTGTAAGGACCTGAGCTCAGATGCCCACCATGCACAAAAGTATCCAGGCTTGGCTGCATGTGTCTAAAAGCCCAGTACTAGAGGGGAGCAGAGACAGAGGGATCACTCGGGCATGCCGGGAGCTAGCCTAGCTGGAAAATAGTGAGCTTGATGTTCGGTGAGAGACAGCCTACCGAGGTATGAGGTGGAGAGCAGTAGAGGAAAGACACTGGATGTCTTGTTCCCACCACCACACATGTGTACAGCACACACGTGTCTATCGTGAACACCAGACACACAAGAGCCTATCTATGACTCTCTACTGCTCTAACAGACCTTCTGGGTCCCCCAATTGCAGAAGAATGACAGTTGGCATTCTCATTTATCCACAGAGTGACAGGTCTCAGGTTGTCAGAATCTAGGGACATCAGATAGCTCCTAATAGTTGCATATAACACACACACACACACACACACACACACACACACACACACACACACACTTATGTGGAGACTGTACAACATTAGTGTTCAGTCTTCACACAACTGCATGTTACCTGTCCTCACAGCTTCCCATCTCTGTGACTCAGTTTCTTTATCTTCATGGGATGCCAGTTCTAACGTTAGTAGATGCTTCGTGGGGACGCTGGGATGATTAATGGACCAAATGGCTCTAAAGACATAGGGACCGTGAGTCCGCCACATGGGAACGGCTTTACCTGCAGACACTAAGGGATGCCAAAGCAAACCCAAGGAGCTACTCTAAGATTATTCAAGGAGAAATGAGATGCTCATATCTAAAACTCTACATCCAGAGAGGTAAGGCCTTGGGAGTTCGGAAAAGGAACAATTTCTCCCATTGTATCAGAGCAGGAACTAGGGAAAGGGTGGAGAAGATGGCTGTCTTAGCTAGGGCTGTCATTGCTGCAATGAAACACTGTGTGAGCAAAGCAATTTGGGGAGGAACAGGCTCATTTGGCTTATATTTTCACATTGTTGTAGTCATCACTGAAGGAAATCAGGACAATAACGCAAAATAGCACAGGAACTTGGAGGCGAGAGCTTATGCAGAGGCCATGGAGGGGTGCTGCTTACTGGCTTGCTCTCCATGGCTTGCTCAGCCTGCTTTCTTATTAGAAGCCAGAACCACCAGCCCAGGGATGGCAGCACCCACAATGGGTTAGGTGGTGCACATACAATGCACTCCCCAACCAACCACTAACTAAGAAACTGCCCTACAGGAGGACCTTATGGGGCATTTTCACACATGAGATTTCCTCCTTTCAGATATGTCTCAGTTGTGTCAAGTTGATATAACTGTAACCAGTACAATGGCAAAGGAATTGAAAAGTGGTAGGAGGGGCTAATGAGATGGCTCAGTGGGTAAAAGCAAATACCGATAGCTCCGATGACCTGAGTTCGATTCCCAGGATTTGTGGTTGAAGAACTCCTGAATCTATCTTCTGATCTATATGAACACAACATGACATGCGCCTTCCTGTACTCACATACACATGAGAGAGAGAGAGAGAGAGAGAGAGAGAGAGAGAGAGAGAGAGAGAGAGAGAGAGAAGAGGGAGAATGAATAGGAGATAGTGAGGGAGGATGACAAATATTTTTTTAAGTGATAGAACTGGTGAGCTATCTCAGTGGCAGAATTCATACCTTGCATATAGAAAGCCATAGGTTCAGTTCCCAGCCCTGCCCTGACCCCGACCCCGCACACACATACACATGCACCTTTCCTAAGAATTCTTGAAGTCGTCACAAAAAATAGGATACATTCTACAAGAAGGAATTGTATGCCAAAGATAAAGAAAGAAAAGGAAAGAAAAGAAAGAAATTTGAAGTTGTTTTGGCTGATTAGTAAGGGTGACTTAAAAATCAATCCACGTTCAGCCCCACTCCATCCTCCCAGATCCTGATTTAATTGGCCTTCAGTAGTTCCTGCCTGTGGCTTGGCAAGGCAGCGGCTCTGTTGGCAGTGAGGCTGGGTAGGAGGGAGAGGGGTATCCGTGGGCGCATCCCCAGGATCAAGGGCCAAGAGAGCTATTCAGTGAGTCACAGAACAAAAACAGGGGTAAAAACCCACAGAACAGCTAGGGGCTCTCAGGCTCTCTTCACTTCAGGGAAGAGATTCCCATGTCTACACCAATGAAAGCTATTTGTTGGTGTTGGCTCCAATCAGGGATGACCAGTGTGGGACCTGACTCCTGACTTGCTCTTCTGGGTTCTGAGCCTGCCTTCTGCCTCCTCACACTTGGAACTTCTAACTCTTCTCTCTCTATGAGTGTCCAGAATCTTCTGGACACAGTGGCTGGGCTTTGCTGGACAGACCCACGCTGGCCTGCAGCATCCCATCCGGGCCTCTGGTTGGCAAGTGAAGCATCTCTCCTCTTCCTAAGTCTTCCCAACCCAGGCTTCTGTCTTTTTTTCCTAGTCAGACTATTAGCCCTAGTATCACCCCTATCTTTTCTCTCTCTTCTCTGCCCCACCCCAAGCCCCAAACATCCTTTTCAGCCTGACCTGCCCATCTGCAGATGGGAGGGCCTCAAGTGCCATCCCAAGTGTGGATCTGTGTGGTCCCACACAGGACCTCTGTTGCATCAAATGAAGACCCTAAAACTTCACTTTTTTCTAGTATCTTATCACCCCCTCTGGACACATGGGCTTCTATGCCTGTTTTATTTACTATGTATGGAGGTTTGCTTGTACAAACAATACGCACCCATTTAAAACTAAGTGCTTGGATTAGGTTTTCAGCTATGGGCTGGTGGGTTACCCAGCTTTTTTTTTTTTTTTTTTTAATGACCTCAGCTACTATCAAGAGCCTACCCATGAATCCATGATGTCCTATCAGACTTTTCCACATGCAGAGAATGGCAGGTGTCATTCACTCTTCCCCAGCAAAGTTGACAGAGCTCAGGTTGCCAACCTCCGGGGACATCAGAGAGCAGCCACTGGGCACACCCGTTTCACATCCCCAGAGCTGAACACAGACACTTCTCCCAGGGCATTCTCTCCACTTCCCCACGCAAGGAGCCTTAGGAAGCCAGCCTGCAGGCTCTGCATTAACTACTCAAAAGTGTATGACATGGAAGCTTCTTCCTTCTTACAAGGCTTATAACAAGGGGCCTCACTCTGCCTCATGGATCTGAGCTCTCATCAGTGCCTACCGTGCTCTCTCTGTCTACCTATGGTATTGAGCCTGACCTCTTCCCAAACCTGCCAGCCAAGTTGCTGTCTGTCTGTCTACGTTAATAACTCTTCTAGAAGCTGGAGAGATGGCTCAGGGGCTAACAGGGCTGAGTTCCCATTGCTCAAAATCTACCAGCTTACAACCACTTATCTCCAGCACCAGGGGCACCCAACATGCTCTGCCAGCCTCTGTAGGTACTTTCACTTGTGTGCACATTCCTACACACAGAACACACACATGGGTGTGTGCACACACGCATCCACACACACAATTGAAAGTAAAATAAACCATTAAAAATAATAGCTCAATGACTAAATCTCTTCCTCAAAAGGCCAATCAGTACCAGCAACCCACTTTGAACTGCAAACCTGAAGCCTTTCAGTCTACTATTTCCCAAATATCAAGCGTAAGTCTTTCAGATGAAAGAGGTTTATTTTGAACCGGCAACAAGGCTGTCCCATCTTTAAGACATGAGTCTTTCTTTGATTTCATTTTCTTGGCTCCCATCTATCTGAACGCTGTGAGCACTGCCTAGCAAATGAAGCTCTGTGGAAGATGAGAAGCTGGAACGGCCTCCCTGACATACTCAAAGAACAGGGACATTTTTAGCACAGGCACCATCACACACATTTCCCGCTGCCTCAACAAAATGACATGCACAGTATAAAAGTGACACCTGCCATCTCTTCTTAAGTGCATCACAAAATGCAGTGACTCTGTACACGTCTTTAACAGGGGAACAATGAGACAGATCTCAGTGTTCCTTGTTTCAAGTCACCTGGTCTGTGATGGCCACAGGTAGGAAGGAGGTCGGTCCCTGTGCCTGCAGCCTCCGTTATAGAGGACTCCGGGAGCTGCAAGCCCTTCCCACATGCACCCAAGCCCATTGCTTTTAAACTGTTATTTTTTCCCCTTATTTCAAAATTATCTAAAGACCAATTGGTTCCAGGCAGCTCTTTCTGTATATTAATTTTTAATTGGAGAAATAGCAATTAGATGGCTGCATTGATTGCCAGTTCCCGTAATCTTTTTTAATTTGAGATAACAATCTATTCAAAAAATGAGTTTGTCCCTAAAATATCTTTTCTTAATGGCAATAATAACTGAAGTTATATACAAAACCAGCAGAGCAGCCCGCGGGGAGAGGGTTTAAATTATACATGGAATATTCTGCACCTGGCTTGTCAGTTCTAACAAAACCTTCAGAGTGGGTGCCCTATGGAAATGGTCAATTTCATATGTTTTTCTTATTAATGTTATTTTTGAAGCAACCAATCTCCAAAAGAGAAGATATTTGTGGCAGGAAGTATGCTGGCAAGCTTTGAAACTTAGATCACATTAAAAACTTAGGAATATACACAATAAAGCCTTTATTTAGCTCTTGCTGCGGACAATAACCAAAGGAAGATTATAAAGGAGAAAAAGGAATTAGAGAGGACTAGGCATCCTGCTTGGAAGGAACTCCCAGGCTGGGGCTGAGAGGATAGGAAAGGAAATTCAATACATAGACCAGCACAGCTTAGGTTTCCCCCCAGATATCCTCAGCTATAAGGATCCATAAGTTCTCCAAGGGGACATGCACTAGCCACCGTCTAAGTTGTAGCTAAGTTCTAAAGAGTTGAAACGGAAGTCAAGTGTACCTCTGTTGTTCAAAGAAGCCAAGAAAGAGAAGATGGCAGAGAGGGTGAAGTCAGTTGACAGGTTACCGCACTTCTGGACTACAAAGGCATCCTCCTCACCTGTCGCGATACAGCAAGACAGCCAGCTCCCCACAGGACAGCCCTTTCAGGAAAGAGCTACCTATGAAGGAGTCAAGGTCTCACTTGCTCTCCACAAAGAGAGGGGGCACATCTGAAACAAAGAATGGCCTAGTCCCACCCTACTCCCCACCTCCACACCCATTGTCATAAAATATCTTGACAAAGATCACTCAAGGGTGGAAGGGTGAGGGAAGCCACAGTGGCAGGAGCTTGGGGCAGCTGGTCGCCGTGCCTCTGCAATGAAGACATAGATGGAGGAGACCAGGGCTCAGTTTGCCTTCTCTATTTTATAAAGTCTCGGAAGGCGGTTCCACCCACAGGTAAGGCAGGTCTCCTCACATTAGTTAACTTAGTCAAGGAAATCCCTCACAGGCACTCTTTTTTTTTAAAAATATATTTTATTAATTTATTCATATTACATCTCAATTCTTATCGTATCCCTTGTATCCTCCCATTCCTCCCTCCCTCCCATTTTCCCCCTACTCCCCTCCCCTATGACTGTGACTGAGGGGGACCTCTTCCCCGTGTATATGCTCATAGGGTATCAAGTCTCTTCTTGGTAACCTGCTATCCTTCCTCTGAGTGCCACCAGGCCTCCCCATGCAGGGGACGTGGTCAAATATGGGGCACCAGAGTTCGTGTGAAAGCCAGTCCCCACTCTCCACTCAACTGTGGAGAATGTCCTGTCCATTGGCTAGATCTGGGTAGGGCTTTGAAGTTTATTGTATTCTTAGAGGCTCGTCTCCCAGCAAGTTGGCTGCGATTGGGCGATAGAAAGCTGAGCACGCTCACTCACACTTTCCACATTTCCCAAGGAGAAAAGTCTACTCCGTCCCCTCCAGGCTTGTATGGGAAAACAGAGGAGAGGTGGGGAGTGGGTATAGGAAAAATAACTCCTCATGAGAGACACATGGAATGAATTGGACCTTAAAAGCCTCTCAGCAGCTCATGTGTGAAGGCTTGATCCAAAAAGCAGCAGGACGTGGAGTTTTCAAGAGGTGACTGGTTCATGAGGACTATGGCATCATCAATGGTTTGGTCCACATGGAATGTACTGCTTAACAGGGTATTGGGGTGTGGTAGGGAGTAGAAAGTAGGGCCTCCTATAGGCGACAGATCACTGAAGGTGTGTCACGAGAGGGTATATTTTTGTCTCTCGTCCCTCTTTCCCTCTCTCCTCTCTCTCTCTCTCTCTCTCTCTCTCTCTCTCTCTCTCTCTCTCTCTCTTTCTCTCTCTCTCTCCCTCTCTCCTCTCTCTCTCCCTCTCTCCTCCTCCTTCTTCTTCCTCTCTCTCTCTCTCTCCCTCTCTCCTCCTCCTTCTTCTTCCTCTCTCTCTCTCTCTCTCTCTCTCTCTGCATCCTGCACACTACCATGCGAGCAACCTTCTTCTATCACATGCTACACAATACCATAGTTCCATTCCTGTGTCTATGATAAGACACTGTGATGTAAAGCAACTCAGGGGAAGGGTTTGCACTTTGCTCCCAGTTCCATCACTTCTGGGAAGTCACAGCAGGAGGAACTTGGGAGCAGCTGGCCACAGCACATACATAGCCAAGAGCAGAGAAGAATGGGTGTGTGCAGGCTTGCTTGTTGGCTAGTGCTCAGCTCCACTGCTGTTCTCTCATATAGTTAGGAAACCCCTATTTAGGGAATGGGGCTGCCCATAGCAGGCTGATTTTTTCCAACATCAATTAACTAGAAACACTCCCTCACAGACACGGCCATAGGCCAAGCCAACACAGACAATCCCAATCTGAGACTCTCTTCCATGGTGATTCTAGGTTAGGCTAAGCTGAAAAAGTTAATGTTCACATCCACCAAGATGTTTCATTTCAGCACACGATAAGAAGTCTGGCAGCGATGCGGGGGGGTGGGGGGGGGAGTGTTGGAGAGATGGCTCAGTAGTTAAAAGCCCTGACTACTGCTTTCAGAGGACCCTGGTTCAATTCCCAGCACCAATATGGCAGCTCACAACTGTCTGTAACTCCAAGACCTAATACCTTCACACAAACATACATGCAGGCAAAACACCAATGCACATAAAATAAAAATAAATAAATAACTTTTAAAAAGAAGAAGAAGTTCAATATCATGCCAGGCATGATGGCACAACCCTAGCATACAGGATCGCTGTGAGTTCAAAGCCAGCCTGATCTACAAAATGAGTCCAGGACAGTCAAGACTACACAGAGATCCCTGTCTCAAAAAAACAGAAACCAAGACAACAACAACAACAACAACAACAACAACAACAACAGAAGTTCAAAGTCATCCTCGTTTTCACAATAGGTTTATGGCTAACCAGGACTACATATAACACTGTCTTAAAGGGAGAAAGCATTTTAATACTTTACTATTCTAATTCGTAAGACTTAAGCAAAATATTTTGTCCAAAATATCTAAGAATGTTACAGTAGAGAAATCTCTGAAACCTGGACATTTTGGGTTTCAATTTGGCTTTTCAGTTTGGACAAGTTCTTTGTGTTTGTTTCCACAACTGAAAAAAAAACTGGAGCAATGACTTGTAGCATGGGTGACAGTGACGGACTCCTTCCTTCCTTCCTCTACACTGGAGCCAAGAGCCCTTGTTCTGAACTACGGCCAAAGGGTACAAAATCAGGAAGAATAACAGCAAGAGTGGAAGTTCATCAGAACATACGTGCGAATTAACTGACCCATGCATATAATCTCCACATACAGTGCCAGAAGGTGAGATACAATCTAATCCATAAAACAGTTGCTTTAGAAGCATTTCCCAGAGGAACCGATAAAGTCAAAGCTATAGCTGGCAAATGATGTGATGGGTAATATCATACCTAACAACAGTAACTGATACTATCTATTCTGCAATTTTAGAGCACCAAAGTCTTGGATTGCATCACTACATTAAAAAAAAAAAACTTTTAAGATGGTCATAAGACTTGGGACAAAAGAAGCATGCCTTAAGTCGAGTTCTGTCATGGGGGTGCTAAGTCAGCTTGTGAGTGGGGACCGGCCACAGTGACAGTGCTCTGAGCAGGATAGAAAAGATGACTGGGGGAGAAGCTGAATCGCTGTTGTTTAGTTTTGCATTCCTACAACAACAACAACAACAAAAACTGACTTAAAGCATTATTTTTATTTTATTATAATTTAAAAAAAAATTTTTTTTTGTCTTTTCAAGACAGAGTTTCTCTGTATAGCTTTGGCTGCCCTTGCTTTGTAGACCAGGCTGGCCTCGAACTCACAGAGATCCAACTGCCTCTGCCTCCTTGAGGATTAGAGGTGCCCATCATCACACCCAGGCTATAAAGCATTTTTAAAAATAGATATTTATTTGTGATTATGGTGTCTGAGGGTTCATTCCATGGCTGTTTTGGCCCCATGTGCTTGGGTAGGACCTCAAGGTGATGGGAACCTGAGGTAGAAGAGGTTCTTTACATCACAGAGAGAGAGGAAGTAGAGGAGAAGGGGAGGGGAAGAAATTAAGGACGGTGAGGAAGTGAGGAAAGGAGAGAGGGTGGAGTGGGGGTGGTATCGGAACAAGACAAGGAAACCTCACCCTGCTTAACCTAGGCTTGCCTGAGAAGGGATTCTCACCTACGGGGCTCCCCGTACCGTAGTGGGCTGTGGGAATGTCTGTTGGAGATTGTCATTGTTATAGGAGGTCTCATCCCATTGTGGGTGGCACAATCCCTAGGCAGGTGATCCTGAATTGCAGAAAGCCAGCTGGAAGTATGCCCACCTGTGAGACAGCTAGCCAACATCCTTGCCCATGGCGCCCTGCCTCATTGCTTTTATTGGGAGCTGAGTTCCTTGGTTGGTGGTAGCGCTTAGTGGACTAGCAAGTGGGCCTTGCATTCCAGTTTCCTGCCTTGACTTCCTTTATGAGTGACTATAACCTCAAGTGTAAGCTAAATAAACTCATGCAGTACTAGCATGGCCTAGTGGTTGGGGATACTGCCAAACCTCCTACAATGCACAGAATGACCCCTTAGAGTAAAGAGTTAGTGAGTCTCCAAATGGCCACAGAACTTGATAACAGACCCTCAACCCACAGGAGGAGAACATACAACTAGGAATGATTTTCGGTCATCTCTAGACCTCTACTTGTCCTGATGGAGTCTCGAGACCATTGAAGATTTCTGAGAAGAAGGGGGTGGGCCTGGGAGTGGATAATACCGCCTTTGAGGTGCAGTGATTGGAAGGACCAAGGAGAACTCACCTCTAGAGAGAGAAGTCTGGGGAAAACGTGCTGGCTTACCTGGCTCTGGGTTATGGGGATAAGACCATCTTTGACTTCTTTCTTGACATCAGAGAGTCAAGATACCTAAGTCCCATGTATGGTAGCCTATCATGCCCAGGTATTGAGTGATTTCCCCCCCAAAGGTCATTAGCTGAAGGCTTGACTTCCAATCTGTGGCATGTTAGGGAAGATTTAAGAAGGCGAGGCCCACTGGAAGGAAGTTAAGTTGCTGGGAGCATGCCTACTGTGCTGGTTAGCTTTAACTGTCAACTTGACATGACCCAGAGTCACTTTGGAGGAAAGTCCTACCTCTTAAGGAAGAGTTGGTGGCATGTCTATGGGGGACTATATTGTTCAATCACCAGTGTATGAAGACCTGGCTCATTGGGTGTGTGGTGCCACCTCTAGGCTGGACCCTGGACTCTATTAAGAGAGAAGAAAGCTAGCAAGCAGGCCGGCATTATTACTCTCTGTTCTTGACTGGATATGTGGCACGTACGCACAGCAGTCTCAAGCTCCTGCCTCTGTGTCTTTCCTACAGTGGGGGACTAACCTTTGAAACTGTGAAGGAAAATAAGCCCTTCTGTCCCCCAAGTTGCTTCTTGTAAGGGAATTTTTATTCAGCAATTGAAATGAAAACAAAACACCCTGAAGGAGATGCTGGGATGTTTGGGTCCAGCCCAACATCCATCCAGTCAGACTCATGTCCCCAAAACCATAGAGGGAACACATTAGTGAATGGACTGGGATAGTTCCCTTTCTCCTTCCTAAGTTGTTTTTTGTAAGGGTATTTTATCATGGCAATCAAAATGGAAAAGCACCCTGAAGGAGATGTTGGGACCACTCCTTTCCCTATTTCCAGGCTGCCACGAGGTAAGCAGTTTTGCTCCACCACATGTGTCCCGCCATGGTGTAATTAATGACTCATCATCACCAAAAGCAATGATGCCAGCTGACCATAGCCTGAAATTTCTGACACTCGAAGTCAGAATTAAACTTTCTCTGTCAAGTTGGTTTATCTCAGATAGTTTGTCACAGAGCTTCACAGCTGATGAAAACATGCCTGTATCTCAGCTCTGGGGGATCGGATGCCCTCTTCTGCCCTCTGGAAGTACCTACAGACACACATACACACACACACACACACACACAGAGAGAGAGAGAGAGAGAGAGAGAGAGAGAGAGAGAGAGAGAGAGAGAGAGAGGAGAGAGAGAGAGAGAGAGAGAGGAGAGAGACAGACAGACAGAGAAATAGACAGACAGACAGACAGAAGCAGAGATAGAGACACAGAGAGACAGAGAAAGAGAATTTTAAATAAAAAGACAAACTACCACTTGTCATTCCTACAATCACGCTGGAGGTTTTAAACGGTTAGGAAGGTTAAGCAGTCTGAGTAAAGCCAGTCACCAGCAAGGTTGTATTTTATAACCAAGTTTCCCTGCTACAAAATCTCGGGCTCATCTGTTGGGAGGACACGCAAAGCCTTTGAAACTAACCGAAGGGAATATCCTTGTCTTTCTGTGTGTCCCCTGATACCTCAAGACGCATGCGCGACTGGACGGATGTTGGGCTGGACCCAGACTCATCAGCTTTCTGTTTTCCTCTTTTCTGAAGTGGAAAAACTCTGAGCGTTCCCACTTCTAAGGGAAGGCCAGAAATGAAAGACAGACTGGGTGATTTATACGGAGTGATCACGCGAGAGGTCTACTCCTTGCAGCCATCATTTTAGGCTGCAATAAAAGTGACGGCTCTGACACCCTCTGCTTCCCGAATATCCAGGAGGCTTAGCTGCTTGCACTCTGAGGCATAGAGCTCTCTGCTAATGGACTTGTCAATTTTTTAAAGTTGGTAGTTCTTCATAACACTCTGTAAAACCAAAAAATAAAAAATAAAATTAAGTTAAAAAGAACAGAGCGTTTAACAGGAAGATAGGGATTGTCCTTTATGCAGCATGAGCTAAAAGCAGCAGCAAGCAAAGAAACTAATGGGCTGACGGTGGGAAACAGAAGGATCTAGAAAAGGGGCGGGCAGGGAACTCTTTACCTATGAAACAGGGCCCTTATTTTTAGCAACGTTAAAAACAGCAGACATTCATTAAGTGTTGAATGTAAAGAGCATTATGTTCCCCTAATAACAATCTGGTACCCTCATAATGACAGATTTACTAACCTGAATTTAGACTCTCAGAGATCAGACTCACATCCCATAAAACATAGACGGAATACATTAGTGAAA
Organism: Acomys russatus; assembly: GCF_903995435.1. Classification (NCBI taxonomy): domain Eukaryota; kingdom Metazoa; phylum Chordata; class Mammalia; order Rodentia; family Muridae; genus Acomys; species Acomys russatus. The sequence continues at coordinate 59,458,783 of NC_067150.1, read as the reverse complement.
AAAATATATAGTAATATATAGTAATAGATTACATAAATATCTATGCCCTATTAAAATTTCAGTTATAAACTGGTTAGGTTTCTTTTTTTTTTTTTTTTTTTTTGAGTCATTTTAATTCATGAAATTGTTTACAACTTTACAAGCACCAAGGAACAAACTGGAAATACTCGTATGCAAATGTTTTTCCAACTATGGAAGTCTTAAGAATAGAATACATTTAATTATCACCATATAATTATCAGGGCTATTTTAGAGCTGTATTAGTGACAGCTGCCCATGAGACATTTGGAAGTTTCCTTAATCTCCTACAAATGCAGCTTGTCTATGAAGTTCACCACTATGCATGGTTTGAATACCATTCACCTCATATTTGGATACTGTTCAGATATCATTCAGAGGCTGTCCCCCCAGAGCAAGTAAGATTAGATAGCAAAGGGCATTAACCTCCGTATAATGGATACTGTGGTTTGAACACTAAGGGTCCCTGTCAAGCTCGGGTGTTTGGACGCTTGGAATTGCTAAGGGATGTTGTGGGGATCTTATGCGGGGGCACACTGGAGGAGGAAGTGGGTCACTGGGGGTGGGCCTCGAGGTTTTACAACCTGGCCCCATTTCCTGTTCTGCCTCTTCTCTCTGAAATGGAATGAGAGTGACCAGCTGCCCTTCTGCTCCTGCGGGAAGGGTGCCTCCCCCACCACCGGTGCTTTGTTTATTTGCTTGTTTCTTCCTGCTGTGAGGGAACAGATCTCCTTCCATTATGTGAGCTGGAACTAAACCCCTTTCCTTACATTGCTCCTGGTCAGCAATTTGCCTATAGTCACATAAAGAGTAACTGTTGTACAGTATTGTTTGCACATCTCGCAAAAAAGGCCAGGGGTTGAGTCAGGGGACCTGGCTGTTGGGCCCAATGCTGCTGCAGTCAAGTAACCTGAGAAAGCTCCCAGGCTCTCAGAACGTCTGGCCCCCACATGGGTATGGGTGGAACATGAGATAGTCACATGACCACACTTTGTCCAGTGATCCACAATAAGCAAGTATATTATCAGGAGCAATTGAAGTTTGTTAAAATCTTCTTGGAGAGCATGCCATCGCCAAACAGTAATTGTACTGATTAGGTTGGTTTTTTTTTTTTGTTCTTAGTTCGTTTTTTTGTTTGTTTGTTTGTTTGTTTGTTTTTTGGTTGGTTGACTGGTTGGATGGGTTAGTGTGTGTGTGTGTATGTGTGTGTGTGCGCGCGCACATACTTACTGTAACTGCAGTAGTTTGAATGAGTACTGTCCCTCCAGGACTCATGTACTTTAACAGTGGTCCCCAGTTGGTGATGCTGTTTGGGGAGGTGATGAAACCTGTAGGCTCTAGAACCTTCCTTGCTGGATGAAGTACAACACTGAGGGGGCTACGAGAGGCATCTCTCTCTCTCTCTGTCTCTCTCTGTCTTTCTTTCTTATCTCTCTCTGTCTCTCTCTCTCTCTGCCTCTTTCTCTCCCTCCCTCTCTCTCTCTCTCTCTCTCTCTGTCTCTCTCTGTCTTTCTTGTCTCTCTCTGTCTCTCTCTCTCTCTCTGCCTCTCTCTCTCTCTCTCTCCCTCTCTCTCTCTCTCTCTCTGTCTCTCTCTGTCTTTCTTTCTTGTCTCTCTCTGTCTCTCTCTCTCTGCCTCTCTCTCTCTCTCTCTCTCTCTCACACACACACACACACACACACACACACACACACACACACACAATCCAAAATAAGCTATTTCTTCCATCAAGTTTTCAGTGAAGTCAGGGGATAGGTACGGCTTTCAGAGCTCTTCTCCTCAACCTTAGGCAGCCATCTGGCCATTGAGAGTTTTACTTCTTACCCTTCTTAAGAGTTTTGTTCTTGTTGACTGTTGAGGGTTTTCAGGACTATTCTCTCTTCTGGACAAGCTTTTGGGTTTCCTTCTTGCTCTGACACATACATCAGAACATTATTACCCTCTAGTATAAACGGTTACGAGCTTATCTTCCTCATTAAACAATGTGTTAACAGAGGGATGAGGCTTATACTCATTTTGAATATATGATACCTGTTTTAATGTCTTACGCATAAGAAGAGTTTTGAAAGTGTATTATAAATGACAAATTATAGCTTTCTTCTCACTGGGGAGTCTTGCCCGTGTCTGCTATGAAAAGGATGAAGGCCGTTGGACAAGTCAACAGTTTGTCTCTCAGATTTTGCCCTTTCCATTGGTATTCAGATCGATGCTCCAAAGCAAAGGATTGGCTGGCTCCACGTAGATCCCCACAGGCACCTCAAAAACTCCACACTCAGTGCATCGTCCTCTCCTTAAAGCTCTGCCTTGGCGGTGACTGTAACCACTGCCAGAAAAGTGGCTCCTTCCAGACCGCTTCCTGTTCTTCAGACCCTCATCATAAGGGCTTTTCATGAAAAATTTTTGCCAGAATCTTTGAAAGGAAAGTTTTGATCAGTTGGTTTGGCCTGGGGCCAGAGAATGGGTGTTTTTAAAAAAGCTCTCCATTTGATTCAGCAGTATTTATAAACCGATGTCCTATAAAACAGAGACAGTCCTCGCAATGGCCCCTCTGTGTGGCCTTACTGTTTCCATCTGAAATGTGAAAACGCACCCGTCTCTCTGGTTTCATCATTTTGTGAGCCTATTAGCTTCTGACCAAAATTCTTTATGGGGAATTTTCCAAAATAAGCTTCCCATTCTTAAGTATGGTTTTTACAATGGCCACTTTTACCTTCCCATAGTTCAGAGCAGCACATTTCTCTTTGTATAATGGAAACTTCTACAAGAAATTTAATATTTAAAAAGTCAAAAATAATAGTTACTTGGCACAATAGTCATCTTTCCTCATTTCTTCACCTAGACTCTAGAAGTATTGCTAATTTGAAATAAAATTAGGAGAGATAGTAAAAAAATAGGGTACTCTAAGTTGCTCATACATACATAATACACACATGCACATGTGCACATGTGTGCACACACAAGTTTTATATCATTTATATAGTCTTAGGCATTTGTAACTGTATCAACTTATCCATAATCTTGCTTGGAACAAGCCCAGAATCTAGCTTAATTGTCAACATTCAACAAATGCTCCCCATCCACGGCACTCTCAGCAAGCAGACCATTTGCCTTCTATCTCACGTCACACACCAACAATAACTCTTTAAAAAAAAACTTATAATCAGTAAAAAATAATTTCTAAACTTTTTAAATAAATGCTTTGCCCAGAGGTAAGACCTTTTATACTATTTTAGCCAAGAGCAAAATTCTCTAGACAAATTGGCTGGCTTCTTCTTGAATTCTTCTCAGCTGAAATTGAGGCAGTCTTATTATTGATATTATCTGGCCATTTTTTAAAATCCACATATTTTGTTTCACTGGGAAGAAAATTAGATTACATTAGGTTGTGTACAACATGGAGCTTCAAACATTCATCCTGTCAAAATAATTTCTTAATTAGTTGTACAACATACTTTTTTGGAGACAGAACTTGTCAGAGAAAACATCTCGCAGTGGGGAAAGCCTAACTGAATTCATTCTGGGGCTTTTAATAAGACTGCGTTCTGCCTTCTGCATGGAGGAGGAAGGAAGTAATTGTCTGTCAATTCTTGGCTTCCTCGGAGACCCACCTCAGGAGGGAAAAGGTATTCAGGTACTTTTTATAAAGAAATCCCTTACATTTTTGTTAAGGTAAAAAGAACCCATAGGTCATTATGTTGAGTTAGCTTGGTAATAAGACCTGTAGAAAAATGTGTTGAGGGTAAAATAAAACCATCGCCCTCAAAAATAATATCCATCCATGTATTTATATAAAATGAACTGTTAAATACGAGAACCCAATTACGGAACACTCCATTTTGGCCTGCCACACATTTAAAATATTTTCCTCCATGTCTGTGTTTCACATTAACTATGTTGCTTGGTCCGTTAATATCAAGCATAACAGATCAAAACATTTTGGGCATCCAGAGCAGAAGACTCGAATTTTCGGCCTGTTTAGTTATGTCTCTGAAGGGTATCAAGAAAGCCGGCTAACCTTTCCACACCTTGTCTTCGTTTTTTTTTTTTTTTTTTTTTTTTTTCCTCTGTAAAATCCCCACAGAGTTCTTGGGAGGGATGAATGTCATCAAGGCTACCAAGGCAATCTAGAGCAGTGTGCAGGAGGCACTCCTCTCAGCTTCCTGCGTGCTGCTGCAGAGCAGGCACTAGATTAGACCTGTGCATTCATTTTCCATAAACAGGACATGAAGTGGGAAGTTTTGTCCGTAGCGGTTCACGTGATGAAACCATTGCTGAAAGTGTCTGACCACGTGCCCCGAGTCAAACACCTAAGAAGGAATAAGGCTTAAAACAGATGTGCATCCAGGGCCCCAGACCCACCCGCCACCTTCTTCTCCCATCTTGCATCTTAACCTTGTTCTATCTCTTTTGCTATAATAAAACACAGACAAAACCAAAAACCAAAACAACAACAAAAACCCTGGGAGGAAAGTACTTACTTCAGTTTACACTTTTACATTATAGTCTGTCCCTGAGTGGAAATGTAGGCAGAGACCATGGAGGGACACGGCTTACTAGACAGCTTCTTTGGATCATTCTTAGACAACTCAATGCCACCTGCCCAGGGTTGGTACCACTCACGGTAGAAAATTGGGAGTCAAGAAAGTGGCCCTCAGACATGCCCACAGACTAGTCTGATGGAGACAACTCCTCAGAGCTTCCCTCTTCCAAGGTGACCCTATTTTATGTCAAATTGACAGTAAGTAGCCATCACATGCTCTTGAGGCTCACATCTGAGCCCACCTGTGCTTCACTAAAAATCAGAGGGAGACAGAGAGAAGGAGAGAGGGAGACAGAGAGAGAGAGCCCAGAATGAAGTAGTTTTAGGATGGCATACAGCAAGGGGCCATCGGTGGGTCTTACTCTTCAAAAGGTGAGTCATCAAAGTATTGTCACCATATCAGTATGCGGGCTGTCTTTGGATTTCTATTACCACCGTGCCAAAAACACTATGACCAAGAGCAAGTTGGAGAATAGAGGGTTTACGCCATTTTACAGCATTGTAGCCTGTCATCCATGGAGGGCAGGGCAGGGACTCCAAGTAGGAACCTGGAGGCAAGAACTGATGCAGAGACCCTGGAGGAGTGCCTCTTACTGTCTTGCTCTCTATGGCTCACTCAGCTTGCTTTCATATACCATCCAGGACCACCAACCTAGGGGTGGCATCACCAACAATGGGCTGGCCTTCCTATGTTAATCACTAAATTAAAAAAATAAAGTAGGATAGGCTTGCCCACAGGCCAATCTGGTTGAGATATTTCCTCTATCAAGGTTCCCTCTTCAAAAATGACTTGTGTCAAGTTGACAAATAAACAAACTAAAAACCAGGCAGTATAAAGAGCAAAGGAAGAGCCAGGCTCAGTTGTCAATTACAAGAAAAGCAGTCAAGTGGGACCCTTGGTATTGAGGCTTCTGCTTTCCACAGCGCGACCTACTTAAAACACAAGCAGATCCCTCCCCCCTTCCACCCCCCACCCCCCCCGCCCTGCCAGCTACAAATCAATATGGTGGTCACGTGGTAATGAGGTATCCCACCCATTCGTATAACTTTTTGGTATTTGTCTTGTGCCTGGAATTCTGATACACACCCTGAAGGATACTTGGAAGTGAGGGTGTGGCCCCTGACCCGACAAAGGACAAAAATCAACATCTCTCTACCACATACCTGCATATTCCCCATCTATCTATCCATCTATCTATCTCCTTCCTACTTACCTCACATAAAAAATTAGATTACTATGCACAATTAACTTTTTAGGGACTGATGAAAAGTCAACACAGGGCAGTATATGAGTAGCCATTTGTGTGTCAGAGCTAATAATATGTTCTAAGAAGTATGGAGGGAGACTGTTTAGGCTGAGAATGGCAGAGTGGTGAGGACATCAAAGTCACCCTTGATAGCATACCAACCATTTTCATTTCCTTCCATCTAAAGCAAAGTATCCATTCTTCACTCCTTGAAATATCTTCTAAAACACATCTATTGCCCAGAGCGCCTTGATGTGCAGGTAAAGGAGCAGAAGATCACATGAGACCAACGGTCCCATCTGTTAACTCCATAATACACGGATGTATTCCTGTTTCTTGAGACCCCAAGAGTTCTTTCATCTACAAAATGGAGATAGGCGATAAGGAGACACTTAAAGACTGTGAAGTCCACTCACCTCTGACGTCACAGGATAATTTAATTCCGCTGTAGTTAGGGAAGTAGTTTCCATTCTTTTCTTTCTCATAGAAGAGGAAATGAGAATCCAAAAGGGAAGTTCCTGCCAGAATCTGGCTTCAAACTAGTATTGTCCACTTACAACTCAACCCAGTTTTTTCAGTGACTAAGAAACACACTTGTAATCCATGAGAACCATGCCAAAGTGAGGCCGTTTGTGTCAGTAAACATGGCAAAGAATATGAAAGATCATTAGCACTGAAGAAGCCCTGAGGCCACCGGTAGTGATGTCTCCCAACCTTAGGAAGGTGTCCCTTCAAGATAACAAACGAGGTGCAATTTTCTATTTTTGAAAGAGCCAAGACTCTCGCTGAGAAGACAGACTCGGACACTACGGCCTGCTGTCGATGGTGATTTCTAAGTCAAGAGCCAATGTGCACTGCAGAGCAGAGCTAAGGCAAGCTGTCGAGGCCAGGTGAGAAAGGTAAAGCCAAGGACCAGTGGGGATGACAGGAGGCTGGAAAGCCTGAAGTGAGCAGGTGGGATGCCCAGGCCTGGAAGCATAGCAGGGGCTCAAAGCAGGGGCATGGCGAGGCATCAAAAACCAGAATAGCCATGGAAGACATCAAATCCCAGCCCAACAAATAACTCCAGGCCATGGGCTTGGCAGACTACCTCCAAATCCAGCAAGGACTACAGACATGATACACTCAGTAAGGTTGAGGATGCTGCTAGCATGTTTAAGAGGCCGCACCCCTGAGCCCCCACCTACATGTGTCCTCAGAGCACAGCCTATAACCCCACCCAACCCTCCATTCTGGGACCTGTGCTGCAGCAGGACAGCGCTGTAGAACCAGGCAGAACTGGTGACCGAGGCTCATTCCTACTTCTCAGGGTCACATTCAGAAGGCTGAGCATAACCAGAAACACTTCAGTAAGGATTTTAGAGCCATAGTAGAACAACAACAAAAAAAAGGTCCAAAATCTAATATTTTCTTTTAGAACAAAGTTAGATAAAGTCTTCAATATGCCACTCAACTCTTAGGACCAGGAAATCGTTTCTCCTACCTACAACTGTCTCTTTCTTCATGGAGAAATTGATGGTCTCAAACTCCATGTTTAAAAAACTAGTATTTGAGATGTTTCTTGAAACAGAAATGCTACTGAATGTCCAGATTTTTTTTCTCAGCTTTCTGCAGCATTAACATAGTGTATAACCATCACACACTTGACAGAACTAAGGAACTTACACTAGACATTCTTATTAAGATAGAGATTATATTCTCCACATTTCATTTTGACTCTCAAATACATTGTTAAAATATTAGTTGGCACGGTGACATACACTTAAATTTCTAGTATCCAAGCCCAGCCCCAGATGCACAGAGGCCCTGACTCAAAAACTTAATCAAAATATCTGTAAGAAAGACGTCCTGACTGTACACTTACACATAAAGGCCAAACAAAGGGACAGAGAGCTCGCTCAGCACCTAATGACGGTGTGCACGGCTCCCACAGAGACCCTAGGTTCTGTTCCCAGAACTTAGGTAGGGGACCTCACAGCTGCCTGTAAGTCAAGCTCCAGCAGATCCAGAGCCGTCTTCTGGCTCTGCAGGCACCTGCACACATCACACACACACACACACACACACACAAACACAAACACACACACACACACACACACACACAAATAAATATTTTGAAAAAACAAATAACTTTATCTTTATGGTTTAATTCATTAATGCCATGATAATTACCTTTTTAAAAAAAAAAGGTTGCTGACAGTGTTGAAAACAGTTTTTGCAGAATAATATTATTTTCTGTTGGCAAATAATAAAGAGATTTATGAATAACCATCAGTCCTGTTTTCCACACTCACTCTGAATTTAAAAAGAAATGTCTTTTGTTTTTACTTTTGGACATACACGTGTAATTTTAATGGAAACTTGAGCCCTGAACTTGGGACTTGCATATGCAAAGGCTGTACATTGCCACTGAGCTATCTCTTCTGTACCAAGCAACATTTTAGAGTGTTTATACTCAGAAACTAATCAAAGGAGATAGATGTCAATCGAGGCTTTCAGATCAGAAGCAAATAGACTGAGCTATGGCTTCTGCAACTTCCAGGGACTAGGACAGTTACAATCATAAGAGATGAGGGTGTGGGCAGTTTGATGTTTTATTCAAATGATGACTGTCTTCTGGTCCATCCACCAAAGTATCTCAGAATGAAAACAGGGAATGCTCACATGGGAAATCCCTTGGCCTCTACACTTGGTATTCCATTAATGTGCATTTATTTAGTTATCTTTGTTTGACATAATATTATCCTGCCTCGTGTGGTACTATACTAAAAGGGCATTTTATTTAAATATATGCACCAGACTACTGCACTCATCACCACAAATCAGGAAACCTCAGATTTTTCATCCATTTCTTGTTTTTCCTTCTAATTTTCTTATCTATGCTATTTCTTGGGAAATTAAGTATTAGTCATTTTGAGAGTGAGCAAGCTGGTTGAAACACAATGACAGGTCAAACACTTTGCTGAAGGATTTATGAACAAACATCAGCACACCACGACCACCACCACACAAATGCCTGGGACAACCTCATGACCTCTACAGCCATTTATTTGCCTTGTGTTTGGAGACAGAGTCTCTTGCTGGGTTTGTAAGACTGGCTTGCCAGCAGATGCCGGTGTTCTTCCTGCCTCCCCGGCACTGGCATTACAAGCATGCACCATCATGCCAAGTTTTTATAAACGTGTCTTCTGGGCGACTGGACAGACTAAGGTCCTCGTGTTTGCATGGTAAGCACTTTACTGAAGAAGCCATCTCCCCATCCAACAGCTTGCTCTCTCAGCCTCCACATCATGCAGGCCTATTCTCAGGACATTCACACACTGGCCACAGAACTGGGACAAAGCCATCTGAGACAGAAGCTCTGTAGTGTTATTGTCATCAGCATGAAACCCATCAGTTGGCAAGACATCTGAGACAGACCACTTACAAAGAGGAACCTTCTCAGCCCATGGTTGCTTGTGCCGTTGCTTTGCGTCTGCATCAAGACTGAAAAGTAGAGAAGGGCCTTCTCACCTCACTGTGTCAGGAAAGCAAAGAGAGGAAGAGGAAGGTCCCAAGCCCCAAGTTCCTTCAAGAGCATTCCCCCAAAGACCTAACTTCCCCCAGATTGGCCATACCAAAAGGTCTCATTATGTCCCAGCCCGGGGAGATGGCGATGCCTCAGGGAGTCAAGCGTTTGCTCCTGAAACGTTAGCACTTGAGCACGGATCCCAGCACCCACCTAAGAACTGAGTAAGGCGGTGCTTGTCTGTGTCCCCGTCCCTGGTGGATGGAAGCAGATCCTGGGGCCTCATTAGGCAGCCAGAGAGGTCTGTGTTTGCTGAGACCCTGTCTCAAAAGCTGAAGTGGAGAGTGATTTTTTTTAAAAAGTCACTTGATGCTGACCTCTGACCTCCACAGTATGTACACAACCGCATGAACCTCTCTCTCTCTCTCTCTCTCTCTCTCTCTCTCTCTCTCTCTCTCTCTCTCTCACACACACACACACACACACACACACACAGATGGGCACACATGGCACATGCACATAGTTTTCTGTCACTCTCCACTTGCACTATGGAATGTGGACCAAGCCTTCAACACTTGGGCCTTAGTGGGACATGCAAGATCTAAACTATAGCAGAGAGATTACACAAGCACATGACCTCAGCCAGGTGTGTGTGCATCAGCAATCGTTTTATTTTACTTACCTGGCAGCACGCGGGCTAAGAAGCATCAACATTCCCCATATAATTATCCGTCTTAGCATATACTCTCCCTTCTAGCTCCTTAGGTAGGAAAATCAAGTTCCGTGTCAGTTATAATAACGAAAGATAAAGAAGGATGCAGACAACAGGGAAGGAGGAGCCGTTTTGCACATTTTTAAAAGAATTTGAATGTTAACATCTAATGTTTCAGAAACAGCTCAAACACCAGAGAATATTTCCTGGAGTGTGGGGTGGGACAGAGGACAAGGAGAAAGCCAGAGAAGCCTTCGGGGCTTCCTTTTCAAAGAGCTTCTGGGAACAAGTCCCAGCCCCACTTCCTACCCATAATAGTTCTTTTTCTTTTCCCTGAACTATATATACATGCATATATATATATATACACATACACACACCAACCAAAACCAAAACCCCAAAACAAATACATCTGGACAGTTTACAAAGTCCTCAGAGGCTGAGAAGGAGCCTTAACAAGCAGTCGGTTTGACACATTTTTCTTCAGGCTAACTTACTTCATTCAAGGTTTTAATGTTTAAATAAACTGCTGCCCAAATCAATAATCTACAAAATCAGTCACTCGGGGCGAGGTCCTCGGTTCTGCTGGCCCATCTCAGGCCGATCTGTGTGAGGAACAAAGTCATTTTTGTAATATTTCAGTCAGCTCCAAGCTCCCCTGAAAGTGCAGTTGTGAATTCTCTGTAAGGAAAATACAACCAACCTATGAACATCAAGTCATAAATAATACCTAGAGCAAGCAAGCAAGGGCTGGGCCTGGCTGCCCATGGTGACTCTGCTGATAGAGAGGTGCAGGAACCATCCTATCAGCACCCGTACAGCGTGCTGAACCTCCACGGACCCATTTCTTTACCATAAGGAGAACAAGAGAGCCTTTGCTTCGCAGGGCCATTCTGTGCTTGATGCAGGACACAGGAATGTGATGTGATACTATTTGTCACAGATTTGCAGAAAACATTTAAATCACTGTTTTCTGGAGGAAGTAGGATTCTGGGGGCCTATCTTTGTCCCAGCTTAGTCTGTGCGCTTGCCTCTGGGTGGAGTGCGCAGCCTCTGAAAAGTTGGCAGCCCCTTTCCTTCCTGACTGTGCGCACCATGGAGAATGGAACACTCATGGTAGAGTCCAGCCACCCCCAAATTTAAAACTGCCTTTCATTAACGAGACCAAATATATCTTTTTTTTTTGGCTAAGAATCAATGTATAATATAAACATCTCGTGATGTTTACACTGCCATGGGAATGACATAGTTTGAAAGCAAACAGCGGCTAAGGATGTAACTCATGGTAGCGTACATGCCAGTATGCACAAGGCACTGAGTTCAATCCCCAGCACTGCCACAAAGATGAGAAATTCAAAATGGCCTGTGTGGCAAGATGTGCTGTTTCACTCAAAGACTTGGGGGCAGCCTTGCCCACGAGGTGATAAGGGAGCAATTCAGGCGGAAACAAAAATCAAGTTTCAAAGGTGCAAGCAGAGGCTGACCCTGGCGATAGTGGAGAAAATGAAAGCAACAGGGAGGCAGGCGAGAGACTGAGTCAGAAAGAGAGCATGTCTGCCCATCTACAGGATGTAGGCAGCAGTAAGACTTGGGATATTGCCATGGGAACCACATTATGGTGCTGAGCAGAGGGATAGCTTACTTATCTTTGGGAAGGGAACTCTGGTTGGGAAAAGATCACTGGGACTTCCAAGGAGGGAGTGACTATAGTGTTATGTAGGCTTTTGTATGTGTGTGGGTGTGTGGTATGTCCCCAAGAAGCCTGTCACACAAGAGGTTTGGAGATCATAGGGAAAGCTATGTGTCTCTAGAGATGACCCCTTCCCCTCTCCCCTCTTCTCTTCCTTCCCTCCATCCCTCTCCCTGCATCAGGGCATCAGCCAGACCAAAGTGGCAACTCCATCAAGGACCACTTGGTTGCCCAGCAAGTCTACTAGACTTATTTACATGGATGAGGGGTTACCTCCAGCTCTCAGGTGAGGGGGTCTGATGACCCTCCCTCCCCAACCCTACCGTCTACAGAGGAATACCAACTGGCTGGCTCCTGTCCATCACAAATGCTCAGACAAAGAGGGCGATTGGCCTGACCAACTCAGAAGACAGCATTTCACAGCATAGGTTGCTCGTCACTACTTTGGCCATCCCAAGAGTGATGTAGAAGGAAGGCGTCCACGATTATTCCTCTTGTAAAATTTAACTATTTAGCATCTGAGCCTTTGTATACCGTTGTCAAGTTGGTCCCAGTCTTCCCCGTTTCTTACACTGGAGAGGAAAGAGCTCACCCAGGGAGAAAGATGGAGACACTGGGGAGTCAGGAGGACCTGGGGTGAAGGCAGGATGAGTCACAGTCAGGGCATGTATTTCCAGCCATTGGTGTTGCAGGCACAGGAATACCAATGTCTATCCCAGTGGCATGACCCTTGATCTGCTTCTGTGCACAATGCACCTCACTAGAGAGAAAATGGAGTGTCCATACATAATTACCCTTCCATTAGTAGTCAGCCCAGAGGCACAGCAGCCTTGTGACACAAAAGCCTCTGAACATTTGGCATGCATCCTGCACTCACAGGCTACTTGAAGTCCATACCAGTAGAACAGAAATCTAGACAAAAACTAACTTTGGAAGGAATTTTGAGAAATAACTTTTCCCCAGGATCCTTGAAACACAGCATGTAGAGGATCTTTCAGTGTTAAGAAAGCATAGAACTCCTTTTGGAAGGACATCAAGAGAAAGAAAGTACTAGAAGCAGGCAAAATATCTATGGTTCCCAAAAGAGGAAGCACACAGAAATCAGAGCCAATACCTCCCTGAGAAAGTTATTGCAAGGAAAATAAATCAGAAACCTTCCAGTGTATCCTGAGATTGTTATGTTCCTAAAACTAAATCAGAGTCACAAAGAGGGACGGAAAGCCCACGCAGAAGCTCAGGCCCCACAGCCAACTGAGAACAGAAGGCAAGCTGTGAGGTGCTTTGTGCCGAGGAAACTCTGGGATCCACCTCTTTCAGTATCCCTGGCAGTCGAAGGCATTAGCAAGCAGAGATGGGGCAAGGCGTGCCTGGGAAGTTTACTGGGAGCCACGTTCCCTTTGATATTTTGGCATTTGCTTTATGTTTCTCGCTACTGAAGCAAAATTTTGCAGATAAAGTAAACTATAAACGGGAGAAACTTAAGCTGCTCACACTGCTGGAGGCTGGGACGTCAAAGAGCACTGTGCTTGCTTCTGGTGAGGGCCCCAGGGATGCGACCTAACATGGCAGGCAGGTGAGCCTGTACATGTGAAATGGAAGGAAATCAGGTAAAACACTTTCTGTCTGTCCTGAATTCCACCCAGGTCAGAACAGCACCAGTCATCGTAGACATCTTCCCCCTTTCTCCTAATTTATTTATTTATTTATTTATTTATTTATTTATTTATTTATGTGTGTGGGTGTGCATGTGTGTGTGGGTGGGTAGGTGTGCAAAGAGTTCAAAAGGGGATGCCACCCTCCCCTGGGGCTAGAGTTACAGGGTGTTTGTGAGCCACCTGATGTGGGCACTGGGATTAGATCTCTAGTTTGAATGGAGCAGTGCCTACTTTCACGTGCTCAACCATCCCTCCAGCTCCTCAACCCCTTCTATTTACACAATCAGAAATTACATCTCATCATGGATTTGGGCCAGTAAGACCACACCAAAGATCATTTCCATTTTCACACCTTGCACTCCTAATCACTTGTCAAAGACTACCCTAAAAAATTTAGCTTGGATTTGCACCAGATTCCCTCCCTACCCTCAGTGTTCCACCCTCCATCTCCTGGGCAGGCTCCATTCCCAGGCCCCATCTCCATCTGCAGTCCTGGAGGCAGGCAGACATCAAGAGGTAACAGTTCCAGAGACAGGCAACCATCAGAGAACAACTGTCCCAGAGACTAGCAGCCATCAGGGAACAGTACCAAACATCAGGAAATAACAGAGACAATCATCAGAGTCCAACAACTCTCCACTCACCTCATTTCATGGGCCCATCTCCACCTGCAATACCAGAGACCAGCAGCCATTAGAGACTACCAGCTCTCCCTGTATCTCTGGAGGGCTCCTACCACCCAGGAAAACCAGAGGTCTGCTACCACCCAGGACCACCACCAGTTCTACCTACAATTTTATTGGCCTACTACCATCAGGTACCAACAGATATACTACTACCAGGGTCAACCAGACAGCTTGTGGTCAGCATAAGAACACAAAACCCAGGGCCACATGACACCTCCAGAACCCAGCTATCCCATTTCTGCAAGCCCTGGATACCCTAACACAGATGAACCAAAAGAAATTGATCTTAAATCTGATGTTATGAAAATAATAGAGGGACTGAGAGAGGAAAGCAAATCTCTCAACGAAATACAAGAAAATACAATCAAATTGAGGAAGGAATTGAATAAATCCCTTAAAGAAACACAGGAAAATACAGTCAAACAGGAGAAAAAAACATGAATAGATCTGTTCAAGATGTAAAAATAGAAATAAAAGCAATTAAGAAAAACACAATCTGAGGCAAGCCTGGAGATGGAAAACCTAGAGAGGAGAAGCGGAACTACAGACCCAAGCATCATCAACAGGATACAAAGAGATGCAAGACAGAATCTCAGGTATAGCAGATATGACTGAAGAAATCAACACATCAGTCAAAGAAAATGTTAAATATAAGAAGTTCCTGATTCAAAACATCCAAGAAATCTGGGACACTCTGAAAAAAACAAATCAGAGAATAATAGAAAGAGAAAGAGAAGACTCCCAGCTCCAAGGCCCAGACAATATTTTCAATAAAATCATAGAAGAAAACTTCACCAAACTAAAGAAAGGGATGGCTACAAAAAGTTTACAAAACTCCAAAATACATTGGACCAGGAAAGAAAATCCTCCTGCCATAAAATAATCAAAACACTAAATGCACAGAACAAAGAAAGAATATTAAAAGCTGCAAGGGAGAAAGGCCAAGTCACATATAAAAGTAAACCTATCAGAATTACACCTGACTTCTCAACAGAGACTACAAAAGCCAGAAGAGTCTGGGCTGATGTCATGCAGACACTAAGAGACCACAGATGTCAGCCCAGACTATTATACCCAGCAAAACTTTCAATTACCATAAATGGAGAAAATAAGACATTCCATGACAAAATCAAGTTTAAACAGTACCTATCCACAAATACAGGCCTACCTAAGATACTAGAAGGAAAACTCCAACCTGAGGAGGCTAACTATACCCAGGAAAGCACAGGAAATAAATGACTCCACATCCACAAAACCAAGGGAAAGGAAAATCTCTCTCTCTCTCTCTCTCTCTCTCTCTCTCTCTCTCTCTCTCTCTCTCTCTCTCTCTCTGTCACCTCCAGCATCAGCATCAAAATGACATGAATTAACAACCACTGGTCATGTAGAATCAAGACCTTTGCTTCCAGTGCATGCATACATGACATATACAAACAGGTATGTCCCCCAGATTGATAAAGCCATTGTGATAAGGCCATTGTGTCGTATGGAGAAGCCTACTGATAAAGGAGCTCGGGACCTCAGGCTCAGCTACACCCCAGGCCAGCATCTGAAACAGCATTTTGGGACTTGTTAGAAACATGAATTACACCGTATATCTCAGATCCAGTGGCCCAGACACTCTCAAAAGAGACTTGGGTTTTGTTTGAAGAAAGCCGCAAAGCCACTACCATCCATGCTAATGCCAGAAAGCTATAGATGTCATCGCAGCAGAGGAGGGAGGATGGAGTGCTGAGGTTCTCGTGCATGGAGAGTGCTAAAGATACTTTATGCTGCCTTTCTGGCTTTGTTTTGTTTTTATTTCCTTTTGTAAAGATTTCTTTAACCCTCATGTGTACGAGTGCTTTGCCTGCCTGCATGTCTGTAGGTCATGTGGGCCTGGTGCCTACAGAGATCAGAGTGGGCATCAGGTCCCCCCTGGAACTGGCACTACAGGTAGTTTAAGAATCACAACGTGGGTTCTGAGAATCAAAGCTGTGTAAGAGCAGCCAGTGCTCTTAACCACTGAGCCATTTCTCCAGCCCTTTGTTTTGGTTTTACATAATCAACACTTCGTTAATCAACCCAGCCTCGGTATGGAATACGCCATCACTCTGTGCTTCTTTGGGTATCATAATCCTTCTTCCAGGTGTCAGAACTCAGGCTGAGTGATGAGTTGTGCGTTGCCAGGGGGCTCACCTTCACACCCGTCTTTTATGTTTTTCCACCAGTTCAACAAACACACACACGCAAACCTATTTTGTGCCTTCTTGACCCTACACAAAAAAAATAATAAGTTTTAGTTTCTGGGAGAAGTATTTGGGTGGTTCTGAGGAAAGCTGAGTCTCAGAAGTTTTTCTTCAGGCAAAGGGGGATGTAAGTGGCAAACAGAGGTGCTGTCTTAAGCAAGAGAAATGCACGCGTGGAAGGAGGCGTGGGTGGGGATAGGAAACAGACCCAAGCAGTAAGGGAGGAGAGCTTTGCATGATGCCTAGAAAGTGGAGATGCAGGCTGGGCTGTAACTGGGTTGGTAAGCTGCAGGCTGGGCTGTACCTGGGTTGGTAAGCTGCAGGCTGGGGTGTACCTGGGTTGGTAGAATGCTCCCTTAGCATGCATGACGTCCCCTGATTACAACTAGGCTTGGAGGGAAATGCCATCCAGCTGAGCGCTCTGGAAGTAGAGGCAGCAGAATCAGGAGTCCAAGGTTACCCTCAGCCATATAGCAAGTTTCAGGCTAGCCTAGTCTACCTAAGAGATGAAAAGAAGTTCAAACCTTGGCCTTCCTGAGAGCAGAAGTACACTCAACCCTTAGCCTTGATGCCGCTGAGCCTTGGACCATATCTGAAGGTGATCAACAACTAAAGATGCCGTGAAAGCACACCCCAGAAAGCAGCTAGTCCTGTGACTCGCATGTTTCCTGCATAGTAGGATTACCTCAGGAAATTTACCTACTCGGGTGCCCATTTTCCAGCCTCCAAAACAATTGATTCAGCTAGACTGGGTGTGACTCAGCACTTAGTGGTTTAAAAGATACCCCAGGTGAGTCTGCCCTGTAAAGAAGTTTGGAAAGACCAACGGAATGTGTGGAATGGACAGTCTGGAAGAACACGGCCAAGTAAATGAAGAGCAGAGGTGTTGGAATACAACTCTCATGAAGGAAGGAGAACAGTGTGCCTCTGTGCTAAAGTAGCTCTCTGATGTCTGGATAAAACATCTCCGGAGAGACCCATCCTCAGACGTAGCCCTGTGTATCACTGAAATTCAAGGGCCCCAGGAGGGACAAGGCAGAGGAATACACCACCACGAAAGAAACACATTAAATCCAATTCATTGTATACATTGGGAGGGTCCTGAATTCAAGTGCAGAGAGACAGGACTAAGAGGAAGGGCAGCAGGGTGCTTGAGTTCAGCGAACTGTGGGGCTCCAGTTCTGTACGACACAGACTTCTGACAATGTACGGTGGTGATAATTACATGAGATTGACTCAACTGTACATTTCCAGATAAATAAAATGGCATATTTTATGTTATGTGGGATATGTCACATTATAAATATAAATTTTCAAAAAAAAATGGAGAAGCTTAAAACCCAAAAGCCATTGTTGGTCAATGGCCCAACCATTAGGCCTGCAGGATCTCAAATGTGATTGTGTGTGAGAAACTCAGCAATTCTTTGAAGAGCACCGCAACCCTATTGCTAATGCCCAGATGAGCTGATTTAATTGGCCTAGAGTGGATCCCCCAAAAGTGTCTTTAAGTGGTTCCCCAGGTGATTCTAATGTGTAGCTATGGTTGCGAATTGCTGTACTAAAGCACAGTTAATTAAATAATTATCACTAATAACAATTATTGAAAGAAGATGAAAATGAAAATAATAATTTAATAACAATCTGGCTCTAAACTTCCGTATTGTATTTACTTCTCCACCAAGTGAAAAAATAATTAAGTTAGTGTGTTACTGAGCTTCCTGTATAGCTCTGGGGGATTCTCAGAGCCCTGCAGGACACCTGGGATTGTGGATACCCACGCCATTCCGTGACAAGATTCCAGTATGTCTGTTCTTGGGTGAGGTTCAGAGACCAGTTGAATTTGGGAACAGAGGTCTCCTGGGGCCATCTGAGTGTCCACTTGTCTTAGGCTAGATGTGTGACAGAAGCAATGTCCCTAGTGGGAGCTACTGAGTCACTCCTGTAACTATGAGTCCTCGTTAGTTTGAGCTGTTTGTTTGTCAACTTGACATATATTAGAATCATCTAGGAAAAGGGAACCTCAACAGAGCAAATGCCCTCGCAGACCTCCCTACAGTTCCATCTGATGGAGGCATTCTCTTGATTCCTAACTGATGTGGGAGGGTCCAGCCCACTGTGGGTAGAGCTACCCCTAGGCAAGAGGTCCTGGGTACTTTTTTTTTAATCAACTAAGCAAGCTATGAAAGTAGCATTCCTCCATGGCCTCTGGTTAAGCTCCTGCCTCTAGGTTCCTGACATGACTTTCTTTGATGATAGATTCCAATTTGTAAGATGTAGTAAACCTTTGCCTCCCCAAGGAGCTTTTGGTCGACAGTTTATCACAGCAACAGAACAGCAAACCAGGGCAACATGTTAAATATAGTGTGTGTGTGTGTGTGGATGTGTGTGTGTGTTGGGGAGGGATATATGCCACTATGCATGTGTGGGTGTCAGAAGACAATTCGTGGGAGTCTGTTCTTCCCTTCTAGCATGTGGGTCCTGAAGATCGAACACAGGTCATCAGGCTTGGGAGCAGGTGCATCAGGCTTGGGAGCAGGTGCATCAGGCTTGGGAGCAGGTGCATCAGGCTTGGGAGCAGGTGCATCAGGCTTGGGAGCAGGTGCATCAGGCTTGGGAGCAGGTGCATCAGGCTTGGGAGCAGGTGCATCAGGCTTGGGAGCAGGTGCATCAGGCTTGGGAGCAGGTGCCTTTACCCACTGAGACTCAAAGCTTCATAAGGAGTGGGCTGCAATAAGATGCTTGTGGCCGATGGAGACTATGGGTGTTGAGCATGTTTAAGGTAGACGAGGCTAAGCTGTGATGTTTTGCTGGTGAGATGTGTTAAGTGCAGTTTAGAGTGAGGACATCACTCCTGGTAAGTTGAGGAGCACATGAGTGGGCAAAATAAAGCCATAAGTAAATGGACCAGTGACCTTACATAATGAAGTAAATGCGAAGTGCATATCAATCCTAAATTTACTTTATAATTAACAGAGGTAAAGTAGTCTTGAGGTCAGAAAACAGTAGAAAAATTAGATATTGTGATTTTTCTTTATTTTCCACTTTTCTTTCATTGTAAGCTTTAAAAAATAGCGTTACTCTTATGTGTGTATGTCTATGTGTGCACACACGCACAGGACTGTAGTACCCACAGAGACCAGATAAGGGTGACCAATGCTCTGGAGCGGGAATCACGGATAGGTGTGAGCCACCTAGTACGGGTGCTAGGAGGAGACTCGGGTTCTCCGGAAGATCAGGAGCTCTTAACTGTTGAGCCAGTTCTCCAGCACAGACTCTGTCATTTCTAAGGCTTTTGTTTATTGTGTATTCACAGGGCCACTCTGTCTCACACACACACACACACACACACACACACAGCTACTCTTGTTTATAAAGTTGGCTAGTGAGCACGTTGACTTGATCCAGGGACCCTGATGAGGTTGCCAGTTGCCTGTGTTATGCTTCAGATTTAATGTGAAGCCTACGGGATGTGCCGGCATGAGGGATCTCCCACACGGAGCGCTCTATACCAAGAAGCTGCTTGTTAATTCAAGATGCTACAAGGCCTATATTCAGCAGAAGTATACGCTAGTGTGGTGGAGGAGCACTCCTGTCAGATGGGATCGCTTCCTGACAGCTCCTCGCAGGCTCCTCTCCTGCACGGCGGCACGGCCTTGAAATGGTATGTGGGGCTGCAAGTTCTCAGACATCAGTGGCACAGGCCCAGCCGAGTGCTGATGGCAATGGTTAATGAAAGGCACCCCCATCCCATCCCCAATCTAGGATGGGGCTGTTAAAACGCCACGCTTTCTTTTCTTTTTTTTTTCTTCCATTGTTTTGAGACAGTGTTTCCGCAGCCAGCTGGTCTCAACTTCTCAAATTTGATATATAGATGAAGTTAACCTTGAGCTTCTGATGCTCCTGCCACTACCTCTCAAGTTATCTGCCATCACACACAGCTTGAAAGGGATAGTGCGTGTGTGCAAGTGTGTGTGTGTGTGTGTGTGTGTGTGTGCGCACGCGCACATGTGTGTGTCTGTCTGTGTGTCTGTGTGTGTGTATATGTATGTGTGTGTGCACCTGCATGTGTGTGTGGGTGTGTCTGTGTATATGCGTGTGTGGGTGTGTCTGTGTGCCTGTGTCTGTGCGTGTGTGTATGTATGTGTGTATGTGAGTGTGTGTGTGCATGTCTGTGTGCATGTGTGTGTGCACGTGAGGGTGTGGGTGTGTCTGTATGTCTGTGTGTGTGTCTGTCTGTGTGTGTGTATGTGTGTGAGTGTGTGCGTGTGTGCATTCCTGTGCTCATATGTGGCAGTCAGGACAACCTCACGTGCTAGTCTTCAGGTATCTTCTACCTGTGATTTGAGTCAGGGTCTCTCACTGGCCTGTAACTCGCTGCAGGCCTGGCTAGCTGACCCTGGGGCATGCAAGGATCTGCTTGTGTCAGCCTCCTCCCACCTCTCCATCGCTGGGATTGTGAGTGTGTGCCACTCTGCCCAGCTTTTTAATGTGAGTTCTGAGGGCCTGAACTAAGGTCCTCACACTTGTGAAGCTAACGCTTTGCCAGCTGCACCATCTCACCATTCCCCTAAGGAATGGTTCCATGATGCACGACATATGTAAGTCATGTGTCTCGGGAGAGCATGGAACAGCAATAGCTGATGCTATCTCGTGCTGCAGGACCACTGCCCATAGGATGCCACAGGACAATGCGTGTGGATGCACTAGTGACTGACCAATCTGCATGCCATATCCCTCCCATCCTTCCAGTACCATGTGACTTCAAATTAAATCTCACAAAAGAAAAAAATATATATCATCCTAACAAGGTGTTATTTAATGCTTCAGACAGCCTTTGATCAGGGTTCAGTTTGAAGCCAGAGCCTGAAGCTGTAATTGAGATTGATATGAAGTCTTCATTCAGATATCTCCTCCTCCTCCTCGTCTCTCTCTCTCTCTCTCTCTCTCTCTCTCTCTCTCTCTCTCTCTCTCTCTCTCCTCTCTCTCTTCCTCTCTCCCTCTCTTTCTCTCCCCACCTCTCTCTCCCTCCCTCCCTTCCTTCCTCCCTCCTCCATCTCTCTCCTAAAAAGTATACACAAAAAGAAATCCAGATCACTTAAAAATAAAGGAAAGCTACTTTTAAAATGATATCAGCACATATTTATGCTTCTGATAGTTTTAAACATTATTAAAGAAGGAGAAGGATATTTTTAGATACGAAAAGTAAAAACAAACCAACCAAACAAACAGACCTAAGATGTGCCTAACCTTTACTGATTCAATTACGATTGTAAGATTTAACTTTTGAATTTCTCTTGTCTGCATTGTTTTGGTTTCTGCCTTAATAGATCTCTGAACACACCTTCCACGATGGGAAAACATGGCTCTTTACACGCATTGAGCTGGTAAATGTTCCTTACAGCCCAGCATTGGACAGAGAGACAGGGATGAGGCAAGGGGTGAATGCCACAGCCTTCAGTGCCTATCCAGGGTGCAAAATGAAAACACTCACAAAAATGCTTACAGTATAAAACAATAATATCACATTAAAAGTCTGAATAAGTTGTGCATAGTGGAGAATTCTGTAATCACAGGACTGGGGAGCAGAGGGGAATCAAGGCAGGAGGATCATGAGTTCAAATCCAGCTTGGGCTACATAACAAGACCATGTATCAAGGGTAGGGGATAAATGGGAGCCAAAATAAGACCTTAGAAAGGCAGCTTGGGACTGGTTTACATTTAATAATGAGATATGAAGATAGGGTATGTGTGTATGTGTGTTCCCTCATCTGTTTAGATGGTAGAATTCTGTTTAGTTCCTGCCTTACCTGCTCAAAACCCTGACTTTATCAGATATGGTTGATGCACATCCAACACTTGGAGGCAGAGGACAAGAAGCTCAAAGTCACCTTCAGCTATGGAGTGAGTTCAAGGACAGCCTGAGTGACAAGAAGCCAGCAGACCTTCTCTGGATGAATAAATACATAAACACACACACATACACACATACACACATATACACATACACACACACATACACACACACATACACACACACATACACACACACATATACACACACATACACACACACACATACACACACACATACACACACATACCCATACATACACATACACACACATACACACACACATACACACACACATACACACACACATACACACACACACACACACACACACACACACACACATACACACACACATATACACATACACACACACACACACATACACACACACATACACACACACATACATACACACATACACACACACACATACACACACACATACACACACACACACACACACACACACATCACACACACATACACACACACACACACACACACACATACACACACACATACACACACAACTACCTCACACATACACACACCAATACACACACACATATACACTACCACATACACACACATACACACACACATACACACACATACACCACACATACACACACATACACACACATATACACACACATACACACACACATACACACACACATACCCATACATACACATACACACACACATACACACACATACACACACACATACACACACACATATACACACACATACAAACATACATACACATATACACACACATATATACACACACATGCACACACACACACACACACACACACACACACGTAAATAAACAATGAAAATGGAGGCGAGAGTAATCCACCTACATTAGATAGCCGTGGGGAACAGAGCAGGGGACAGGGTGAGCACTAAATTAAAGGAAGTTACTGAACACGCTGAGGTTGAGAGTCAACTTTGAAATAAACTATTTTATATCTGTTAAAAGGAAAAAAATCTATGAATACTTGCAGGAGCCAAAAGACCTGGCAAAGGAACCCTGGCCTGGCTGGTGGCAAAACTGCCTGGAAGGTTAGGTGGCCTTAGACATCACACACCTCTGTGTCAGTGTTTTCAGTGTACCACCTGGTCAGCCATTGCCTTGAAACAAATGACTTGAAACACAGCACAGCATCTCAACATGATGTTCACTCAGCCACCGCTGCAGCCAGTGCTACTGGGAACAGCCATCTCTGCTCCAGTGGGCACCTACTAGGCAGCCTGAAGCCAGGACTAAAATCCACTGCAGAGTCCTCCTCTCTGGGGTCTGCTGCTATTGGGTCCTCAGCTGGAATTAGCATCCCAGATTCCTTCACTGGGCTCTATGCTTTCTCAAACTTGGCAGCTCGCTTCCCAAGGAAAGTACCCCACGCGTATCTGCCTGCCTTCTCTGACCTAGCCTCAGGAGTCACTTGGTAAAAACATCCGCACAGTCTATTGGTTGAAGCCTAGCTTGATTCCCACACAAAGACAAATGACTCCAGTTCTAGGTGGTGGAGTGGAGTGTATCTAGACCGACAGGTAGCCCGGTAAGTACGGTCTGCACACCTGCGTACATCCTAAACCATGTGTGACGGCTAAAGAAAGCTCGGTGCAAGATATCTGTAACAAGCAAAGCATCTTATTGTGGCCCCAAATGCAGAGACATTCTTCCTGTCCTCTAAGGACACACAGCTATAAACGCACACACCAGCGAACACCCGCGAGGCCAGGGAAAGGCACAAGTATGGACACACAACAAGCTGAGTGGACAATGGGCTCAGGTGGTGTCCTAGTCGGGGAAAGACAGCGCAAGGTCTGGAGAGCACTGTTAGGGACCTTAGTCTAGATCCACAGGGAGACACAGGTGTGGCAATGTGTTCCTGTAACGACACAGCAGGATCCCTGGAGCTCACCAGCTTTCCAACCTAGTCAGGCCAGAAAAGCAGAGACTCAGTGAGAGGTGCTGTCCCCCTAAATAAGGTTGAGAGTTATCAGGAAAGACATAGTGTCAACGCTTCACCTCTACAAACATATGAGCACATATGCATGGAACGCATGCACTGGAACACACACGTGTGTACACACACATACACACACAGAGACACATACACACACACACACACACACACACACACACACACACACACGGCACTGTCAGAGCCAGATTAAAGAAGGGATCAAGGGATGCGGGGCATACATAAAGTCAAGGACTTCAAATCATAAAAACGGAAAGTCAGAAGGGTCCCCATATCACTGGGCAAGAGACAATAGTAGAAATATGAGTGTATTCTGTTTGTATTTTCACAGCCAGAGAAGGGTTGAGAGACTAGGAAGGACTATCCACCTGCTTAGCAGGGATTTACTGATAGGATACAGAAAGGATGCTGTGTGAAGGGTAGTGTGCAGAAAATTTACAACTAGGGTCACTGTGGTCATAGCTGAGCATGCAGCCTGTAGCTAGTCAGCTTAACTGGCCCTGCTAAACACAGACATGGAGGGTGAGGCCAAATATTTTACAGTGTGAAAATCATTAGGTGTACTTTGGGCACAATTTTCATTCTTCAAAACATCATATGGTTACTAAAATCAAATTTATGACCTCTACAAGTTGAAAAATGTAGTGGATGTAAATATGTTTTTGTTTTGATCCCAAGTGTGGCATGTGAAACAGACTTGTGTGAGGCTGTGCAGTGTTTTTCTGCTGGAAACACTTGTGAGAGAACACGTGATGTTTATCCACTAGAAGAGGAACTGGTAAACATCCTGGTATGGATTCTGAGAGGATATATATATATATATGCCCAAAACAAGAAGAGACTGGGCTTTTTGGTCTTGGCATCATTTCCTATTGTTTGGCTGTTCATCACTCCCCTTTGAGATGCTCCTAGAGAGAACTGCTCCAGAGAATGCTGTGAGGTTCCGGCTGCTGCTCCAGTTCTGGCTGCTGCACTTGCAGTCACCTTTGCTGAATTGCTGGTTTGCTGTCTAACGGGTCTGCTGGAATCCTACTGACTACACCAGTGGATCTAAAAAGGTCTGCTTCTCCTATCCCCATTAACCTCTTTTCTCTCCTGTCTAGGGTAGGTGGGTTGGAAGGGATGTATAAGCATTAAAGAACCCCAAATAAAGTAGGTTTGGAAAAGTTCAAAGCCTACAATAAAACATATAAGATTTCAAGTGATTGAAGCATATACACATACATACGTGTGTAAATATATTTGCTACATATGTATATATAAGTACACAGATACAGTGCATATATGTATACATATGTGTGTGTGTATACACACACACACACACACACACACACACACATACATTGTTAAAAGAATGAACATACATACAAGTAGACAGAAACAACTGTAACAAACTGATACCATAGTTCTTGACTGGTTTGTGGAGAGTAAATGCTTACTCCGACTCTTTGCCTGTTTTGAATATTGTGCAAATGTTGATTTAGTGACTGAGTAAAAGGTTTGATTTAAGGTCCACCCTTCAAATACCACACCCTCAGGAAGATTGATGAGAAACCTGACCCTTGCTCTCCATCCCAGCATCCCAGAGCAGAGGTTCCACTCATTCCTCCAAACCGCTTTGGATCTGCTCACAGGCCTCTTCTGCGGAACCTTGTTCAGCATCACTTAGTCAGTTCTTCCCAAAGGATGCAGCCCTGCCAGGGGGCGGTTGCCCCTGCTTCAGCGCAGTGAGCACAGTTGGCATTAACCAGTGACTGAACTGAAATGGACTCAGAGTGCATTGGGAACTATGTAGGCCACCCTCCTAGTTTCATCTCTGTTACTGTGATAAATTACTCTGGCACAAAGCAATGAAAGGAAGAAAGGGGTTAGTGGGTTCACAATTCCAGGTCACAGCCCATTATTTCAGGGAAGTCAAGGCAGGAAATTTAAGTGTCACAACCATGGTCAACAGCAGAGAGAATAAATAAACGCACAGGCCCCACTTGCTTCCTCTCAGCCAGCTTTCTCCCCTCTTATATTGTTCAATACATCCTGCCTAGGGAATGCCACTACCCACAGTGGACCAGATCTACTTCAACTGACAATCGAGACTGTCCCTTACAGGCCAATCTGACCTGGGTGCTTTCTCATTAAGACTCTCTTCCCAGGTGATCCTAGCTTGCGTCAAGGTGACAGTTAAAATTAGCTGGCAGGGGAATGTATAAGCTATTTAAGTAATAAGACTGATTAATGATCCTGCAATGAAGAAGCACAGGACATTTTCCAGTGACCAGTGATGGATCATTTTGAATGATGAAATACAAGCAGTAATATTTGTAATGCCATTGATCCCTTTCAAGATCTCTGGGGGGAAGGGGGGACAGCAATTCCTGTCAACTGCAGCTGGATTCTCCGACCAGGAGAGTCAATGTCTGGTGCCTAGGAGCCCGGCCTATTGTTCCCCGTGATACATTAGACATCCAAGAGCTCAGTGTAGGATTATCTGATCGTTTTAGCTCTATCTCTTATGTCCCTACTAGGCCATAATCACCAGGGTGGACAGAAACCATCTTTCTTCTTACCTAAAGATCTTGAATACTGGTCCATCTCCGAAGCCGTAAAAGTTAGACAGCTTCAGGCTCCTCTGTGAGTTCAAATCCAGTAATATAGTCACTTCTCCATTGACCCTGAACACCATTATGGCCCACAAGATACAATTAGACATTTTGAAAACTGAAGATTATTATCATATATTTAGCATCTTCAAGCCCACAAACTTTCCAGTAACATGTGCCAGATTCTGTATGGCCATTATCCCAATCGTAACAGCATCCATTTGCTAAATGCAGACTATGAGGTCCATGTGGTAACCGGCATGGACTAGCGCTATTTAGTTATCTCAAAACTCCAGAGGCGTGTGATAGCTTTATATTCATTCCTGCTGAGTGACCTCATGCCATGCCCAATTTCTGAGCTAGTAAGTACATTTAGCTGGATGGCCACAAATATCTTCTATTTTTTAATTCACTCTGCCAGTAGAAAATGACCTGTGAATACACTAGAGCCATGAAAGAACAGTAAGACACGACCTTTATATTATTGCTGACTTTTCCATCTTAAGACAATGGGCATATTATTTTCATTTCCCATCATTTCAAGAATAAAAAACCGCTCAAGGGAGGAGAGAAGCATTCACTTGGGTTCACAGTTTGAGGGGTTTGCCCTACCATGATGGGGTGGGACTGGAATTATGAGAGCAGGAGCAGGAGGCAGCTGGTCACATGGCATCTGTAGTCAGTAAGCAGAGGGATGCTCGCTCTCAGGTCACTCTCTACCTTTTAATTTTTTTCTCTTGTTATTTGACATTATGATATAGTTACATTATTTCCCCTTTCCTCTCCTCCCTCCAAACCCTTCCATATACCTCTTCTTTAAAATTCATGTCCTCTTCTTTCATTAATTGTTGTTACATATACATACACACACACAAATATAAGTATGAAACGTGTGTGTGTATGAGTGTGTAATAAAATATATAAATGCAACCTGCCCCATCTGTATGTTTTTATGAATTTATTGCCAACCATTCAGTATGAGATAACCAATTGGTACGTTCTTCCCTGGGCAGGACTTTTTTTTTTTTTTTCCCCTCTCAATATTCCTTAGTTGTCTATAGTTCTCTGTATATTGTTGATGTCTCATGGACTTTCCCTCTCTCCACTTTAGCATGTCTGCTGTTGTCATCCTTGTTCAACTCATGTTTAGCCGGTCATGTTGATGAGACTTGATGGGTGTAGCTTCTGACATTCCTAGGAGACACAACCTCACAGCAAACCTCCTGACCTTCTGACTCTTACAGTCTTTCATCCCCTTCTTCAGCAATGTTCCCCCAAGCCTTACATGCAGGAGTTGTTTTGTAGATGTATCATTGGGACTGGGCTCTACAACTTCACTTTTGATTGGCTGTGGTTTTCTGTAATGGTCTCTGTTGCAAAGAGACGTTTCCTCAGATGAGAGATGGGGGCTACACTTACATGTGTGCACAAAGACAAATTTTCAGAGTGTAGTTAGGAATTAGGCTGGCTTGGTAAGGTGGTTGTTGCTTCTCCTCCTGGATCCATGACATGCTCTGGGTCCTGGGACCAGACTCCAGGAAATGATGCCACCCACATCCTAGTTAGTGTTGACTGTCAACCAGATACAGCCTAGGGTCATTGAGAAAGGAGTTGCCTAGATCAGATCGCTTGTGAGTGCGTCTATGGGGGCTTGTTTTGATTGTTCATAGATGTTGAGGGCCCTGCCCACTGTGGGCAGCACCATTCCCTAGGTGGTGCTGGATGGGCCCAAGCCTGAGTGAATGCCACAGCATTGCTCCGTGGATTATGGTTCAAGTCTTCCCCTGACTTCTTCCAGTGCTGATTTGCGACATGGAAGTGTAAAGCCAAATAAAACTCTTCCTCCCATAATAAGACCAGAACAACCCACATTTAAAGTGGATCTTCCCACCCTAGTTAAGTGAATGTAGAAATGTCCTCATCGACATGCCAAGGGTTTTGTCTCCCAGGTAGAAACCTAGCAGTTTGGCAATTCATATTAACTGTCACACCATGGGGCTGAGAGCAGGATGAAAATTGTTCTTGTACCACTAGGATGGTCTGTTTGTCTATCTGCTAACAGAATGAAAAGAATCATCAGGAAAAAAACAGAAGCCCTGGTGATGGTTCATCTTGGCTGTCAACTTGGTTGGATTTGTAATCAACTAAGGGACACACCTCTGGAAGGCCTTTGTAGAATTTTCTGGAAAGGTTAGCTAAGGAGAGAAGACCCTCCCTAGAGTGGGCAGCCCTTTCCACTAGCAGCCTGAGTCACAGACTCCCATTGTAACTGGAGTTGGGGTTAAGGGACAAAGTGTCTCGTCTGCCTGCTGTCACTCTGCTGGCTGAGCTTGTGTGCTGCAACTGACCTTTGATGATGTCAGAGCCCATCTTCTTCAACCTTCTAATGTGGCTGAAAACCAAAAGCCCTCGAAGAACCTCCTCACCCTTCAGTGCCGACTGAAGCAGCTGGGACTGCTGGAGTGAGCACCCACCAGGTTCTCAGCTTCTCCAGCATATAGGCGGCCATTGCAGACCTACCTAGCACCTACTGTAAAAGCCACTCTAACATGTTCGCCTTTGTAATACATACATACTCCTTCTACCAGCAGTGGAGCGCTAAGAAGAGGAAACCAGGCGGCAAGGGGAGGCTTTAACCAAAGTGAAGTGTTCATGGGAAGTTACGATATTTCAACCCAAGTTACAGACACACACACACACACCGACACATACATACACGCTGACACACACACCAACACACACACATGCCAACACACACACACACACACACCAACACATACACACACACACCAACACACACATACTGAGATACACACACACATGTACACACACACACCAACACACAGACACACACACACACACACAGTAAGAAGGACAGTAGGACACATGTGATACAGAATAAGGAAGGGATACTGGGAGGTAAACATTTATATGAAAATATAAATATAAATGTATGGGAAAGGCTTATGGTAACCAAAACTAGGATATATGATGTCGCCTTATGAAATCTCATTAGCTTATAAAGATAATAATGAAGCATTAAATAACATAGAAGGGAGCTTGAAAATAGGCGTTCTAAATCAAGTTTATTCCTTCTCCAGTCTCTGATGGGGTCGAAGACCAGGTAGTTTTGATTTACAATGAAGCTTAGTTGTTTAGGGGGTTAAGATGTTTTGCGGGTCTAGGTAGATGTTTTAAGTTAATGATGACATGATGGGATGGAGATTGATTTACATTCAGAACTTTACACGCACCAAGATAGGAAAGATGTCTTCTTTAAGGCTGTCACATATGAATAGCCAAAACACTGAGAATGTAACATTTATATAGTTCCTGATTGTGTCATGGTTCTTCTTGCTATAGGTAGTTTATTGTATATATGTGTAATAAGATAAATGTATATGTAAAAAAATAAAAATGTTAAAGAAGAAAATGGGTGCTGTTCTACACAAGTCAACAATGCTGCTCCCAAAAGACTCAGGTTATTGAATGAAAGTCTCAGCGCCAAGCACGAGTTATCGCTCCAAGACTTACTGGTCAGAGAGGCACTCAAATTAATATAGGCTGCTGCCACGGCCTCGGTTGTCTACAGAACTAGATGACACGGTCCTGTCACTGAAGACACCACATACTGTGTTGCGGAACACAATGAAATCCATCTTGACCTGAGTAGAAAACTTCCTGCCCGCTGGCTAGCTTTTGTATGTTGGACGGTGTTTCAGACTTTGATGGTCTTAGCCACCATTGGACTCTGCTGTTGCAATGCCTGCCTGCTAGTCTTCCATTCTGTTCTGTTCTAGAGAGCCCTGTCTGATCTACCCACTAGTCGGAACCTGGCCTAGCCAAGCCTCAGTTCTTCTTTGGCCTCTGAAGGAGGGCGGGGCTCAGCACCGGCCTTCCGTTCTGAAGACATTAACCATACACTCCTCTTTTGTGGCCCTTGCACAGTATCCTCCTAGCTCACCCACCATCGCCACAGGCACAAGTGAGACAACACATTTAGAATATGCACAGGGACACAGGGACCTCAGGAGCCAATGTCAAGAACTTTGTCCCTGACCTCTCCCTTCTGTCTTGCTGCCCTTGTCCTGCACAGGGCGAGGAACAGACATGGTGACCATTAGAGAGAGAACAGTCTGTGTCACAGAGTGTCGAGGCTTGGCTGGTGGCTGCGTCAGTCCCTTCTCTTTGAGGAGGTTATAGCCAGGAGATCTGAGCTTCTCTTGAGATCTGGAAATTGCAGGTTTCTCTTTCTGTGCAGGCTGCAGCTTTGTTTCTCCCACCTGCCAACGGCCAGCTGCCAGTCCCTCTGGGGCCATTGTTCAGTGCAGAGCAGGGTGGACTGAGGATGGCGTATCTCTCTCTCTCTCTCTCTCTCTCTCTCTCTCTCTCTCTCTCTCTCTCTCTCTCTCTCTCTCTCTCTTCTTTTTGTCCAGGAGAGCATTTTGTTCCTTCAGCTGTCAAGGCGCCTTTGTGCAGACAAGTCTCTATTCCCAGGGCAGAAGAAGTGGAGACAAGTCGCAGACACTTGGCGAGTTTTCAACATTTCCTTACTCTGTACACTTCATTCTCTAGACTCTTGTTAGATAGTGCCTTTATCTCTGATGTGCTCTGCATTCTTTTTCCACATATGGCTTAGCTACAGCTAGGATACAGAAGAGCGATGGAGAAGAGGAAATATGAGGCAAGGAAGGAAGTGGCACTCGACAGTTTAAATGTTAACCTAAGCAATCTTCTGTGTTTTCTCTCTCAGGCTCTTGATAGGCAGTGCAGACAAGGAACCAACACTAAGATCACTAGCTGTCATACAAGGCACCAAAAGGAGCCTGACCGATGTCACATGAGCATTTGGGGTCTTTCATTGCACATGCTTTAAAATGTTCCAGGTTCCTTTATCACAGCCATAGGTGCTAGGAGTAGAGAGAACAGATTTTAAGGCTAGGGTCGTAGCTCAGTGTTAGAGTGCTTGCCTAGCATGCGTAAGGTCCCAGGTTCAATCCATGTCTGCCACTTTTATGGGAATCAACCCAAAAGATTTCTAGTCTGTGTTCGTCCAAATGCACAAAATCTATGATTGGTGTAAGCCAGGTCACCTGGGATACACAAGCCAAGATGGTTTCTGATTGTTCTCCCCAGCTCTGGCCCCTTCACTAGTTTGCTTAAATCTTTGATTGGATTGACATCCAGTATGGTCCTATATCGTCCTGCAATGAAGCAAGAATCAAATAAAGACAGCTGGGCTAGGAAGACGGCTAAGTCCTGAGGCACTTTCATCCCAAGCCTGAGGACCTGGGTTAGACCCTCAGGAACAACCCCCAACATCCCCACATGTCGTGACAAAATACCCCGGAGCAAAAACAATTTGGGGGGAAGAAAGGCTTAGGCTTACAGGCCACAGGCGACCACTAAGAGAAGTCTAGGTAGGAACTCAAGCAGAAACCAAAGAAACAACCATGGGGGGACATTGCTTAGTGGCTCACTGGTTCACTGACTCACTGGCTCACTGGCTTACTAGACTGGCTCACTGGCTCACTGGCTCGCTGGCTCACTGGCTCACTGGATCACTGGATCACTGGCCCACTGGCTCACTGGATCACTGGATCACTGGATCACTGGATCACTGGCCCACTGTCATGTTGGCATGCTGACTCATGCTCAGCTAACTTTCTTATATTGCCATACCCACCTGACTAGAAACGGTGCAGCCTACAGAGGGCTAGATCCTCCCACAGCAATTATCAATCAAGACAATCTCTTATAAACATTGCCAAGGCCAAAATGATCTTTGCTATTATTCAGTTAAAGTTCCCTTTTCCCAAGTGACTCTTGGTGTCATCAAGTTGACAATAAAAATAAGCTAGAACCCCACAAAAAGGAAGAGCTTTGTGATACATGCTTATATTCAGAGATGGTGCCATGGGGGCCAGCAGACAAACAGATCCTTGGAGGCTCACAGTCTAGCTATCTTGCCCTATATGGTAAATTGCCAGGCCAATAAGAGAAAATTTGAGACTCCTGATAAACAACACTGGACACCATCTCTGGCTTCTATTCACAGCTACACACATGCATCCACACACACAAAATATACACAACACACACACACACACACACACACACACACACACACACACACACACAAAACCATATAACAAGCTATTAAGGTGATTCTCTGCTAAAGAATTCATCAGAAAAATTTGACTTTGAAGAGAACAGGGCCCTTTCTGCAAGAAACCTGTTTGTTCTCATCCTTTGGACATCATTTGGTAGAGCTGAGATCTGATTATTCTTGTAGAATCAGCTGGTTTGAAACTCACAGCTGCATCTGGGGCCCAAGCCAGGCAGTATATAGGATTTTGTCATACCGGTACTTAAAGGAGCATCAGTGCCGTGGTCATTGGAAGCTACCACTGGAGATTGGACTTTGCCTCGCCTTTTCAATCCATTTTGAATATTTAATCTTGCAACTTGAAAAATATTCATGGAGATTCCAAGATGGCGTCGACCAGTATGCACCATAGCTGATCTACTCCGAGGAGACCAGGGACGTGAATGGAGCCACAGACTGCTGGATTTTGAGAACTGTAGGGAAGGTCACTACAAACCACCTCCCAACACCAGAGTCACCAAAATGACAAGAGGACAGGGAAAGAACGCTAACAAAACCCAAAGCAGGTTGGCATCTCCAGATCCCAGCAATCCCAATGAAAATAACCTGGAGAACCCAACAACAATTGATATACAAGAAAATGACCTCAAGTCCTTAGTAAGTAAGATGATAAGGGAAGAAACAAATAAAATGTGTAAACAAATGCAGGAGGAGGCAAACAAGAGGGCTGAGGATTTAAAAGAATCATATAAAGAGGCATTTGAAGAATTTCAGAAAAATACAAATAACCAGATGAAGGAAATCATTAAAACAGTTCAAGACCTGAAGATAAAAATGAAAGCTATCATAAAGGAACACACGGAAGAAAAACATGATCGAGAAGCATCAGAAAAGAAAGCAAGCATCTCAGAGGTGGCCTTATCTAACAGATAGCAAGAAATGAAAGAACGAATATCGGGACTTGAAGATACAATCGCAGAACTGGAAACATCTATCAAGGGAAATTCTAAATCTGAAAAATGCCTGACACAGAGCGTTCAAGAAATCAAGGACATCATGAAAAGACAAAACTTGAGAATAATAGGGATAGAGGAAAGAGAAGGCAACAGACTCCACAGCCCAGAAAATATCTTTAATAGAAAAATAGAAGAAAACTTCCCCAATTTGAAGAAGGAGATGCATATGAGCATACAAGAGGTATACAGAACACCAAATAGAATAGACCAGAAAAGAAAATCTTCCCGCCACATAATAATAACAACACAAAATATACAGAACAAAGAAAAAATATTAAAAGCTGCAAGAGAAAAAGGCTGAGTAACATATGAAGGCAAACCTATCAGAATTACTCCGGACTTCTCAACAGAGACCATGAAAGCCAGAAGGGCTTGGACAGAGGTTCTGCAAACCCTAAGAGAACACAGATACCAGACAAGATTACTATACCCAGCGAAATTATCGATAACCATTGACGGAGAAAACAAGATATTCCATGACAAAAACAAATTCAAACAGTACCTAGCCACAAATCCAGCTTTACAGAAGTTACTAGTAGGAAAACTCCACCCAAAGGGTCAAACTACAACCAAAACTACATAGGAAATAGGTAACTATACCATCGCAAAATCACAACCTCACAAAATTTCGACTATTACAAATACCAAAAAATGAAGGGACTTAGCAATCACTGGTCATTAATATCTCTCAATGTCAATGGTCTCAATTCTCCAATAAAGAGACACAGACTAACTGAGTGGATGCATAAACATGACCCAACATTCTTCTGCCTTCAAGAAACACATCTCAACCACAAGAACAGACATTGCCTCAGAGCAAAAAGTTGGGGGAAAATATTCCAAGCAAATGGTCACAAGAAACAAGCTGGGGTACCCATTCTAATATCTAATAAAATAGACTTTCAACCAAAATTAATCAAAAGTGATGAGGATAGACACTTTATACTCGTCAAATGTAAAGTCAATCATGAAAACATTACAATTTTGAACATCTATGTTCCTAATACAAAGGCTCCCACATTTGTAAAAGAGTTATTAACAAAGATTGCCCCATTCATTTATACCCACACATTAATAGTGTAAGACTTCAACACCCCACTTTCACTCAAGGATAGGTCTTTGAATCAAAAACTAAGCTGGGAAATAACTTCAGTAACCAATGTCATGAATCATATGGATCTAACAGATATCTACAGAACTTTCCACCCAAACGCAAAGGATCATACCTTTTTCTCAGCACCCCATGGAACGTTCTCTAAAATTGATCACATAGTTGATCACGAAGCAAACCTCAACAGATACAAGAAGATTGAAATAATACCTTGTATCTTATCAGATCACCGTGGTCTAAGGCTGGACTTCAACAGCAAGAGAAATAACAAAAAGAATACTAACACCTGGAAACTAAACAACTCTACTTAATGACACATGGGTAATGGAAGAAATAAGGGAAGAAACAAAAGACTTCCTGAAATTCAATGAAAATGATGGAACAACATACCCAAATTTGTGGGACACATTGAAAGCAGTGCTAAGAGGAGAATTCATAGCACTAAGTGCCTTAAAAAAAATGAACTCATCCCACATAAGCAACTTAACAACATATCTGGAAGCTCTAGAAAAAAAAAAGAAGCAGAAACACCCAAGAGGAGTAGTCACCTAGAAATAATCAAACTCAGGGCTGAAATCAATAAATTAGAAACAAAGAGAACAATCCAAAGAATCAACAAAACCAAGAGCTGGTTCTTTGAGAAAATTAACAAGATAGACAAACCGTTAGCCAACCTAACTAAAAGACAGAGTAACACTATCCAAATAAACAAAATCAGAAATGAAAAGGGAGACATAACAACAGACACTGAAGAAATACAAAGAATCATAAGATCCTACTTTAAAGGCATTTACGCCACAAAATTTGAAAATCTAAGGGAAATGGACAATTTCCTCAACCGATTCCATTTGCCAAAATTGAATCAAGACCAGATAAACAAATTAAATAGCCCTATTTCGTCTATAGAAATAGAAGCAACCATTGATAGTCTCCAAACCAAAAAAAGGCAAGGGCCAGATGGTTTCAGCGCAGAATTCTACCAGTCCTTCAAAGAGGAGCTAATATCAATACTATTCAAGCTATTCCGAAAGATAGAAATGGATGGAATATTACCAAATTCATTCTATGAGGCCACAGTCACATTGATACCTAAACCCCACAAAGACCCAACAAAAAAAGAGAATTTCAGACCAATTTCTCTTATGAACATTGATGCAAAAATACTCAACAAAATACTCGCAAAGCGAATACAACAGCATATCAAAGACATCATTCACCATGACCAAGTAGGTTTCATTCCAGGCATGCAGGGATGGTTTAACATATGGAAATCCATCAATGTAATCCACCATATAAACAAACTGAAAGAGAAAAACCACATGATCATCTCTTTAGATGCAGAAAAAGCATTTGACAAAATCCAACACCCATTTATGTTCAAAGTTTTGGAGAGATCGGGAATACAAGGCACTTATCTAAACATAATAAAGGCTATATACAGCAAAGCAATAGCCAACATTAAATTAAATGGAGAGATACTCCAGGAAATCCCTCTAAAATCGGGGACCAGACAAGGCTGCCCACTTTCCCCATATCTCTTCAGTATAGTTCTTGAAGTTCTAGCCAGAGCAACAAGACATCAAAAGGAGATCAAGGTGATCCAAATGGGAAAGGAAGAAGTCAAATTATCCCTATTTGCAGATGATATGATAGTGTATATAAGTGACCCCCCAAATTCCACAGAGAACTCCTACAGCTGATAAACACCTTCAGTAAATTATCAGGATACAAAATAAACTCAAAAAAGTCAGCAGCTTTCCTATATACAACTGACAAACAGGCAGAGGAAGAAATTAAGAAAATTACTCTCTTCACGTTAGACACAAGCAATATAAATTATCTAGGAATAACCCTAACCAAGCAAATGAAGGACCTATTTGAAAAAAAAACTTTAAATCTCTGAAGAAAGAGATTGAAAATGACATCAGAAGATGGTGGGATCTACCTTGTTCGTGGATCAGGAGAATCAACATAGTAAAAATGGCCATCTTACCAAAAGCAATTTACAGATTCAATGCAATCCCTATCAGAATACCTACAAAATATTTTGAAGATATTGAAAGAACAATTCTCAGCTTCACATGGAGAAGCAAAAAGCCCAGAATAGCAAAACCAATCCTATACAACAAAAGATTCTCTGGAGGAATCTCCATACCTGATCTCAAGCTGTACTATAGAGCAACAGTAATTAAAACAGCATGGTACTGGCACAGCAATAGGCTAGTGGATCAGTGGAATCGAACTGAAGGCCCAGAGATGGATCCATACACATTTGGTCACTTGATTTTTGACAAAGAAGCCAAATCCATTCAATGGAAAAACGACAGCATCTTCAACAAATGGTGCTGGTCTAACTGGATGTCTACATGTAGAAAAATGCAATTAGACCCCTATTTATCACCATGCACAAAACTCAAGTCCAAGTGGATTAAAGACCTCAACCTAAAACCAGAGACATTAATCCAGTTAGAGGAAAAAGTGGGGAAGAGTCTGGAACACATTGGCACAGGAGACAACTTCCTAAACAGAACATCAAGAGCCCAGGCCTTAAGGCCAACAATTAATAAAAGGGACCTCATGAGGCTGAGAAGCTTCTGTAAGGCAGGAGTCACTGTCAAGAGAACAAAGCGACAGCCTACAGACTGGGAAAAGATCTTCACCAACCCTTCATCTGACAAAGGTCTAATATCCAAAATATATAAAGAACTCAAGAAATTAAACACCACTAAACCAAATAACCCAATAGAGAAATGGGGCTCAGAACTAAAGAGAGAATTCTCAACAGAGGAATATCAAATGGCTGAGAAACACTTAAAGAAATGCTCGACCTCCTTAGTCATCAGGGAAATGCAAATCAAAATGACACTGAGATTCCATCTTACACCCATCAGAATGGCTAAGATCAATAACTCAACTGACACCACATGCGGGTGGGGATGTGGAGAAAGAGGAACACTCCTTCATTGCTGGTGGGAATGCAAACTAGTACAACCACTTTGGAAATCTATCTGGCGCTTTCTCAGAAAAATGGGAATAGGGCTTCCTCAAGACCCAGCAATTCCACTCCTTGGAATATACCCAGAAGATGCACTACCACACAACAGGGACATATGCTCAACCATGTTCATAGCTGCCTTATTCATAATAGCCAGAACATGGAAACAGCCTACGTGTCCCTCAGTAGAAGAATGGATAAAGAAACTGTGGTACATTTACACTATGGAATACTACTCAGCTATTAAAAACAAGGAATTTCCGAAATTTGTGGACAAATGGATTGAACTAGAAATTATCATAATGAGTGAGTTCACCCAGAAGCAAAAAGAGTTAAATGGTATATACTCACTTATATCGAGACACTAGTCCAAGGGGTATGTCCCCATGAAAAACTTTATCTACCAGGAAAGTGGGTCAGAGGGGAGGACATCCTATTGAGACTTTAGGTGTGAGAAGCCTGGGAGAATGAGGAAATAGAAGGATCCAGAGGGTCCTGGAAAACTACAGGTGGGTCTGGGCCCTGGGGTCCTCCTCAAACTATGGCACCAGCCAAGGAAAATATAGGCAGTAAACTTCGAACCCCTACCCAGACTAGCCGATGGACAGGACATTCTCCACCGTTAAGTGGAGAAGGAGATCTGACTTTCACACAAACTCTGGTGCCCCATATTTGACCATGTCCCTTGGATGGGGACACCTGGTGGCACTCAGAGGATGGATAATAGGTCACCAAGAAGAGACTCGATACCCTATGAGCATATACAGGGGGAGGAGGTCCGCCTCAGTTACAGACATAGGGGAGGGGAGTAGGGGGGAAGCGGGAGGGAGGGAGGAATGGGAGGATACAAGGGATGGGCTAACAACTGAGATGTAATGTGAATAAATTAATAATAAAAAAAGGGAAAATTTTTTATTGCCTAATCTGGGTGTGGTGGTCATACCTGTCATGCCAGCATTCAGAGCACCAAAGGAAGTGGATCAAGCCAGGAAGAAAAAAAAAATATTCATTAACCTGTCTAGTTATTTCTAGAACAAGGTAGGCTAAAATAAGCATGCTTATTAAAAGAAAAGAGAGCCTACTAATTCAAGAGAAGTGAAGAGTTAGGCTGGCACTAAACTCTTTAAAAGAAAATCTACGTAAGTGTGATTTAGAGGCCATTACCGTTACGACACGAAAGCCATCAAAGCTAGCTCTTATAACATGTACATAGGCTGTACTCATATGTCTTTTTTCTTCCGGGGGTAGGAGGGGGATCTGATAGGATTTAAGGTCTTAAGAAATTGTACAGAGCTCAGCCACAGCAAGATGTATAAATACATCAAGGTACCTCATATTGCTTTTGCACAATAGAGAAATATACAACAATAACACAGCAGCAGACGTGTTAGTTTTTCTTGTCCACTTGACTGGCCCTGTCGTTGCTTGGGAGCCATATCTCTAGGCATGTCAGGGGTGTTTCCAGAAATGTTTTAACTGAAAAGGGAAGATCCACCCTGTGTATTGGCAGAGCCATCCATGGGCTGCAAACCAAGACCGAATCCTAAGGAAATGCTGGAAAAGGTAAGCTGAGCAAGCGCCATCTGCTTCCTGACTGTGATTGCGATGTGACCCAACACCGCACACTCCTGGTAGCAGGCCTGCTCCTCCATGAAGAGACATGTCCTCAACCCACCATCAAAACAAACCTTCTTCCTTCAGCGCTTTTAGCCAATTATTTTGTTACAGCAAGTTCAGCAACAACGCAGAGAAATCCTGCAGTCGCAAAGCTGAGTAAGACGGAGCCACGGAAATGAATCCACGAGAAGCTCTGGTCACAGAAAGCCTCAAGTCAGGCAGAGCCCATGTACCGGAAGTTGGGACAGCATCTTTCTCTGTTGGTGGCAATGCCTGGAAGATGTTGGATTGCTTTGGGTCTTGCATTCAGAACTAGGTACCGGGTACTGGGTACTGGTCAGCGTTAAGTGTTGGCTTGACACAATGCAGAGGTACCTGGGAAAAGACTCTCAATGAGCAACTGACCAGATTACGTTGGTCTGTGGGACATGCTGGCGAGAGACTTCCCTTATTTTGAATAATTTAGATAGAAAGACCTACCTTGAAGTTGGGGTAACTGGGGTGTGTAGACATCTTCTGTGTGGGTGGCACCATTACCTGGGCTGAGCCCTGCCATGCATGTGCTCTGCCCATGACTCTGGCTCTACCACGCTGCCTCAAGCTCCCGCTGCCTCAAGCTCCCGATGCCTCGACTGTGCCACAGTGACGGGCCTGAGAGCTAGAGCAGACCTCCTCTCCCTAAAGTTGCTTTTGTTGTTGTGTTTTATCACAGTGATAGATAGGAAACCAGGGTACTTAGACAAATTTCCCTTATAAAAACCAATCAGTTTGCACATTAATCACGTGTTTATTCTGATATGTGGTAGTTCAGTTAAAAAGTTTTCTAAAAATGAAAGTAAGGAATGCATTAAAGATGTGTCTCATTCTTGAGACCGACCATAACTCTGATTCAAATGCCAGTTTCAGTTTGCAAAAGGCCGAATAGCCAAGGCTACTTATTTATGAATTTAGTTAGTAAGCAAGTTATGAGTTTGGGCAGGAAACCATGTCCAAGGCAGCCTTGAACTCACTGTGTAGCCTAAGATGTCTTTACATTTTTGAGGCTTCTGCCCCTGTCTCCTGAGTGCTACGTTTGCAGGCATGTACAGCTATGGATGGTCTATTGGTGCTGGGACTCAAATAGGCAAGCACTCTAAATGACCAAGCTACACTCCCAGATCCAAAAATCCCACTTTAGACTGAATTTGGAGGACTAGCGAGAGGGTTCTGCAGTTAGAATTTCATACCTTTCAAATGACTCATTTAGTTCCCACTATACACGTTGCCAGTGGCTTACAACTGCTCTACACATACACATGGCGTGTGCACAGACCCAAACACACAAAGGAAAATAAATCATAAAATCGATTTAGTTTTTCCTGATAGTGTGCATCTCCAATGACCATGCATGAACAACAAAAGTTGCTCCCAAATATTTCATCACAGTGTCAGTATTGTAAGTGAGATGTGCTGTTCCATTTTGTTTTTATTG
Organism: Acomys russatus; assembly: GCF_903995435.1. Lineage (NCBI taxonomy): Eukaryota > Metazoa > Chordata > Mammalia > Rodentia > Muridae > Acomys > Acomys russatus. Next base: position 59,417,730 of record NC_067150.1, on the reverse strand, counting down.
TCACAGATAGGCCTCTCCAAAAACCTTTGCACGAGTCCTCTGTACGTTCCGAAATGACAAATTATAGACCTATTATTTCACCAGAAGTAAAAGAAGTATCAATTAAATATGGCCTTCAGCTATAGACAATGACATTGCAAACAAGTCCCCCAGACTCACAGATGTCCCTACCTAACGCAGTCACCCCTCAGGAATCCTTCTGGCCTAGTTATGTCCCCAAAGGTGGAGGATGGGGAAGGGATGGGGATCGGCTTACACAGAATATGCTGACACTGCACTAACTATAAAGCAGGCACCCCGTGATGACACCTTTGGATAACACAGAAAATGATTGTGTTCCAAGGATGGGTCATAATGAGAGAGGAGGGGACCGAGAGCCACGGGAGGCGCTGTTTTCAATCTCACAACTCATCTGGGAGGCAGGGACAGGCGTGTGCTTGTTTTCAAAATAATACACATTTCTGTGTTGCCTGTGCCTGCGGCTTTTGAGAAGATAAAACTGGAGCCAGGTTTGAGCACTCTCTTGCCTCCCTCCAAAGAGTGGGTCTGGCCATCATCACTGTGCATGGGACATATTTCAGCAAGTGATACGTTTGCCGTGAAGGGTTTATCAGCATCTTCCCTGGTGCCCTAGAATCTCCTAGGGAAGGAAGCACTTTTCTTAGTTAGATTGACTGAGGCGAGGGAATGCTACCACCCCATGGGCTGGGGGGCGGGTCCCAGGCTGCATAAGAAGCAAAGTGAGCTGAGCTCCAGCACTCAAGTCCTTGTGATTCCTGACGTGGATGCCATGTGACCAAACAGCCTCCTGATCCCATTGCCTGTGTCTGCCCTATTTGGAGCAATTTTCTCTCCAGCATGATGGAATGACCCCCCCCCCCCAATAACCCATTCCTCTCTTCAATTGTTTGTTTTAGTTTAGTTTAGTTTAGTATTAGTTTAAAAAAATATATGAATGCATTCTTTGAAAATTGCTTCTTGTCAGGTATCTGGCCACAGCGAACTGAGAAAAATGAGCGAGATGAGAAAAGTTAACGGTACAAGCCCTATTACATGGACAAACGAGGGAGTCACTTTGACCTCACCCTCTGTGACTACAGAATGGGCACATTATAATAGTTCCTCCTGGTAAACAGCTGCCCATGTGTCCACCATCTTAACAGGTAAGTGACAGGTAAGTTTCTGTACCGTCTGGACCAGAGTGAGTCTTACCTGCCTCCCCACCTCCAAAGTTCATTCTAGCTTTGATAAGAAGCGAAAAGGCTCACTCAGCTCTTCCTGAACAGCAACGAAACCCAGCCCTCTACCTGCTTCCTGGAGACAAGAGCCACTCAGTCTAAAGAGAGAGCTCAAAGTCGGAAGGTGTCATTCTGTAATCCCTTACAGAGCGGTGACACTTGGCTGATTTGTAAAAAAAAAAAAAAAAAAAAAAACCTTCTACATACGTATCCAACCGCCTTCCCTTAATGAATGTCAGCCTTTTGGAATCAACGGCACTGACATTGCTCTCTGGAGCGAAGACTGACGGCCCAGCTTAGAAATTCCCTGACGCCTGTATTAACACGAAGGCGAGATGAGTTTTCTGTTCGCTGGCCTTGTTCTGCTGTCAAACTCCGGGGGACTTGCATCTCAAGTGCCCCCAGAATATATTCTCTTCAAATTAAATTATCTTCCTTTTTGCCAGCCAGCGGGGAAAGAAATTCTTAGAAGAGTATTATCAACTAAGTGGATCAGAAAATGTGAGTTTAAGACTTGCTTCCTGGGTGAAAAGATATTAAAATGAATGGTGGTCCCCTAGCTACATGATGTATTTCAAAGGGTCATCCACTACATCTGCTAGGGACGTCTTTAAAAGGACCTTCGAATCAAAAGGAGGAGGGAAACCTGCAACAAGTAGAATTTCCTTTCTGAAAGAGCTGGCATGAGCTCCTTTGCCTTTAGCAGAACCTTGACGGCGTGTCCCCACCTTGGTTTGCCTTCTCTCCACAGAAACTTTTTAACCACTAACAAACAATGCTGACGATGCTGCACCACATAATATATTTTTCAGTATACAAAGGCAAAAAAAAAAAAAAAAAATCTCAGTTTACTGGTATGTGCAGAAGCTGTTTCTTAAAAAAAAAAAAAAAAAAAAAAAAAAAATTTCTAGGCCAGTGAGATGGCTCAGTGGGCAAAAGAATTTGCTGTGCGAACCTGCCAACCTGAGGGGACTTGATTTCCAGGTCCCGTGGCAGACAGAGACAATCCATCAACTTCCAAAGTCTGTCTTCTTCGCCCCTCCCCACACACACACACACACACTGTGCCACGTCTGCACTCCGCACAACGATAAAGTTTTTTTTTTTCAATTCTAACTTCTCTAACTTTTGTATCTCATTTACATTGCCCGCCCTTAGCCTGACCCTCCTAGCTCGGGATGAACACATTTCATATCACAAACATTCACTTTGAGTTCCTTCAAAGTACATGCCTAGATACTAAACAGCAACAGCAGCAACAAAACACCCCTCGTGCAGTCAGGGGAGTTAGCTCAGTTTGTGGCCAAGGTTGCTCAGCATGACAGAAGCCTAGAGTCAATCCCAGCCCTGCATAAATCCAGTATAATGGCGCACACCTTTAATTCCAGCACTGTAGGATGCTCGGTCACATAAAATTATCTTTGGATACATAGCAATCCTGAGGCCAGCCTGGGCTAACCAAAATGCTGTCTCAAAAAAAAAAAAAAGGAAATTCCTTGTGATTTTGAAGCCTGTAGTGGGGAAACTGGGGCTCGGTCCCCTTGACACCTTTACACTAAGCCGCTGCTACCACCAGCTGCAGCTGCTGCCTTTCCGCCAGCCTTGCCACAGAGCCGTCCTCATGAAGACCATGAGTCAGCGGACTTTCTCCATAAAGGTGGAGCTGATTAATATTTTAGGCTATGTGAGTTATTTTATTTTTCTTATAGCTGCCCAGCTCTGAACAATGAGCCTACAAATGGGTATGGGTGTCATTGTGCAAAACATGTGTCAGGCCAGATTTGGACGGGATGATACTGTGTTTACCTTTGGTCTAGATCATATTGGCCATCTTTATCTTGGTCACATTCACAAAACCCACATTGGCAACATTTCTTCTTATCTCGTGGACCGCGTTGCAGATTTGACAAAGTACAGAGCTGCCCTGGCCCACACTTTCAGCCAGTCCGTCATCTGCCACAATCCTAAGGTCAGGCTATGTCTTTTTAAAATGCCAGAAGAGTGTTTTCATGAAGGAGGGAGAAATACCTCATCTTCATGGACCGCCAGACACTTTCTTCTCCGGGGTGAGTGCAGTTTGGCGGCGGCCTCAGCTCTGTAAAGGATGATACGTGAATCTCCATCTTTAGCACAAACTCCAAGCTCCACTCAGCACTTCACGCATTTTAAACCTACTTAACCCAGGATCTGTACGGACACAGTGCTGCACTGGGATGCCATTCTAGAAAGTTAAGATCTAGATTAAGATTACCTGAAGTATTTCCCCCCTGGTTAGGAAATATTAAGGAAGTTTTTGGTACAAGAAGAATGAGAGGATAAGATGAATCCTAAAGGAGACTTTGCCCTGCTTGAACAGGGAAATACCTGATGGCTTGTCTTTAAGCTAAGCCAAGAAGTCAGCACTTTTGTTGCATAGAACAGTGCCAGAGCAAATACTTTCTCTGCATATGTTTAGAGAGAGTGTTGGATTCGGAGCCTAGACACAGAGAGGCTGTTTCAAAACAAGAGGGACACTCAGTTTGCTGCAGGCCCAGCATCGTGAGCTCTGTAGATTCCACTTGGTCGGCACACCTGCAAACTACATGTTGAGTGTCATGGTCAGGAGAGTTCTAATATCTAATCCAGTCAAGACCAGCTTAACACTAAAAAAGGCAGTGCTTTGACCACAGGCAACAGTAGAAAAGCAAATAACCCCGGGAAGACCCAACACCTTTCTCGATCAGCGAACTCATCCATTTGAGATTATGAGGCTCTGTGGGGTAATTACGGCTGATGTCATCCAACCTATCATGTGTGAGTCTGTCTCTCCAAGAAGGAGATGAAGCTAGGCCTGCCCCAGGTCCATAACATCACATAAAACTTCAACGCGACCAAGGAGAATAAGGATAAATTTTAAATCGCTCTAAACTAAAATTTTAAGAGGAAAAAAAAAGTAAAATATTATGTCTTAATAAATATGCCGGCCTCCTTTCTTAAAGTCATAACAGAAAAAGGCATTGGGGGGGGGGGTACACAACATGATTGGCATCTCTGCAGCACACAGAGGAACAGCGAGACAGAGTCCTCAGGAAGCACCAGGGATTGGAGTCAGGATGCAAACTGTGAGATTCGAATGACTGGCATCACCCATGAATTTTAAAGAAAGCCTGAAAAAAAATCTGCACAAGTGAGTTTAGCCTGGAAGTAGCATAGCTGGGGCATCTGGGAGATTGGGCGCTTGGCCTGTCCAACCTGTATGCGGGTTTCAGCTCGGTGCAGTTTCAACTACGTGACCTCTGACAAGATAAACTGCCTAAGTATTTTCAGGCTCATTTCACAGATGAGGTTTTAATCTAAATGAGAATGGGATAATCACAGTGCTCACCTAGAGGGTAATTGTGAGAATCCATGGGATAATTAGTCCATCAGAAGGGACAGGCCAGTGCCTGCGGAGCGGTGAACACTCACACCAGACATAAGGTAGACCTCACGAAAACCATACACAGACCACAGCAGAACACACTTCACTAAAAGACTTCAGGGCGCTTCTAGATGCCTCCTTATGGAAACAATCCCTAGCAGTGCTGGGTGGTTCCTGTTGGTTTTGTCCTGACTGTGGGTTATATTCAGTCACTCAGTCCCTGCGATGACTAAGCATCGTGGACAACTAGACCAGATTTGGAATCATCTAGAAAAATTGGAGAGGCATACCTGTGGTGTGTCCATGAAGGAACTTCCGCAGAAGATTAGCTCAGCATGGAGAAGCCAACCTGAGTGGGAGCCACACTATTCCATGAGCTGAGCGCAGGTATAAAATAAGCAGGCGTGGGTCGGGGGCAACCAGCTCAGTGTAAGAACTCCCCCTTTCTGTTTACCTGTCTCTGACCACTGTCCTCAGAGAGGTAGAAGACTGCCTCCCCCACAGGCTCCCACCACTGGATTCTCTGCCTCATGAGGGCTCAGAAATAGAAGCCAGATAGCCATGGACTGAAAAGCTCTGAAACCATGAGCCAAAATGAATTCTTTTTCCCTTAAATAGTTCTATCAGGTACTTTCATCATGGTGACCAAAAGTAACTCATACAGTCTCCAAGATTTTATTGAAGACTAAGTAATTGGATGAAAAGACTCATTTGAGAGTTTCAACCACTGACTTGGTGAAGAGGAAATAAAGAATAAGTGAACTCAAAGACAATCTGAAAGGACTCAAGGAAATAAACAAACCAGCAAAAATCAGAATAAATAAGCCATGCCCAGTGCTTCACACCTGTAATACCAGCACTTGGGAAGTGGAAAAAAAGATCAGGCCATCCTTAGCTGTGTATTAGAGAACAGCCTGGCCTATGAAAGCCTCTGTCTGTAACAAACAAGCTAAGAGAAAACCAGCAAAGGAAACTTTAAGAGCCCATGACCATGTAGTGGGGGAGGAGGTCCCCCTCAGTCATAGACCTAGGAGAGGAGAATAAGGGGAAAGCAGGAGGGAGGGAGGAATGGGAGGATACAAGTGACGGGATAACAATTGAGTTGCAGTCTGAATAAATTAATAAAAAAAAAGAGCTCATGGAACACAGTGTACTAGACAGTGTCCACATGGTGAGTGTCAGAAGAAGGGGAAGAGGGCAGAAGGTGGGCGAGAGAGCTTCCTTGAAGAAAATAACAGAAACTTTACAAATTCTGGAGAAGAAATTAACATTCAAAGTTTAAAAACCAAAACAGAACAAGCACAAGCAATGGCCACTGACTAGGGCTCCCTCAATAAAAGCCGCACTGAGCGGAAGACATGGCTCCATGGCTCTCATGAGCCCCAGAGTGCAGATTCCAGTGTGAGCATCCATGCTGCCTAGCTCATAACAGCTTCTAACTTCTGCGCCAAAAAAGTCAGACGCCCTCTTCTGGCCTCTATGAGTATACACACACGTACACATACACAAGCACAATTTTAAAAACAAATGACATACACAGACACTTTAAGTCAAGATTTGTCAAAAGAGACAAAGAAGAGCATCATGTGGTGGTGCAAGGCTCAAATCCTCAGGAAGAAATAGCAATTATAGATGTACGTACATTCAGGGACAGAGCTTCCGAGCGTGGGAGACAAACACTGTCAGAGTTGATGGAGAAACCGGCAGCAGGACAATGGCAATGGTAGTTTCCCATCCCCCACCCCACCAAGTAACACAACACCAAAGTAGAGCACCAAGGAGGTAACAGAGACCTTGAGGCTACAGGTTAAATGGGCTTCACAAATATATATGAAAACTAATTGAACATTCTCAAGTGCATATGGAATATTGCTTTGGGATAGAGCACCTATTAAGTTAGAAGATAAGTTTTAACAAATTTAAGATTAAAATGATGTCGAGTAGGAGGCCAGGGAGATGGTTCAGTGGTTAAGAGCATTTCCTACTGTTACAGGGGAGTAGAGTTCAGCTTCCTGTACTCACTTGAGGAGGCTCAGAACCATCTGTAACTCCAGCGCCAGTGGATCTGATGCCCCCTAGTGGCCTCCATGGGTACCTGAACCCATGTGCAGGTACACACACACACACACACACACACACACACACACACACACACACACACACACACAATTAAGAGTTTTAAAATAAAATTTGAAACAAGATACTATAACAAGTATATTTAGTCACTACAGTGGAATGACACTGAAAGTGGGTGACAGAAAGCTAAACATATTCACACAGATGTGGAAAAATTTTCTAAATAAACTTTTAGACAGCTAAAAGATCAAAGTAGAAAAGAAAGAGAAAATTAGAAACTACCTCATACCAAAAAAAAAAAAAAAAGAAAGAAAAAAAACTTCACAGAAATACCACATTCCAAAACCCTAAAGATAGAGCCAAGCCAGTAATATAAAGTCAATTTGTAGAGTAAGTCCTGTCTTTAGTCTCTTTTGGCTGATCTATCAAAATACTAAGACTTGGATGGTTTATAAACAACAGGAATTTAAACACCACAATTCTAGAGACTAGAAGTTCCAAGGTGAAGGCATAGACAGGGTTGACGTCTGGTACTGGCCCCTCCTAATCATAAATGGCTAATTTTTTTCATAATACTTTATCCTTCTGTGGGATCAGTTACAATTTTAGTTCTCTTTTCTTTAGTAAAGCTAACTAAAGTTTATTTCCTTGAATTTTTAAAATTTCTATTGGTTTTAGGTATTTGCTATTTTATTTTATTTCCTTTTTAAAGTAATTCTATCTTTCATTTCTTCTACTAATTTAGGCTTTATTGGCTTGTTTTGTTTTGTCTTTTTCTCTTTTTTAGTCTTTTATTTTAGATTTTTTTCTTTTTCATGTAAATATTTTATACAGTTTGAATATCTGGGAGTAACTTTATAAAATTATTATTATCTTTGTGTCCAAGTCAGGGAAAGAAAATAATGGGTTAATACACACCATGAAAATAGATGCAAGAACCCTCCACAAAATTTTAACAAACTAAACATAGCATATTAGAAGTATTACATTGCATGACCAAGAAGGATTGGCCTGCGGCATGCAAGGATGGCTTAGTGCCTATTTGTCAGTATTATACACATTAACAAAAGACACAGGTCAACAGTATGTTATACTAATCAATGAGTAATGCTGTTTGACAACATTTTACATCATTCTATGACTAAAAAGCAGCCCCAGAAACCAGGAAGAAAGGATAATTGCCTTCAAATAACAAAGGTCATATGTCAAAAGCTTCCAGTGACATACTCAAAAGTGAAAACCAGAAAGGCTCTAAGATAAGGAACAATGTAGCCTTCATTCGGTGTCACTGAAGGTCCTATCCAGTTTAATATAAAGAAGAGGAGGAAGAGGAAGAGGAAAAGAAGAAGAAGAAGAAGAAGAAGAAGAAGAAGAAGAAGAAGAAGAAGAAGAAGAAGAAGAAGAAGAAGAAGAAAGAAGAAGAAGGTACCTTAGAGAGACAGACAGACAGACAGACAGACAGACAGACAGACAGAGGAAATTATCCCTGTTCAAAGATGACAGGATCTTCCTTATGGGAAACCCTACAACTGAAATAACTTCAGTAAAGTTTCAGGAAATTATATCAACACCCAACACCACTCTCCTTGGCCAGGGAGATCAGGTAAAGGTGCCTGCTGCCAAGCCTGATGATATGAGCTCAGTCCATGGGGTGCACATGGGAGAAGGAGAGGCACAACACCCACCAGTTGTCCTCTGACTTTTACACCCACAACGTGATACAAGTACGTCCACATATGTATGTACACAAAGAAGACCAAAATGTAACAAAACATTTTAAAGTCACTTAGCTTTCTATGCATCACCAACGAGCGACCTCTAAAGCATATAAAGCCACAGCCCCATTTTTAATGGAATCAAACGAACAGGGTGTCTGAGAGTATACAGTCAAGTAAAACTCCCATACATAGAAAAGTATAAAATACTGATGAAATTAATTTACATTAATTTGGTCTTGGGTAATGATAGAGAATAAATAAATAAACATGAATAAGAAAGAAACCAATGAAGAAACACTCACATGGAGAGACAACTCATCTTTTTTCATATGGCTCAAGTCCAGAGCTCACGTACGCAAGGCATAGCCTCTCCCCGCGCCCTGGAAGGACACCTCAGACCCATGCACTGGATCTGTGTGATGCTAAAATGGCCCCAATACTTAAAGGGATTCACACATTCAACACTATGCCCACCAAAAGTCAATGATATTTTTAGAGGAATAGAAAACAATCCTAAAAGTGATATTTATCTTTACAAAGGACACAGAGTCACCAAAACAATCTTAAGAAATTAAAAGATGGAGTTTCGTAATGAGCTGACCTGAAGATATGAGAAGCTAAAACCAAAACAGTGTGGTGCTTGGATAAAGGCAGACAGGCCAGTGGAACATAGCAAAGAGCCCAGAACTGAACACATCCATATTCAACCAATAGATCTTTGACAAGGGTACCAAGAATCTTAAAGAGAGAAAGACGGTTTCTTCAAGAAATAGCATTGAGTAGCAGATTGTTTCTGTGTAAATAGATGAAGTTAAACCTGAACCCAGGTCCCCTGTAAGATCAGCCTGTGTGCTTAATCACAGAGCCGCCTCTACACCTAAATCTGTAGCTCACCATTTTGTCTAGATAGCATGGCCAGTAACCCCATGGGTCCTTCTGTCCCATGAGTTCAGGGACACACATCATCATTCTTGGCTTTTTAAGTGGGTACTGGGATGCAAACTCAGGTTCTCATGTTCTCATGTTGTGTGGTAGGCGCTTTACTGACTGAGCAATCTCCCCAGCCTATTGCTCATTTGCTATCATGGCCAAAACCCTTACAACACTGATTTTAACTTTACTTATACTGCGTTCTAACTCTGTAGCATAGTGCAGATCCTGCCTGACCCTGTGTGTGCGTGCATGCATGCATGTGTGTGTACATGTGTGTGCCTGCAGGCTTGCATGTGTGTCCTCATGCACATCCATCCCTGTGTGTGCATGCGTGTACATGTGTGTACATGTGTGTGCACGCATGTGTGTGCAGGCATGAGTGTGTGTGAGTGTGCACCTGTGTGTGCATGTGCATGTGTGTGTATGCATGTATGTGCATGTGTGTGTGCGTGTGTGTGTGTGTGTTGGATCCTCTGAATGACAGGCTGTATTGTGACAGCTCATTTGGGGCCCTCACAGTTCTGTTCCCACAGCTCTGGCCTGCTTCCATTGGTCCCTAGACCCTCTGTCTTTTTCCAGATCACTAAACCCAGTAATCAAATGGTCCCAAAATGCTGGGAGTGACCTCCAGAGATTTGGGTGAGTATTCATTTTGAAAGGGCAATTCTTTAGTCATAGATACCTCAAGATCACAGGGAGATAGGTAAAAAGCAAGCGAGAATTCTAGCCACCTTGATGAGGCAGGAAAGCAGGTGTTTGTTGAGAGAAATCTCCCCTTTCCGTGGTCTCCCTGCGGTAGAGGCTGTGGTTGGTCATGGAGTCTGACTCCACGCACCATGGACAGCTTTACTCACCAGTAATGAGTCTAGCAATGGGGCTGGTGGGGGACAGGGGGAAACACACTATTTGAGTCTTTTCCTTCCACTTGATTTTCAGTTATCTGCACAAAGTAACCCTGGGCGCCTTCCCACAGTGTCCTTACTTTATTTTCTTTCCACGGTCGGCACTCGAAGTATATAATTTTTCCTTCTCTAGATTTGTAAACGGCTCAGTCACTAGGGGGAAAAAACACAGTGATTACTAATGGGAGATGCCGCTACAGTCCCAGCTGTGAACAGGAGAAAGCCAAGATGACCCGTCATCGAAATGTCACCGCAAACAACACCACGCCACGCGGAACAAAACAAGGAGGGCTGCATGCAGACAGCCTGGATATATTACCAACCGCATATTTAACTCCAGAACTCACCAATCTTCACAAGGAGATTTAAGGGCTTCTCGCTTGATTAAATAGCCTGTGATGGAAGATGCCCTTGCTCCCTCCCTGGCAGCATACAAATGACAGATATTTGCATGGACCAGGGTATCCAGAGCCCTAAGGCTCTGGATGGTATTAAAATAATTCTGCCATTGTTTTTGCTTCGTCATTGGAAGTGTACATTCTATTGGTTGTGATTCTTATTAGGAGAGAAGGTAGCTATCTGCTCTTGGCTACGGATTCTGTTCATTCAGGATCACCAGGACTTAGAGATAAGAAAACTCGGTGCATATGATCTAAACAGGAATGTACAGTAAATGCTAGCACGTCCCCAGCCCAGGCCGGACTCTCAACGTTCATATCTCTCTCGCCCCAACTTCCTACTATGTATTCAGCCTATTTCTGCCACATGAATAAAGGGCCTCCTGATGACTGGGAAGTGACTGGAGTTAAATTAGTCATGTTACAACAGTAAATTAGCAAATGATTCCCCAGTTACCAGAAGAGACTGTGCTGTTGGATGTGTTCAGTGTCCTGTTACCATATAGGTTTCAGGGATGCCCTCCACACACCAGTCCTGCATCCAGCGGGATGGAGGATTTGGCCAGGAGCAGCCACACAGCCAGGAGTAGAAAGCACAACTGGGAAGGGTACATTAGAGCTGTCGGAGAACCGCGTGGGCCAGCCACGTGGGGAAGGACAGGGAACAGAATTCCTTGCTCTTATGCTGTGGGAAGGATGGCTTTCAATCTGCAGCATTCAGGAAGCCACTTAGAAGTAGCTCAGCTCCTCTTCAGACATCATAAGCAGGAAGGGTGTGTGTGTGCATGTGTGTGTGTGCATGCGTGTGTGTGTGTGCGTGCCTGCATGTGCACATATGTGTTTGAGTGCATGTGAGTATATGTGTATATTTTGTATGTTCCATGTATATATGGGTGCACAGACTGATGCACACACACATGGAGAACATTGAGTGTTTTCCTCTATGGCGCTCTGCTTTATTGCTCGGAGCTCCCCATTTTGGCCAGGCTGGCTCCCAATATCCGCCTGCTTATACTCTGTAATAGGGTGGCAGATACATATGTCCTCGCCTGGCCTTTTTCATTGGTGCCTTGTGTACCTGGGCAAATGCTCTTACCCAGCGAGCCATCTCCAAAGGCCTTGTTGGAACATGGATTTTCATGTGATTCTCAGATGACTTCTATCCCAGCGTCCCAAACACACACCCTGCAGCTCTGCGTCAGCCCACGGGGCAGTGCCTGGGGAAACACCTGCTGCACAGCTGACACTCAAAAGTGGGGGCAGCGAACTAAGTGAGAAGGAAGAAAGGAAAGGGAAAATCTGTGCAATGTTAAAAAATAATGCTTACAGAATGAAAAAGGACAGAGGGCCAGAAATGCAAAGCAAAAGCAGCCAGGAAGCCAAATCCAGCCTGTGGAGCTGGGCTGTGGCCCCACCTGCTGGCCGGAAGTGCAGGTGGGTCCTCCTTGTCTGTGACCTTCAAGGCCAGGTCTCCGCTCTGTCACTACATGTACAGCCTGTATCTTGGCCACCCAGGCTTGTGAGCCCTGGTTATCTCTTGCATACAGAACCACAGGGACATTTTCAAGTAGGAACACACATGGACCAGGGTCAAATTTTTTACAGTGTCTTTAAAATACTGACCTCCTGCTTGAAGTGGATAGGAGGTCCAGGGTGACTTATAATTACCAGCCTCCTGGGGTGGTATCTGCCAACCTTTCTAGCAAGAGAGTCACTCAGGCCAAATACCAAGGGAATGTGAGTCACTTTCTGGAGAGACTAAAAAACAAACTAAAATCATCAAACCCCAACCCTGCTCTGTTCCCCAGTGTCTCCCACGCTAGTTGCATGGAGGAGGACACGGCAGCCACGGATAAATGTCAAACTATGCGACTAGGCTGTGCCGAGAGGAGAGCACGTCTGAGCATAAAGCTCCAGGTTGTCCTTGATGTAAGGAAGCTGGGATCGTGGCGATGGCCAGGTGGCTAAAAGGCGATGCTCTCCTTGCAGAAGAGCCAGGCAAGTTCAGTTCCTAGCACTCACATCAGGCTTCAGGAGATCTGCTATCCTCGTCTGGCCTCCGAGGGCACTTGCGCTCAGGTGCACACAATTAAACCTAAGACTACAGAAGGAAAAGAAAAATCAACGTGCCCGAATCAGATCAGTTCAAAGGCCTTACTGTGTTTACTCACTTGCTACTGGCTCTCAGAAGCTAAGCCATGGTGCTGTAGGGATTTTGAAATGGTAATTCCCGAATACCTACTGTGTGCCCTAATACCTACTGTGTGCCCTAATACCTGCTGTGTGCCTCCGCAAACCCCACACCTGCCCAATGAGATAGGAACTATCTCATCACCTGTTTCCTGTGAGAGAGAACTAAGACCCGGTGAAGTTAAGCAACATGCCAAAGGGTGACACAGACAATATTTAAAGTGGAAGTAGAAAATACAAGACCTGAGCCTAGGTAGGTGTGACTACAGGCAGATAATCTTAGTCACTAGCTACCCTACCCTACATCTCTCGTGTGTGTGTGTGTGTGTGTGTGTGTGTGTGTGTGTGTGTGTGTGAGAGAGAGAGAGAGAGAGAGAGAGAGAGAGAGAGAGAGAGAGAGAGAGAGACTGTGCAAAAATGTGTATGCAGATGCATGTTATGTGTCATGTGAAGGTCAGAGATCAACCTCAATGGAGGTCAGGGGTCAGCCTCAGGTGTGGTTTTCAGGAGCCATCTATCTACCTTGTTTATTGAGACAGCCTCTCACTTAGGCCCTGGGAATTGTCAATTAGGCTAGACTAGCTAGAGCTATTACCATTTTTTTAGAGACTGGTTCTCACTCTCTCTAGGACCCAAAGCTTGCCAGTTAGGCTGGACTGGCTTGCCAGCAGCTGAGGGGTCACCCCTTCCCTCTGTCCTCCTAGGGCTGGGATTTTGCGTGTACATGACTCTATCTGGCTTTATACATGGGGTTCACGGTTCAAACTCAGCTCCTCATGCCTGTGGGGCAAGGAGTTTACAAAGTGAGCTTTCTCCCCAGCCTCTCCAAGTCTTCTTAATATAGGAAATGACGTGTAGACGTTGGAAACAGGAAAGAAGTGAAGGCAATGGCAACCCAGCACTGTAGACACTGAACGAGGAACATGCTCCCAGGACGGGGGAGGTCTGAGGGACCCTGTCGCAAGGCTGACGCCACGCACTTCTGCCTTCTCAGGAATAATATTTTTAATTTTAAGAGTTACTTAGCAAATGGGTCTTAGAGGCTCAGGGAAAGAGATTTCTCTTTTGAAAAACATTTTAAATGTTTCGTTTGTCTTTATTTCCTTGTATGAGTGCTGACCTGCATGTATAACTATACACTGTGCACATAACAGGTACCCACAGAAGTCAGAAGATGGCATCGTGTGCCCTGGAACTGGAATTACATACAGTTGTGTGTTGCCTGCCATGTGGGTGCTGGGAACCAGGTCCTCTGGAAGAGTAGCAAGGGCTGTTTGCCTCTGAGCAGCTCTCCAGCTCTGAAAACATTCTTCTTAAAGAGGAAAATGCATTCTTTTCCTCTCATAGCACAAGGAGTGGCCACCGTTTGGAGAAGAAAACTAGTCTCCAAAAGTCAGCAAGAGAGCTGGAGAGATGGCTCAGTCTTAAGTGCACTCACTGCCCTGGCAAAGGACCCAAAATCAGATCCAAGTACCTATATGGGGCAGCTCACAGCTGCCTGTGACTCCAGTTCCAGGGGGATCAAATCACCTCTTCTGGCTTCTGCAGGCACTTGCATCGGCATGCTCCTATGCACACCATACAAAACATTCATGCCACATACATACGTGCCACATGCCACATATCACACACACACACATTTTTGCAAAACACTCATGCACAATATACAATAATAACTAAAAGCGATAAAATAAAACTTGCAGGACAATTTGCAACGCATAACACTGCATTATGATATCGGCCCCCAAAATAAGCCAGATAATTTCCTTATTTGTGTACCATCGACTGCTAGGCCCCCTGAGAAAAGAAATGTTTGAATTAAGATGTATCAGAAGTCAGTTTCCAGAGTCTTCTGCACTTAATTACAATCCACTAACACAGCTTTTTCTCAAACGCTGGCTCTCCCACATTCCGACCTTGACTCTGGACACTGTTTTACAAATAGTTCCACCTCTCCCCCACCCCAATCCTGAAAACCCCTCTTATTATGACGCTCACGTGCCCTTCCATGTTACTTGTGTTCAATCCTGACTAGGAAGGCCTAGACTCTTGGTGGGCTAAAACATCAAAAGCAAACTCATATTTATGCAAATATAAATTAAAATCCTCTTTGCTTTATTAGACTTTCCATCCTAAAAACATATACATAATTCATGATGGGGGATAAAGGGAGATTATTAGCTGTAGGGCTATGGACCAACTTTTTAATAGTGAAGAGAGGGTGTTGTGAAAGCTGATTTTAAAGGAAAAAAAACTTTTTATTTTCTAATGAGTCAAAAGAACAAGACTAATTTGAAGCAATTGTGTCAGTGTGGTTTGTCTTCCCCTTCCCCATCTTTGAAAGCAGAGAGAGTCAAAGCGACATTTACCTTTTAAACCTTGTGAAATGACCACACATTTAATGAACTAAAATGTCAAAAATGTGAAACTTTTAAGGAATCTTGATCTTTTGTTAAACACACAAGGTGATGTTCAAAAAGGGGGGAAAAATGACAGCAGCTATTTGTGTCCGTAACCTTATCTTTCTACAAGGAAAACTGTAAAAGGTCGGGACTGTGTGGGGTGGCCGGGTGGGGGTGGGAGGTGCTGGCCTACACTCCCACATTGTCCAAGAACAAGATCCACCCACGTTCAGCAACTAAGACCTTGACCTAGCCAAAGGGAACGGTCACTGTGAAGCCTGATCCCCTTTGTCCTGGACACCGGCGCACACCTAATGAATCCTTTCCTGCACCGCGGGCCCCAGACAGCGGCCGGCAACCTGACTGCACCTGCCGCATCTCCCTTCAGATCACGTTGCTGTTATGAAAAATAGTTTGCTATTTTGGAACCCCCTGGCAGCCAGAGTGAATTGCCGAGGGCCCCGAGCTCGTTTATCTTGTGTCAGAAGCAAAGCCAAAGGAACGCCACCTCGCCCAGCACCTGAAGAATGGGAAGACGCTCGGTGAGAGTAAAAATAACCAAGGCTGGGGAAACGGTGCTGAGCAGAGCTAACTAAGTAGGGCTGCTCACAACATACCCCACTTATATTTATTTATATTTTGGTAGTCCAGGCTGGCCTCCAACTCTTTATGTAGCTAGGATGACCTTGAACTCATGATCTCTTTCCATGTCCTTAATACCAGGGATCCAGAACATTCTACAGGCATGTCCCACCACAAGCATTTGTGCCCTGCCAAGAATCAAACCTTGTGCATGTGGGGCAAGCATTCTACCAACTGAACTACAGCCTCAGCCACTCCCTCTTGCGCTTTTTAGGATAGTGCCCCTTGCAACAGACAGCCAGGAGCCTTTCCCTCTCACAAGGGAGAGGACTCTGCCATCTAAGGTCTGGGGTTGGGATGGGAGGCTGGCCCTGCCTAGATAGATCCATACAGTTTTGGAAAACGGTGGTGCCCATAGAAACTGACTGGACTTCCACGGGCAGCGGAGGCTCCACCAGAGTCTATGCACCTGGAGACAGACTGTGCAGTTCAACCCACCCAGCGACGTGTTCCTTCCCACTCAAGCCAGAGAAGGGCTGAGGCTAATGTCATGTGACCAAGGATGAATTTAAACTCGTACCTCTGGTAAGGGCCAAAAGAGAAAGAAGGAGGAAGACTCGGGAGCAGTGGGAGACGGTGCGTGCCAGAGACAGAACTACATGAGATGTCGTGTGTGTGTGTGTGTGTGTGTGTGTGTGTGTGTGTGTGTGTGTGCGCACACGCGCGCGCGTGTGCACATGTATGTGCATGTGTGTATGTATGTGTGTGTGTGTGCATGTGTGTGTGCGTGCGCATCTTTGCACATGTATGGGTTCACATATATCTGGGCACGCATCTATGCATGTGTGTCTGTGTGTGATGTTGCAGTGAGTATCTTCTTCAGTTGCTCTTCGCGTTTTATTTATTGAGGCAGTGTCTTTCAAACCCAGGGCTTGCCAATTGCAGCTAGTCTAGCTAGTGAGTTTGCCCCAGGTATCTCCTGTCTCTGTCTCCCAAGTTTATCAGAATTACAGGCAGCTACCACACCTGCCTATCATGGACTCTGGAAACCCAAATTCTGGCCCTCACTCCACTAAGCCCAGTCTACCCACTGCCATCAACCCAGCTCTATTGCCACCTCAACGCTTATCACTTTATATGAAGGGTGAAGTACACCATGCTCCGGGGAGCTGCCAGTCTATGACTGACTCTTACAGGAGGTGCAAACTACATTTGCCATCTTTGATGGGGGTGCTGAAATGGTTGTTTGATGAGTATTTATTTATTATCAACTTATCCATTTATTGTCTACTCATTTGCTCCAAAGCAAATGGCAATCAACAGTCATAACCTAGGTGCTTATATGCTGTACAGAGGCATGTCATAAATTCTGGGGGTTGGGGGGGATGAGATTGGGATTAAATGCAAATACTAGAGAAAAACAAAGGCCACTGGGGATTTCCCCCACAACATTGAGTCAGTCAGGATCCCAGAGCAGAGAATCTCTTGAGGGGAGATGAGCAGGGGAGAGGCAGACTAGAGCTACTTCCCCAGAAAGGACTGGTTTACAAAGGAAGGAGAGGGCGCGTGAAATTCCTGATTGAATGTCAAGATAAGGCAACCATTGGGGTCTTTGTCGCCAAAGGTTCTGTCATTCTCCAGACTTGATCTGTAATATTTAGGATTCATTGTCGACCTGATTAGCTTTAAAACCACTATGGCAGTACATCTCTGGGTATGTCTAGGAGGTTGTTTCTAGAAGGGTTGGACTGAAGATGAAAGACCTACCCTGAAAGTGGGTGGCATCGATGACAAGGTGGGGCCTCAGACTGAATCAAAGTAAGAAAGTGAGCATCTGCCGTTGCTCCGTCTCAGCTTCCTGCCTCCAGATGCAATGTGACCAGTGCTCCCCTTCCTGTCACCACCATGGCTTCTCCTTCTCTGCCATGATGCACGTATCCCACAACCGTGACACAAAACAAGTCTCTCTAACTGCCTGTGCTGCTGGGCAATGGGTTGGGCACATGGCTCAATTGGTAAAGTGCTTGCCACATGAGCATAACAGGTTGAGTTCAGTTCCCCAGCAACCATGAAACAGCCAGAAGAAGCAGCATGCACCTGTGACCTCAGCTTTCAGGGGGAAGGCAGAGAGAGAAAGTAGATCTGTGGAAATTGCTGGTGAGCTGATCTAGCCAAAGCAGCTCCAGGTTCGGTAGATCCTGACACCCCCGCCCTCACTTCAAAAGTAATGTGGAGAGTAATCATGGGAGGTAGCCAATGCTGGTCTCAGACCTCCACACATGTGTATGTATGAGCACATGCACCCACATGCAAGCATACAACACTCACACGCGGATAATATAATGTCTAGTGCAAAGTGAGTGTTTAGTAGATGTACTGACTGGCAGCAAGTCGGGGCTTGAGGAGGAGATTAACCCTGAGAAGATAAAGTGACACCAGAAAAGAAAGCAGAGGTCAGAAGTTACAAAGTGCCTCTGGCCCATCACATTGACCCAGCAGACCTTAGCTTCCTTGGCAAGCAGTGTGTGGGTCTGGTGGTTCCACAGTTATTCAGGGGGGGAAATGTTAACTAAAACAGATCTTACAAAGCTTCAACACCTTGGAATAGAGAGTCCAACCCGATACTCAGAATGATGCTGGATTCATTAGCACCAGAATTTAATAGTTTTCTACGGTTTCAGATTCCTAGTTCAACATTTTGGGTGTCAATCATGTGTAGTAATTAAACACTGAGATAATGCTAAGATTGTGTAGGCTAGAAATAAACGTGGGTTCTCGGTGAATGGCCCAAATTTGCAGTGTTGAAAGGTGCTGGAAAGCCTTGAGATCCTCGGGCAGGCAAGAAGCCTCCTTCAGCTTGAAGAAAACAATCTGCCCAAGTCAGCAGAACCAGGAAGTTCACCATCTGTTTGTTGGCTTCTGACATGGTTATTTCCGTTCAATTCTAAAAGAAAAGTTGTTTTCAATAAAATTATTTATAGCCTATCTCGAAATTATTCTTATTTGGGGATAAATAAAACAAGAAAAAAATGTTATTCAGCGAAATTGAGCCCATTAGTTTCGAAGACTGTCCTATCTTTGTGTAAAGGAATACAATCAGGGGACAATAGTGATCCTTGGATCTGGGGGCTAAGGGCATGCATTCGGGCACTCCAACTTTTCTGAATGCATTCAAAGATCCTTTCAAAGAAATCGAATGTAAAGGGCAGATAGCAAATACAGTGAGGTTCCTAGGCTGGCTTTTCTTTTTTTTTTTTTTTTTTTTTTTTTTTTTTTTTTTTTTTTTTTGGTTTTTCGAGACAGGGTTTCTCTATGTAGCCTTGGCCATCCTGGACTCACTTTGTAGACCAGGCTGCCCTCAAACTCACAGCGATCCGCCTGCCTCTGCCTCCCGAGTGCTGGGATTAAAGGCGTGCGCCACCACACCCGGCTGCAAGGCTGGCTTTTCTTGTTCTTCAGCTCGCGGATATGGCTGACTCAAGTGGGTTTAACAAGTCTGAACACTGTTGCAATGAGAGAGAGAGAGAGAGAGAGAGAGAGAGAGAGAGAGAGAGAGAGAGAGAGAGGGAGAGGGAGAGAGGGAGGGAAAGAGGGAGGGAGGGAGAGAGGGAGGGAAAGAGGGAGGGAGGGAGGGTGGAGACAGAGACACAGGCAGAGACAGAGAGGAAGAGACAGAGATATAGAGAGGGAAGAAGAGACAGAGAGACAGACAGAGACACAGAGAGACAGACACAGAGACAGAAAGAGAGAGAGACAGAGACTGACAGACAGAGACGGAGGGAGAGACAGAGAGACAAGAGACCATACATGCCAGGAAGAACATTCAGGCATTTGGGTTAAAAGCAGCCATTCAGAGGAGGGCTTGTGATAAGCCTCAATCTCACAAATCCCCTGTGGGTCTGAAACACTTGCCCTTCCTCCTGGGCAATGCCCTAACACAGTGGGCTGAGGACTTCAATCACAAGGTGTCGCTGGCCTTCCTCAAGAGAATGAAGCTGGATTTTCATGTGTCTCTCTTCACAACGGCTAATGTTTACTCACAGAAACACAGCCTGGGGAAGATTTTCTCTAGATTGTTGGGTTTTGTAGTGGTGTTGTCATTGTGGCAGGGGCTATCTCCGGTTATATCCTGTGCTAGTCTCCCCTGGTCCTTTGGGCAAGTCCTTGCTGGTGTTTTATCACTAGATCCTAATCAGAGCCAAGTGCAGGCAACAATTCATGGACCCCGGCCAACGGCACATCCTCTGTCATGGCACCTGAACTCTCTCTCAATCACCAAGAAGTAATTTCCCTGAGGCATCTCCAGCCATGCCTGTCTGACACTCACACCCATGAATTAGATGACCCTACCCCCAACCTTGGCCTAATCTTTGGCCAGACCTCAGTACTATGCTCTGGGCCTTCACAAATGGATGCTAGAGCCTTCTGTTTTCAGGAGACAACATGAGCATATGAAATGAAACCTTACTTCCATATGGTCTGAGTGCTTCTGTATTTTCTTGGTGAATTGGAAGATTCCTTAGGGACAGGGTGTGAGGCCAGTGTTCTCTGAGTCTGTTCTAGTTTCAGTTCTGCTGATATGATAAAAACAGCCTGATAGAAAGCAACTAAGGGAAGGCAGGCTTTATCTGAGTCCCAATCCCGGGTTACAGTGCGTCGCCGAGCAGGCGTGACGGCAGGAACTTAGTGTCACACATTCACACTCAAGAGCCTTGCTTGCTTTCACCCAGCTTCCTCCTGACCTGCATCGCTCAGGAACCCCCTGCCTTGGTGTTACCCACATAGGGTCTTCCCACGTCAAGCAAGAATCAAGACAGTAGCATGCCTCCCCCCCCCCGCCCCCGCCACACGGTCATGGTTGCAGGCCAACCTG
This sequence comes from Acomys russatus, assembly GCF_903995435.1. Classification (NCBI taxonomy): domain Eukaryota; kingdom Metazoa; phylum Chordata; class Mammalia; order Rodentia; family Muridae; genus Acomys; species Acomys russatus. The sequence goes on along the minus strand of NC_067150.1, from coordinate 59,397,018 downwards.
AAGCTCTCGTCCCTTGTCACTCTAAGCCGCGTCAGGTTGACAATTAAAACAGCCAGCAGTCTTTCCACAGCTTCATAAATGAAGATCGGCTTGTCTGCCTGCAAACTCCTCGCCTCATCATTTACGCCTTAAATTCTCTAAATACACTCTTGTATTGCCTTCAGCACAAGTATCGTTTTTGAAAAAAAAAAATTGATAGCAACCTGATCCTCTTTCTCTCTTGTGGAGATAAATATCATTGTCTGCTTGAACAAAAAGAAGCCTGTTATTTTAAAGCCAGCTTGGCTGTTCTGGCTTATTTTGGGAAACTTTTCATTAATTTAAAGGTTTTTTGTTTTTGGTATAAACTCTATCCCATCCATGTATTGTGTGTTCTCTCTGTCTCTTTCTCTGTGTATGTGTGTTTATCTTCTTTGTCTGTGTCTCTTTCTCTCTCTCTCTCTCTCTGTCTCACCTCTGTCTGTCTCTGTCTATCTCTGTCTCTCTGTCTGTCTCTGTCTCTCTCTGTGTGTCTGTATCTCTCTGTCTCTCTCTGCCTCTGTCTGTGTCTGTTTGTCTGTCTGTCTGTCTCTGTCTCTGTCTCTGTCTCTCTCTGTGTGTCTCTGTCTCCCTCTCTATCCCCCCCACCTCTCTCTCTGCCATCAGCAGGGTTAGAACCCAGGAACTCACGCACTCTGGTCAGGTAGTCTAACCACTGAGCTATGCCCCCTAGCAGTTACATCACACCTCTACTGTCTTTCCTCTGTATCCGTTTCCCTGGGATGCGCTTAACGGTTTTCATAATTTTCCAGATTTGTTTTTGATTTAGACTTTTCCTTTCTTGCTTCTTCTACAATATTCTCTCTAGGACCTGCTGTAGTGCTCCTATCTGCTCACGCTTCTTCTCGTTTTCCCTTTGACTCGGGAGTATTTTGTTTTTAGTTATTTTATGGGTCTAGGTAGACCATTCTCCTAACACCCCTTTCATCTCTTTTTTTTCTCAAAATACCTCTGAGATATTCTAAGCCTGTCCCTGTCCTCATGTCTTCCATTCTTTCCTTGCATCTGTTTTATACTTTACAGCTCTCATCTGTTCTGTGAGGACATGCTTCTGGTGTCTGTGACTATCTGTGAGGACCTCTTGGTCCCCCGTCTATGAGATTTTTCCCATGATCCCACTCTGTTCATCATCTTAAATGAAATGGTTTTCTTTGCTAGAAACAGAAGCTAAACTCGGGCAGCGTTCTTCTACTCCGTGCTTTCTGGATGTAATGAAATGGTTTTCTTTGCTAGAAACAGAAGCTAAACTCGGGCAGCATTCTTCTACTCCGTGCTTTCTGGATGTAAGTGTCCAGATCCACATCCTCACATCACTCCTGACATCCCCAGCTCTGGCATCCTGCCTTTGCCTTGCCCCCGACATTTCTAACAAAAGTCGTCTTAATTCTTACTCACAGAAACTCAACTTTGTTGGAGGGAGAGGGGCATCACCTGCATTTATGGCATAAAGGGCACACAGGTCCCCAACTTCTCTGACTTCGTTACTCCTAACCTTGCTTCTCCATCAGCAAAGCTTCTCTGAGACTTGGCTGTTCTAGCCTGAGCCATTGTATAGTCACATAACTCGACCCACCTTATGAAGAAAATGTTAAGTTGGGAAGGATTTGTTGCTCATAACTGGTGACAGAATATAACAACATTTAGAGAGAGTGATTTGTTTACTTCTCTAACTTGGGACGTGAATATTTGATTTCTGGTGGCCATACATTGCTAAATTGAGGTTGTTGCTCAGTGAAACCCAAGGTCATCTTGAGTGCTTCTCAGTCCCTCTATTGTGCTCCCCTGACTAAAACTGCTCAGCTTTTTTTTTTGTGTGTGGACATATATTATGTTATTTTGTTGTCATTTCTATAATGGGCAGAGCTTCAAAAACTATGTCACTACCATAGCCATCTCCCAGAATCCTGCCAATGTCATTTCAAGCAATGTCAAGAAGTAATTCTGGGAATGCAATAATAAATTTCCAAAATAAAACAAAACTACTTATATGTAACAGCACGGATTGATCCTTTTTTAAAAGTATGTTCAGAGAAATAATACTGGCACACAAAAAGTATATACTATGATTTTTTTTCACACAAAGTTGAGAAGCGAATATATGCTGGTAAAAGTTAGAATTAGTTATTTATTAAACAGGGATAATGAACAGGAAAGAGACCCAATTAGACTTTCTGTGGCGGGGAGGCATAAGTACATTCTGTAACTTTAACTGGTAGTAAGTACATAAATTCGTGAATATAAAAACTTTATCTAGTTGTACATTCATTAATATCTGTGCATCTTACAATATGTAGGTTACATCTCTACCACAGTATAATAATTAAAAATTAATTACTTTTTAAGAACAGAAGTCTGATTTTCCCTAAAGGAATTTCTGGTCATATTCTTACTTCCCTTAAACTTAGCACAATGCCAGGAATACAATAAGAATAGAGGAAATGTTTGTTCTCTGTGTGGAATGGGAGGCCATACTCTCAAGCCATGGATGACCTCATCTCCTACCAGGAGTCAGCATCTTTCACAAAAATCTAATCTCTCTGTCTCTCATTAGACAACCACAGGAAGCCACAATCATTTGTTTTGTTCAATTTAATTTAAAGAACTTGCATCCTCTATAGTAATATAGCAGGTACCTTTTAGGCACATACAGTTTAAAACAAAACAAAACATGATTCTTATCTTCAAGGTCTTCACAGTAAGTCAGTCTTTTTTAACTTTTAAGTTTATTTTTATTGATGTGTATGTGTGTATGTCTGTTTGCCGGTTCATGTACTATATGTGTGCAGTGCCTGCAAAGGCCAAAAGAGGGCAGCAGACTCCCTGGATCTGGAGCTACTGGTGGCTGTGAATGTCCACACATGTGCTGGGCACTGAACCGAGGTTTTCTGCTGGAGAAGCTTGGGTTCTTCACTACTGAGCCACCTCACCAGGCCAACAGCATTGTGTTTCAAATAGGACTTAGTCTATAGGCGGGCAGATTATTAAGACTGCAGCCCAAATGATGGGTTTAAAAGCCAATAGCTTCCAAAAAGATACTGACCAAGGTACATTTAAATTTAAGAGACCATAAACTGCTGGGCATCACTAGAAATGAAATGCTAAGGTAGAAGAAATCACTCCATTCCTTAACTCAAGACACCAAAGGCTAGCGGTTCAGGCATCAATACAAGACAAGATTTGTAGAATGGTCTTTGAATGGTGGCCTGGGACAGCACCCCAGCTGCTTCACAAATACCCTCCCACATTCTAACTAAACACGGGATGCCAGGATAGGCAGAACAGCAGTTCGGACCCAATAAGAAAAGACAAGCTTTCTTCACACATACAGGAGTCACATGTGGACCTTCTTCAGTCAAGAGAAAGCATGTTCTAGGCCTGCTGCCCTGCAGATTGAAAGTTGGGCTGCACAGAGGAAGGCTCTAAGGGAGCATGTCTGTCTCTAGGCCTATCCTCTTGATGGTTCCACAGAGCTCAAGAGTTGGCCGTAACACCTGCCTGACCCTGGACTTATACTCAGATAATATTCGGAATAAGCGGAGATAAGAATTTTTATGAGATTAGGGAGAAGTGGACAATAACACCTTTTCATCAGCTAACAGAGCCATATGTGAAATGGGATGTGTGTGTGCATGTGCATGTGTGCATGTGTGTGTGTGCGTGTGCATGTGCGCGCGCGTGTGTGTGTGGTATCTTTCAACATCTTCCCTTCTCCCTGGCACTGAAATCTTCAGTATGGGGACAGCAGATGAGGAACACCCATCAAAGGGTAAGGTGTTTATGTTGACTTTTTTCCCCCTAGCTCAAAATGGCAAAGTCACTTGGGAAAATGAGCCAGCAGATCAACAAGGTTCTAAATTATTCTTAAGTCAGTACTGCAATTAATTTACTGTCACAAGCCACCAAAATATTTATAGCTATTTTCCAAAGCTTAATGCAGATAGAAAGTAGTTTTCACAAATAGCAATTAAATACATCACTGATGTTAATTATAATAATTTGCATTAATAGAGAGGAAGTGATTTTAAATTTCCTTGCCAAAGATCACAGATTGCTGACTCTGCTCTATACTTTAGGTAGAATTATCTCTTCAGCTATGGATCAAGAAGGTCAGGTGGCTGGCAAGATTTATGGTAATTCAGCTAGTTTTGTGTGTGTGTGCGTGCGTGCGTGCGTGCGTGTGTGTGTGTGTGTAGGGAGTGAACCTTTGATCTTGTGGTTTCCAAGCACAGGCTCTACTACTGAGTTAATATGATTCTAAGAATATCAGCTTTGAGGATATTCAACCCAGTAGATCCAGTTAAGCCTCCTCCTCTGTCTGTACATAGAGAGGAGAGACTTGTTTTAATCTTGGTTCTTAGACTATCTGAACATGCGCCCGAACATGAACCTGAGCATGCGCCTCGCTTCTGAGAGCTTTCTTACATAAGATGGGAGCAGTAAGAATCAGCTGGGCGTCCTCTGAGTTCTCCTGACAAAGCTTTCAACTTTATAGTGTCCTTTGAGTCCAACACAGTGATCCTTAGAAACGAGGTCAGCCATCTTGAAAATGTGGCCACAAAGGATCCTGGGTAAGCTTAGTACAAGAAATGCTTGGCTTCACGGTAAAAGCACTTCAAAGCCATCTTCTTCTACGATGGCAGTGTTCTGGGCTGGAAGGAATAGTACTTTCCTAATTGAAACAATGGAGTTAATTAGTGGGAAGAAACGCAATTCCCCAAATTAAGTTCTGGCAAGGGCATTTTGATTCAGAATTGCCAAGAAATCCTCAATGGCTGTTTCTATACTAGCAAAGCAAAATGTACCCTGGCATGAACTCCAGAGAGTAGGGACAGGGGAAGTATTCTCTCACAACATCAAGCCACACACCAGAAAGTTAAAAAAACATAAAATAAAACTACAAAAAAGGGCATTTATATATGTACCTTGTCAGGGAAATAATCTTTGCTAAAATAATAAAATTAACCATAAATAACTGCTTAGACCAAATATGTCATCAATCCGTCGTATCAGAGTTACTGGCATTGTCTCACTGGCTTTGGTTTTCAAAGGCATCTTGTCTTATACAGGGAAAGGGCTAGAGGTGTGTGATTGTCTGATTGTCTGCAGGTGTGAGGCAGGAACACCACCCCTCATGTAGGAATTAATGAACCAACAGTGGGCACTGCCGTGGCTCACTCCAAGGGATCCCCTTTTGTTTAGCATAGTGGTAAAACTGAGAGAAACAACCTTCAACCTAAAGGAATTAAACACTGATTTAAAAAACAAGGCTAACAAACAGAGGTTCCATTTAATGACTTATAATGAGTGCTCACTCATGTTCATCAGACACGAGTCAAAGATTCTCCAACCTGTTCCAAGAAAAGATCCCCTTTGATTCTCTCCCATCCTCTCAATTTATATGTAGGAATAAGAAGAAGGCAGACAATAAAAATGTCTCTGAAAATACTGCACATTAGACTTTGCTCACTGCCAGATGTTGAAAACACTACTGGGGTGTTTGTCAAACAGTTTGTTTGGAGGTTAGAGGTGTTGGTTACTTTTCTGTTGCATAGATAGATAGATAGATAGATAGATAGATAATAGGTGGATAGATGGACATATAGATAGACAGATAATAGATGATAGATGGATAGACTGATTGGTAGATATGAAGAAAGAAAAAAGAAAGAAAGAAAGAAAGGAAGGAAGGAAGGAAGATGGCTTTAGTTCTAGAAGGGACGCTATCCATCATAGTGAAGAAGGCCTGACACCAGAAGTTATGAGGTCAGCCTGGCAGTCAGGAAGCAGAGAGAGAGAGAGAGAGAGAGAGAGAGAGAGAGAGAGAGAGAGAGAGAGAGAGAGAGAGAGAGAGAGAGAGAGAGAAGAACAGGAAGTGGATCCAGGCTGAGATCGCCCCTCCTAAAGTTCCCCAAGCACCATATCCAGAGGCCAGGTGCTCAAACACAGTAGCCTATGGGAGACATTTCACATTCAGACCACAACAACAGAAAAGCCTGTGGCAGGTGAGGGAACTGCAGGAGGAATCCTAGGAGGCAGGGTATCATGGGAAGTTTCCATCCAGAGAGACTGGCCCACCTACCTTGTATCTTTCCAAAGTCCTTCTAAAGGGACCATAGGGCACAGAAGTGAAGGAATGCTTTCAAAGGGCAAGCCAGGCCAGGGGCAGAGGGCTGCCTAACCAGACACAGAGAGAGAGTAAGGAGAAAAGCCAAGAGCCACAGCTCGAGACGTGAGGCCAAACAAGGCTCTGTTTCAAGACACCGGATCGTGAAACAAGATGCTGGGCGAGGAGTGGGAGGCAGTAAGGATGACTTGAGCATGATGGCGATGACTCGTCAAAACCGAGCTGCCAAATACGAGCAAGCCGTCAGAGGCTGATTCTAAACACACGGACTTCGGAGCCTGGGAAGGCACAAAACATTTCAAAGACAGGGGAGCAAACACTAAGTGACTCAAAATAGAAAGTGGGCAATGGACAGACAGAATAAAGCATATTAAACATAAAATCAATATCAAATGCCATATATTTATCTAATATAGTATTTCATAATGAAAATTTTTGTCATGATTCTAGAAATATCTTTTGTAACGCCGTGTTAGAGTTCGTTACTGTCTAGGATATTTGAGCATGCAACATTTCTATAAAAACATACTATCCTAGCCTGCCTTCACCAAGAATCTGAACAGACAGAAAACCAAACCTGGCCCAACACCCTTGCCTGGGGAGGTCTTGGGCAGACGAACAAACTTACTCTTGCTGTTGAGCTAAGCTGTATCTTACACGGGCTGGCACATGTGCACACGTGTACGCGTGGAAGCCAGACGCCAAGCGTAGGTTTTATTCCTCAGTAGCCATTGGCTTTTTTAAAGACAGGTTTTTTCCTTCTCTGGGGCCTTGCTTAAGGTAGGCTGACATGCTACTAAGCCTCTGGGATGCACATGCCTCAGCCTCCCCAGGGATTATAATAAGCACAAGCCACCCCAGTCAACCTTTACATAGATTCTGCACCTCGAACGCAGGTCCTTATGCTTGCAAGGAAAGCACTGGGCAGACTGAGCCATCACCAGCCCCATAAGCTTTCTGAGCTATATAGGCAAGAGCTTATCCTACAGATGAGACCAGAGAGAGGTGAACTGCATTGTGGGAGGCAAGGCAAGAGAGGGTGAAAGGCCTCTCTCTGAATGTCCCTTGGGGTGGGAAAAAAACACCCACAAATCCAGCTGTGAGCACAGATCACCCTCCTCTGCGAGAACAGGCATCAATCTGATGCTTATCCAGCCACACTTCTGTCAAACAGTCCCTCCTGCCCCGAGTTTTAAATTATTTAAAAAATTAACAGCCTCTATAGATGTAATACTGTGAACGGCCTTGTGATCCAGGGAGAGTTACACCTCTGGAGATCTTTAGCAAATACACAGAGACCTGGGCCGTGTGAATTTCCTCTCTGCCATAATTAGCAGCAGATGGACGACTTTTATGGGGCCACCTGTCAGCAGGAAGCGTCTCCTTACACTTCCTACTCTCTAGAAGAAGCAGGATTAAAATAGACCCTTCGAGTTCGCTTCAAGTGCTCTTAAGGGTCCCCGGTGCAATTGGATCTGCCAGATACCGACAGGGCTCAAGGGACAGCCACTGCTGGCACCGGCTCACCTGCAAGGTGTGAGGCCAGGAGACAGGGCGATATTTCCCAGCAAATTTTGAAGAACAAGTCAGGAGCCAGGCTGTGCTGAAGCGTCCCATTTTACTAACCTTTTTATCCAATTTGGAAATACAAATAGAGCTCTCAGGGTGTAATTAGCAACGGCGACTCTCGATACCTGCTTTCCAAATTTGACCTTAATGGACGTTCATTAAAGTGGGCTCTGACTTCATAGCCACGTTAGCAGAAAATGGAAAAGTCCATCTATCTCTGTCAGCTCTCATTTTCTGCGTAATCATTCCTGGAAGAGAAGCGTGCCCGTGAGTGTGTGAGCACGGGGGCGGGGGCGAGGGGGTGCCTGTGAGTGTGTGGGCACGGGGCCCGTGAGTGTGTGGGCACGGGGGCGGGGGCGAGGGGGTGCCCGTGAGTGTGTGGGCACGGGGCCCGTGAGTGTGTGGGCACGGGGGCGGGGGCGAGGGGGTGCCCGTGAGTGTGTGGGCACGGGGCCCGTGAGTGTGTGGGCACGGGGGCGGGGGCGAGGGGGTGCCCGTGAGTGTGTGGGCACGGGGCCCGTGAGTGTGTGGGCACGGGGGCGGGGGGAGGGGGCGCCCGTGAGTGTGTGGGCACGGAGACGGGGGGAGGGGGCGCCCGTGAGTGTGTGGGCACGGGGGCGGGGGGAGGGGGTGCCTGTGAGTGTGTGGGCACGGGGGTGGGGGGGAGGGGTGCCTGTGACTGTGTGAGCACGGGGGCGGGGGTGGGGTCGGGGGGGGGGGGTGGCAGAGGTATCTAAGGAGGAAATGCTGGTGATCGGAGCCAAGAGCTGGTGCGTGGGTTCCTGGAGGACCTCTGGCACCACTGGGAAGTTGAGGAGCAGGACACTGACCCGAGTTCTGGATTCTGCTCTCTCCTGGCATTGGTGTGAGAGTCCCAGGAAGTGACCACATGAATCCTGTTCCATAAGGTCTGTCAAACAAGGGTAGTAACAACGTGCCTGCTGCTAGAGACACTAAAAGAAGGTGTGTTCCAATTGCTATAAGGACTGTGGATATTTTGAGAATGACAGCCGCAGCGGTGATGGAGGGCGATAAAGCATTACACTTTGATAAGGTCACAAAGGGGAGAGAGATGTGCACAAAGGCTACTTTACTTCACTGCCCCCTGCCATTTCCAGCTCTCTCTCTCTCTCTCTCTCTCTCTCTCTCTCTCTCTCTCTCTCTCTCTCTCTCTCTGTGTGTGTGTGTGTGTGTGTGTGTGTGTGTGTGTGTGTGTGTGTGTGTGTGTGTGCATGCGCATTTACATAGGTTCTAGGCATCAAGCTTAGGTTCTCTGGCTTGAAGCACTTTCCTGATTGAGTCACCACCCTGAAGCCATTTTCTCTGTTTTTATGGAGTCTACTTAGGATAGTTTTCTTATACCAGTTTGAAGTGCATGAAACTCTTGTGTGTGACAAATGAAAAGCGAGGCAAGATGGCTCCCGACTCAACCCTAGAAAGCTGATGAGGAGCATGTATCCTTGCAGCACAGGAGGCGCAGCCCTGTGGGGCCCATGGACACCATATAGTGATGAACAGCGCTAGGTAAAGAATGTGCAGTGAACAGCCTCAGCTAGCCTTGCTAAACAATGTTGCTTCCACCGATTATATGTAAGTAATTTTTTTTATTTTTATGTATACATATGTGTGTGCGTGCGCACATGAGTGCAATGCTCATAGAAGCCAGAAGAGGGCATCAGATATCCTGGAACTGGAGCTACATGCGGTTGGGAGCAGCCCAACATGGGTGCTAGGAACTGAATTCTTGTTCTGTGAAAGAACATAAAGTATTTATTACTGAGTTATTTCTCCAGCTCTTCCAAACCTGTTCTAATCCCACTGCTGATTATGTTCTCAAAACACTCCCAAGCCACTGTGGGTGTGAGCTTTGTAGGACAAGGCTAAAGTGAAGAGGGAAGCCTTAGAAATTGAGGCTAAGAGCTGGTTTCTGTTTTAACAGCCACCAGGAAAAATGTGTGTGTGAGTGTGTGTGTGTGTATGTGTGTGTGTGTGTGTGTGTGTTAGAAATGATAATGAAAAAGCTTCCCAACTGATTCATTTCCACTACTGACTTCCTGATTCTTTTGTCCACTAAGAGACTGTGCCCACAATAACTAAAGGGTCCCTTTGACAATGAAAAGAAAAACTATTGGCAAGCTAAAGAAAACCCTAAGTCAGGTCTGGTAGCAGAGCTACTTTTGAGGCAGAGGCAAGGAGATCACAAGTTCAAGGTCAGCCTGGTTTACAAAGAGAGTTCAAGGCCAACCTGAGCAACTTAGTGATTCCTTATTGCAAAAGAGAAAAACAAGGACACAAAACACAGTGAACAGAAGGGCTGGGGAATCTGGCTTAAGAGTAGAGCATTTGCCTGGACTGTGTGAGGACTGGTGTTTAATCCCCATTGAAATACAGCACACACAGGAGAGAGCGGGGAGGGGGGAGGCTAAGTAAAGGAAGCAGCTCTAGAATGTCAGTCCACAGGAAAATCTCCGGGACTTCTCATTCTATTTAATCTGTATGAAAGAAGAGCCACCTGTCATAAGTGGGGGCTGCCTCATCTGGCTTGATGCAAAATTCCTTTGAAACCTGGGGCCCTGCCTGCAGCCTCTCCTGATACTTCCAGCCTCTGGACACTGAATACCTGATATATAGCACATCTTTTACTGGGGACTTTCCATTTAACACAGAGAATTTTACTTTAAGGACCCTTCATGAAAAAAAGATGTACTTACCCTGGTTAGCTTTAATTGTCAACTTGACACACTGAGAAAAATCTCAGTGAGGAAATACATTAGACCAAACTGTGGCCACGTCTAGAGGTGCTGCCTTAAGTCAATTGTTATGGAAAGACACAGTCCACTGTGGGTGGCACCATCCCCTTGGCTTGGAATCCTGAGCTGTGTTAGAATGGGAAATGGAGCTTATCACAGACAAGCAATTGAGCAGTCACTCGTTTATTCTTTTTCTCCTCTTGGCTGTTGATGTAACCTAGCCAACTGTCTTCCCAAGAATGATGGGCTATATATAGCCTAAAATTGTTAGCTGAAACAAAGCCTTTCTCCTCTTAGTTAACTTTCAAATCAAAGCAACAACTTAAAAACTAAACTGATATTTTCCCTCATATTTCAGAGGGGGAAACTGACACTCACTACTGTCTCTAGAATTCTAAATCAGGACTTAGACGCAGTTACTCTGCATCCTTACAATCCAGCCCTACCCTGTCACCACACAGACAGCTGATTACCCTCTAATCTCAAATCTCTCTCCCACAGGGCCAGGTTTTGGTAGTAGACCCATTTCTGCAATATGCTACAATGTAAAGTTTCCATTCATTGTTTGGTTCTTGTACATATTTCCATGCAGTTTTCTAATCATTTAAATGTGATACATCTTGTGGACAGGACACGTGGGTTATTCAGTGGATGCGTGGGTTATTCAGTGCAGCTGGTCATTTGTTGTGGCCCCGAAGGCTTAGCACTAAAGCCAATATGCACATAAATGTTTGACAAAGACACTTTGGCTATGAGGCTGCTTGGCCAGGTGGAGGGGAGCCCTTCTGGGAGGCCAGAACTGAACAACCATGTCCCAGGGCAGCTGAAGCTGGTCATTTGTAAGACCTGCACAAAGGTGTTCTTTGGGCTCCTGGTACATTGGAGCCAGGTCAGACAATAGAAATAATGCCATTTGCATGACACTTTCAAACCCATACACACACACACACATACACACACACACACACACACACACACACCTAGGTTTCGTCTCACGTCTGGTCAGAAACACTTCCTCCCAGCTGGAGATGGGGCTGTGTGCTGAGCTGATGGGCATTTTTCTCCATGGTATAAAAATAACTGGAATTGATACAATGAGTTTGTTCCAGTTAAATGACAACTCAGTTTACAAAAAAAGGAAAAAAAAAAAAGTAGTTCTGAGCACTGGCCCAAACACCTCTGCTCTGTCACGGCAGCCTTCCCTGGTAGCAAACAAATGAGAGTCTTGGTCCTGTATTGATCATATAGGAAGGAAAGATGAGGGATGAACTCCCTAGCAGCTATGGTAGGTCAAGACTGGCACATGCCTATTCTCAAGTGAGGCAGCATCAACAGCATCATAAACCTGGATCCTAGAAATGTTATCTCACTCAATCTCACTTGTCATCAAGAGTGGGTGAAATAGTCAATGCCCCCGACCAATCATCTCAGCGGGAAGCCTCTTCCAGGGCAGGGACACTTGTCCTGGTTAGCTTTAACTGCCCACAGGATACAGGATACCGTCACCTGAGAAGGGCATCCCTAATGAGGGCTTGCCCAGCTCAGTTGGCCAGTGGGCGTGTCTACAGAGGACCACCTTCATTGTTAGTTATTGCAGGAGAGCCCAGCCCATAGTGGGCAGCATCATTCCCCAGGCTGTATAAGAAAGCTGTCTGAGCATAAGCTTTTGAGAGAGACATAAACATCATTCCTCCTTGCTTTCTGCTTCAAGTTCCTGCTTACATTCCTGGCTCATGGTCAGTGGATATGTTGGGGCTGGGCGGGGACACTCTTCCTAGACTGGAAACATGGCCACCTGGAGACCAGAACACAACTGGGTAGTAATGGTCATGAACTTCACAGCCCTGCCAGAGGTTCAGCGTCAACCCCATCCCTGAGGGAAGGGGGAAGTGATGGCAAAGCGTCTCCCCTCAGGCCTAGAACCTGTAGACAAATGAAGGGGCACGGGGGGGGGGGGGACAATGGCTTTCCCTGGACAACTGCTTTCTTTGCCTGGCTGTGGTGTGCTACTCCTGGATGGATCCAGTCTCAGCGGGCTCTCAGGTGGGAGATGGTGTATCTAAGGTGAAGGCCTATCCCATGACACATCGCTTTAGTTACGTGTGCCCCGCCCCCACTCCCATCAATGGAGAGCCTGTGGCTGATACTCAGATGACGTCCCTCTGAGCTTTCCCAGTTCCTCAGAAGGTCATGGGTGACATTCTGTGAATCCCATCTGAAACAGCGTTGTCTTGTATCTGCCACTACAGCTTTAGCAAGCTCAGACCTCTGCGTTGGAAAATTCCCACTCAGCCTCCAGAAAGCAAAGCAAAGATAAGATCTTGCAAACTGAGCCAACCGACTCCTTTGCTCCCAACAGTATCTGAAGGGAGCCAGATGAGCCGCTGCTACCTTGTCACTGGCCTCTGGCCAAGAGAGGGAACTCAGAAGCCGCTCTGGGCCGCCTCTGCCGCAGCCCTCCCTGTTCCCCAATGTCTGCCTGGCCTGTTCTTTCAGGAGTAGAGAGGCCTCTCTTCCTTACCCACCTCAGGACCTCAGACAAAACACTGCCTAGCAACTGGGGCTTTCTTTCTGTGCAGGAAGGGTGTCTTTCCCAGCCCCCAGCACCAGTCATTTCCCCATAAAACAAAATTTGAGGAGCGTCGGGTAGAGAGGCGGAAGAAGGGCAAGGTGATGCTGCTGAGAGGGACATAAATAGTTAATTTGATAGTGATTTAGAATGACTGCTTGCTGTTTCTGATTTTTTTTTTTTTTTTTTTTTTTTTTTAAGCTGCAGCAAGTGGAGGAAAATGCTGGAACGGGGCTGCACACAGGCATTTCATTTAGATTTAATAAGACCGATTATTAGCAGCATATTTCATGACAATTAAGAATTCTGACAGCCTCCCATCCACCAGCTTTAATGCGCACCACAAAAATTAAAATACTTATTTATACAACAAAAGTGCTAATAAGTTCATTTTGAGAAATGCCCTGAACTCACACAAGTCTTAACTTTTTACAGGGGAGAGAGAATGACTCAGAGGTGGTAGGTTCTAGGAGTTCAGAAAGTAAGTGGCAATTAAAATCCCCTATCCTGACCTAGGCTGTCCTCTGGGAGAACCAAGTACCTCACTCCCCGGTCCCTGGATGGACATGCATGTGTGCATATTCTCTCTCTCTCTCTCTCTCTCTCTCTCTCTCTCTCTCTCTCTCTCTCTCTCTCTCTCTCTCTCTCACACACACACACACACACACACACACACACACACACACACACACACACACACACACGTTGCTTGTGTCCAGCCCAGGAAAAAAATCAACTAAAAGAAACCATTTATTTTGAAACACAGTTTGGGAATCTCTGTCCATAGGTGGCTGGTTCTGCTGCTTATAGGCCAATGGAGAAATGCTAACATCATGACAGAAGGGCATGATGTAAGAAAGGGGTTCACCTCACCGTAGCTGGAGATGCAGAGCCACTGAGAGATAGCCAGGGACCAAGGACAAAACAGACTCTTTAAGTACTCCCCAACCATCAAGCGGTCCACTTCTTCCTGCTTGCTTCTGCTGCCTAACAACACACGTGGCTACGAATCCATCATGCTCTGCTTAGCTTTTTGCCAACTTGACACAGTTAAGGGTCATCTAGAGAAAGGGATCGTCAACTGAGGAAACGCCTCCATCAGATTGGCCCTGTGCTCAGGCTCATGGCGAGTGTTCTTAAGGAATGATTGTTACAGAAAGATGCAGCTCCCTGTGGGTGGTACAAGCCCTGGGCAGGTGGCCTTGCTGGGTGTAAGACAGGTCGCTAAGTGCAAACCTGGGGAGCAAGCCAGTGGGCATCACTCTTCTGTGGCCTCTCCTTTACTTCCTGTCTCCAGGTCCCTGCACTGACCTTTCGCCTCAGTTTCCCTTACATGCTGCACGGTAAGCTGTAAGATGAAAGAAGCCCCCGCCTCCACGCATTGCTTTTGGTCATGGTGTTTATCATAGCAGTCAGAGACCAAACTAGGGCAGATCAAGTCATGGACAATGCTAGAGCCCTCGCGATTCAATGACCTCACAACAGCTCCACACACTGGAGACCAGACACTCAAAAGAGGAGTCTTTGGGATGAGGGAGAAAACTTTACCTCCAATCATAAATAGATAACTAAACTCATATAATGAAGGATTTAAATTGCAGCCATGCCCCGAGACTGATTCCAAGATTTGAAGTAAGTTGTTAAACTTGACCCTCAAATTATCACCCAAAGAGTATAGCCTACCTTGTGGGCAATCTTGAAAAGTAAGCAAAATAACATCAATACAGTGTGTAGGCTGGCACCTCTAAACGGGCACTAAAGTCATGGCACTCGGTTCATGATGCCTAATGACTGCTGTGACTGAGTAAATGTGGCATTTGGCACTTTCTACTAGAGCTCATGTTTCTAGCCTTTGCTGAGCTGTGCTTTGGATTTGAAACCGTCTCTCCACCCACCACTATCTCAGTATCCTGCCAGCTGTCCCCACGGTGGTATTCCCAAGGTCCTAAGAATGCCTTGCATTCGGAACTTCCCTGAGCTCCTATTGCAGAGGGCCATTCCCTCCTTCATCCTTCCTGGCCCCTAGCCTGTGAACCAGGGCCTGAGAACTGGCACAGTCATCTGATCATCTCTAGGGCTTCACAGAGAAGAGACTTGTGACACGCCTATAGGTGATGGTATTACAGTCTCTGCTAAACGTCCCCACATCCACCTCCGGCCAACCCTCTTCACACCGTGGTTCTTCCCCACGTCCCTCTTGGCCTCCATCAATGTCATCAAACACCCAGTGATTTCTTTAGGCCTGGCTGAGCCCACCCAGTAGCAACTAAAACTATGGGAAATAAACCAGTGGATACAAAAAGGTATGTCCTGTCCCAGCACCTGTAAAGGTAACCTTATTTGGAAGCTAGTCTTCGCTGAGGCTTAAAGAATGCTGAGATAAAGTCACCCTATATTTAGAACCTAAGTGCAACAACAGGTGTTCTTTTAGGAGAGAGGCAGAGAGAGGTCAGTCTCAAGTATAGAATGAAAGAGGCGCAGATGGGGCCACACAGCCTCAAAGGGCACCTGGAAGCAGCAGGGGCTGGATGAAGAAGTTGAGACTCTCCTCAGAGGCTGTGGAGGGAGTGCAGCCTCACTAACCCTTGATTTTTTAGTAACCCAGACTCCATCACTGTGAGAGACTGGATCCCTGCTGCTCGAAGCCACCCACCCAGTTTGGCAAGCCTGAGAAACTAACATAAAAAGCCAAAGAAACTTAGCCATTAGTGGGAAACTGTGAAGCGCCCATCCCCAAGCTCACAAAGTCAGAGGAAGGCAAGTGTCTACAGAGCAGGGGAACCACTTAGATATGGACACCCTGCTGTCAGCCTGGCCTCTGGGGAGCAGTGTCTGCTCTGCGTCATCCCTGCACTGCACTAGTTAAAAAAAAAAAAAAGCCTCTGTCCAGAAAGCAGGCCACCAGCTGGCACACGTCTGGACACACTGGCTACCATGTCCCTCTGCTCCAAGACCCTCGAATGCCAACCTGGAGTCTCGGACCCCACGGTTTCTTCTCCTGATTTATGCCTTAGACACCACAGCTTCACATCTTTGCAGTCTGTTTTTCTCATTGTAAAATATGGGAAAACCAATTAATATCTTTTATATAGGCTAGAGCTTATAGACAACAACAGCAACAAACATCTAGCTCTGGTGCAGGTGCCAGCAAGCAGAGGATAATTCTTTATTGTGCTGTTTTCTTACACCATCAAGACCTCCGTGGGGAAAGGGTCACATTTACTTGGAAACACAGCTACTGTGCAGTCATCAGGGGCAGAAAGTCGTTCTTGAAACCTCAGGAATAGCAAGACCTTTGAATCTCTGCTTTCATTTTCCTTTCTCCTTCCAAAGAGAAATAACGCAGGCCACTAACTGAAAAAGTAATAAAGTATTAATTCTTATTAATTCTACATGAAGTATTTAAGAGGGAGATCTCTATGGACCTCACCTGTGGCCATCACAGAGACCCACTGAATCATGGAAAAGTAATGTCACAAAGGGCCTTTATTATCTAATTGAAGTCTTTCCTTGCATAGATGGGGAAATTGAGGTTCAAAGGAACAGAGATGCCCAGGTCATGCAGCAGGCCTGTTAGCACTGAAGCTGCTGTGCACAGGTGGGCCTCAGGCTCTGCGGCCTTGCCTCACTCTCTCGAGAAAGTACAGCCAGCCCCGCATCCCCATAGCTCTCCTCCCTACAGCCTCTATCTGACTCAGTGAGGGCCGTGTCGACTCATGAAGGTGCACGTTCAAAACTCCATCACAGGATGGCCTCCTATTCAGCAGAAATGGAGAGAAAGATTGGTATGTATTTGGAACATACCTACTGTGCACTTATTAGAGGCAGAACATTATTGCTGCCTTATACTTGATACCAAAGACTGGAGGGGAATTAGCTGGCTTTCATCTTAAACGCCAAGGCACATGACCCATGTCTGAGCAGGCAAACAGCATTTGCAAAGATCTTGAAGTGCTTTTGCTATAGTTAAAGTGTGATCAAAACACATTATTTTGAGAGTAAAAATATCTAGTATTTTAATATTAATAATGTTATTTTGAATAAGGTACCATACAAGAAATCATTGTTAGGGCTGTAAAGATTTCCATAGTACAGAAAATGGGAAAAGTACTGAGAAGGGGTGGAAGGAGGGAAGGAGGGAAGAAGGGAGGGGAGGAGGGAGGAAGGGAGGGGAGAGAGAGAGAGAGAAGAGACTAACACAAGATCCAATTTCTTTTCTTTGCAGATATTTAAGGCAGGCATGCATTGCCAAAGATAAGGACATAAATTGACAAAGAAGAGGAGTAATTTATTTGCGAGTCATCCCTCCCACGGGTCTGTAAATGAAGCCTACCCCAAGAGGAACTACACTTTACAGCTTATGGGCCGGGAAATTAAGCTTAGTGGAATTCTCACAGGACGGTTAGAACCAAGCCTTCTGAATTAGGGGCTGGTCAAGAGGAACCAGTGATGGCATTTTCAGAGGCTGAGACGAAGCATTTAAGCAGCATCTTTACATGCAGGCCAAGATGAATATAAACAGAAATTCTGGACCAAGGCACAGTGGTAGTGAGAAACTGGGGGCAGGTGCCTTTCTTTCCCTTCCTCCCTCCCTCCCTTCGGTCCTTTTGTCCCAGGGTCTTGTGCATACTGTGTTTGAGCTCTGCCTCTGAAGCACAGCCACCCTAGACAGCTGGTTAGAAGCCGCAGTGTGGCAAGGGACCTACGACCCCATACTTTAAGACTTTTTCAGTTTTATGTGTATATGTCTATGCCACACGCTGGTGGTAACTTCAGAAGCCAAAACAGGAATCAGACCCTGTAGAGCTGAAGTGGCGGGTGGTCCTCGACCGACCAAAGTAGGTCCCGGGGATGAACCCTGGGAAAACGTCAGGTGCTCCTAAGCACTGAGCCATCTGTGCAGCCCAGACCCTGGATTTCAGAGACCCAGTTCGCATTAGAAACATAGAAGATTCTAGCTACGGAAGACGGACAAATGCGATTTAGCTCTGTGCCTCGGTCTCTACTTCTGTAGCATGTGCATAATAAAATACCCACCTTATATGGCCATTGTAAGATTGAAGGTCAAGCTCGTCAAGGTCAAGCCTGGGTGGGGGAGTCACAAAGCCCCACCCTGAGCTATGGAGGGCTGTGGCTGCTGGGGAAAGGGTACTCAATCACCTTTCTTCTGGGCTATGACAGCTGGTAGGTGGACGGCCCATGCTGGATTCGCAGCCCTCCACCCATTCACATGCTGCACTAGTGGCACTTGATCGGTTATGGGGGGGGAACACAAAATAATATGAGGGTGAGGGGGAGGCATGTTCACATGGAGGGGTGGGAGAGCCTCTAAGCAGTGGGAGGGAGGAGTTGAGGGTAGATACAATCAAAATTAATTGTATACGTGTATAAAATTGTCAAACACTGGGCTTTCAGCTTTGTCATTTCCCATCTGATTCTCTGCAAAGAATCTGTCTCTCATCGGTAGCCAGACAGCCCCCTTCTCTACCCATGAGCAGCAAGATTAGAACCTATTGTGCTTTCGATGGGCACTGGGGATCGGAACTTGGGTCTTCACGCAAAGCAAAGACTCTGGCCTGCTGATCTGTGCACCTCGTCCTGAGAATGCATTCCTATCTCACTTTCTTTATCTTACTTTATAAAACAGTGTCCCACTGTAGCTCTGTCTAGCCTGGAACTTGCTGTGTAGATCAGGATGGCCTTGAACTCATCGAGACTTACTTGTCTCTGACCTCAGAGCACTAGGATTAAAGGTGCACTTCACCACTCCAGGCTTAATATACTGCTCTCCTGCCAACCCCGCCAACCCCGATTGTATTACAAATTGCTAGCATGTCTCAATCAAGGGACAGTAAGCCTCTGAAAATCGGGGCTTGCTTTGTCCTCATTTTTCTTTCTAGCATCTCCCCACACCAGCGTCCTAGATGGCACCAACATGTGTCCACTAAATGCTGAAGGGAAAGGAGCTGGAGTGGCCTGATGTACACACTGCTTTCTGCATCTGAAACTGTGAAAGTCACATCAGCCTTCTACAGATCACCCAGGATTTATAGCAACATCGATAGCATGTTTCAAGGACTTTGTAGGCCGGAGAGGGAAGGAGGAATCACAGAAAAGCTACAGCCCTCTAGAGTGAGGGGCCAAACACCAAACACAACGTAAGTCTTGCTGATGAAGCAGCCTAGCCAAGCATCTCAGGCCACTCACAGAAGCCCAGGAGGCTCACGGGAGTGCCAGGGCCCCTACCTAATTATAAATTATGCCAAGAACTCAACCAGCTAGGGAGCTTACTCTGGCTGTGATTCACAGAACTTCTGAAGTCCAAAATCCATTTTGTGGTGTGGGATCACCTTCCCCGTAAACATGTACGAGGGCACCAAAACCTTTGTTTCTATTTCAGGGGATTCGATACAAGGAAGACCATAGCCTACAACCCTATCCAAAGCGCTGATGCACCCAGGCTAAGAGCTGCCCAATAAAAACCTAAGGAATTTAGAATATGTGGGGCTGAGTTCTTAGGGTTCATGGATGTGAGTCAAGTTTTGGGAGTCCCCTGGAAGAATGTCTGCTCCCATAGGCAGTTCCTGCCCAACAGGGCTAGCCTCTACCCCGCCTCTCTGTCTCCAGGCCTGTAGTCCACTCCGGCCCCTCTTGCTCCAACTTTAACCTTTCTGAAACATAGTTTTATTCAGTAAATGAGGAGAGTAGCCAAAACCTAAATCTGTCCTTTTTAATTCATCTCATATTTTGCTTTAAGAATTCTAAGTATTTTCTTAAAAGCATGCATCCATTCAAAAGCATTATCCATTGTTTAGCCAAAAGGACACATGGGATTTCATTACAAATACGCTGGTCCTGGCATGTCCTGGACAATGCAAGCGGGGGGGGGGGGGGGGCAGTTTCTAAATCAGTCAGTATAAATGGGATTATTCAATATTGATTGTTCTTTGGGGTAGGGTCAAGGTTTAAGCCTATGGCTTCACATTCAGTAAATGTGCATTCATGTAGTCTCAGAACTCCACCCCCAGCCTTGCAACTCTTCACTGCGAAAAGTTCTAGCTGAGTGAATTTTCCACTTTACAAGAAAGACTTTCTTCCATAAACAGCACCTTAACTCTCACAACAACCCACTCAAAGCCATATGTCCTTCCTGTTTCACTTACAGGGACATCAAGATGAGATAGTGACACCGCTGAACATCTGGACACTGAACATGAATCCAGGCAAACCTTACTCCTTCCTTCTAGCCTCATTCCTTAAGACACTAAAGGCTGCTGCTAGCAGAAAAATAAATGCCCTGTAATCAGACATGCCTTAGAAATTCTGGTGGTCTTTCTGAAGAACCAGTCTGAGAACCTGTTGTCATAGTAAACACCCCCTCATCCAGGCAAAGCCCACCCCAGCTCTGATGGTCACAGGACTCCACTGGAGGTGGTTCTCAGACCCTGTGGTGGCTACACACACACACACACACACACACACACACACACACACACACACACACACACACCTGCCAGGTCACCTACTATTCCTCTTTGAGGTCTTAACTCTTCCCACAGTAGTAAGAACTGGACCTTGGGGCCAGCGGGAGGAAGAAGCAAGCTTTTCCTAGGAGGACCAGGAGACCAGTCTGGGCTCAGGGTGAAAGCCTTCTAGAAGGTTCTCCTAAACTACCAGTCTTGGTGAAGGCAGCTATCTACAGCGAGGATCCAGCAAAGGCCAAGGGTGGTTATTTGCTGTGGGCATCATTTACCCATGAGCCTGAGGGACAATCAGAACATGATCCTAGCTCTCGTAGATTCCGCAGAGAAGACACGCGTGTGACATAGGTTGTCACAAGCAACATGGTGTTAGGTGCTGGTGGTGGAGAAACAGCATAAAAGCAGGGCTACTCAGCAAGAAACGGAGATTAATGAAGAGCAGCTTTCTCTTAAGCTCAAGTGGGCAACACAGATAAAGGTTTAGCAGAGACCTCTGTGTCCTGAGGCAAAGGTGGGGCACGTTGTGTGACTGGAAATTTACCCCATCTCTTGTTTTTAGGTTATGTCCATTGACATGGAGAATATAGTTCTTTCCCAAAATATCAAGATTTTTTTTTTTAGTACTTTGGGTTTCTGTGTGTGTGTGTGTGTGTGTGTGTGTGTGTGTGTGTGTGTGTGTGTGTGTGGACAGTGACACAGAATATTTGAAATTAGGGCTGCCCCAGAAAACCCAAACCACGTGATCATCTTCATTAAACTAAGTCACTTCAAATCAGATGGGTATACACCTGGATTGTTCAATGAACTAGTTGATTAAATCTCAAAGTCTGTCAAATTGTGAATATAGGTGTGGGGGCAGGGTGAAAAGAACACCGCCAAGGATGGATTAATTTCTGGACTGGGTCAAGGAGAGGCAAGTAACCCCCGTGCCAAGGCAGAGCCATACACAGACTCCCCAGGTCGCAGGCGGAGGCTGGGACTGTGAACTGAAGTTTCAGGGAGGAGCTGCATCTGTGTTTGCGTTCTGTGAGCCTGACAGATTGATCAGAGCTCCCGTGATCCTGCAAGCTGGAATTTAGGAGCTAAATGATCTCGGACTATATTTAGTCCTCTTGATAGTTACACACTGTCCACCACTGTGATTAGCCCGAGCCCCTCGTAGCTATCAGGTAAAGTCCTTCTTGGAATGTATGGACAGACCCTTAGCTTTCACCAACCCAAAGGCTGTGGACGTCATCAAATAGCATAAGACTGATAAAAAGGATGTCGCGTTTTGTTATAACCTGCCCAGCTGATGTTGTCGCCAATGTAGCTGAAGAAATGCCTTGATTTATGACTTTCTTTGTCATAAAAAGAAAGTTATTAAAAGAAACTTCACTGAACTGGTACAATCGTATTGGAGAATGGTATTTAGGGCAACCTAAGCCTGTGTTTCTAGGGCCACGGTCACTCATATTTGGCTCCAATAAACTGTTGCTTATCCCCTCTGAGGTGAGAGCTGGATGGGGTCGAGGCAAACCTAGTGTCTAGAGTAAAGAATCATGAAGAAGCCAACGGGCCTCAGGTGAAGGTAGAAAGAAAGGTGACCATAGCTGTCACAGAAGAGAGAAGGAAAGGGGGCTTGGAAACCAAGGCCACATCCCTTCAAACGCCCAACACAGTCTTCCCAATATGTCTCCAAAGGAATGCTGAGCCGAGACCCCAGGCCGGCATCATCAGACCCAGGCTGAGAAGGAGCCCGGTGGGAAGGACATGACCTGACAGACAATTCCACTTCCTGAGAACAGACACACACTTCAGCAAAAAAGATTAGAGCTTCTCGAACGTTCAGTGGATCCTCAGGACTTTTCCTCCCTGAGTTTCAGCAACATGAAAGCAGAGGGGAGGACAAGCTCTGGAGCCCCATTTGACCACTGCCCAGCTGTGTGACCTGGAGAAAGTCACCGGCATCAGGGTGACCTGCTGTCCCTCTGGCCTGAGACAGTCCTGGTTTAGAATCGTTGATGTCTTTTTTTTTTTAAGTGTTTATCCTTTTAAAAATGTGATAATTACGTTTTATTTATGAGTCGTGTGTAGGGGGGTTGTCGTAGTCATGTGGGGAGGTCAGAGGACACCTTGTGATTGTTTTCATCCCCCCCACACGGGTCATGGGATCAAAGCCAGGGCATCACCCTTGGATGCAGGCACCTTTATCTGCTGAACCATCTCACTGGCCCAAGAAATATATTCTGTTTGGCAGAATTATTTAATAAGCCCAAGTATATAATAAAAGCCAATTCTCAGATAATAAATACTTAACTAATGCATATGTAGATATAAATTTATGTGTAATTGTATTTTTTAGTACCCTCTTTTACTTTCTAAAATGATTCGAGGCTCTGACTTCCTCTCTAAGTTTGTCTGGGAATAAGAAAAGATTCTTTTAAGCCCCAACCCCTCCCCCCGCAACCCAGTAGCTCATATATATATATATATATAATTCAGTGGTATGCTTAAGTCTCTTCTTTTAATGTAAATTCCTTTATTGGAAAACTATAGGGAACAGAGAACATGGACACGGCAAAGTGGTCTTGACAGGAATTTGGAGCGAGCCCTGAGCCCCTTCCTCAGCCTCATACTCCCTCAGGCTGGCTGCTTTCCTGACACCAGCTTCCAGCTCAGCTTAAGGAGACACAAGAACACACGGAGCACATGTATGGGGACAGCAGCCACCTTTCTGACAAGATCACCTAATCCCACAGCAGGTCTCCCATGTCCCCCTGGCTCCTATCTTGCTCCACTCCACACCAGATTGTCTCATTTCCGATGAGCTCCTGCACTCCGAACCCCACGCGACCCTCAGACAGCAAGGCCCTCGCTTCTGTTCTTGAAAGCAACAACTATGCATGGTACAGTCTTGGCTGCCCCAGGAGGCATTAGAAGGGAGTTTCTGGACCATTCTCCAGCAAGACTCTGCCACCCTCTTGGCCACCTCCAGCATCTAATGAGCTGCTGTGGCCCGTGCTCAGCCTCCGCCATGCCTCCCCAGGGCTAGCCAGCATGAAGGCGAGTGGGCGGAGGAAAGCCAGCAGCAGGGTGTCATTTTTCTCAGGGATTCCCATATGGACATTTAACTTATCAGCTCCGATGCTTCAAGCTCAGGTAGTCTGAAAGCCCTCGACACCGTCTCTATAGGCATAGGGCTTTATTGAGCTAATTTTCACTTGTCTGTCTGTTTCCTTCTCTTGGGGTGCTGGGAATGGACCCCAGGGCCTGCGCCTGCTACGCAACCACTCTACCATGAGGCTACATACCTAGCCCTGCACTCATATCTTTGCAATGCTGCCAGGATATCCCAATTGAAAAAAATCATTCAGCATCTCAGATAGTAGCAAGGTGAGACACCTTTTTATCCCTGGGAATTGTCAGCAAATGTCCCCAGATGTGTGTGCACTGCATCCAGTAAATGGGAGGGGGGCGTTGTTCTGTGGACTGAGCAGATTAGACTGTCAGAGAGTGTCTCCTTTGCAATCTGAGGACTCTGTCCTTGGACGCCTCACAAAAGAGATCACCAGGGAACTGGTGACTGCCATGTCACTCAGAAGAAACAGAACTCGGACCAGGCATGAGCCTCAGCATTGTAGCCGCCATCAGAGCTAGGGGAGTCCTCCAGGCAGAGTGCTCCCAGGAAGGCTGAAGAGAAGACACTTTGCTGTGTTCAAATGGCAAGGGGCCTCCTTGTCTCCAACTGGACTGTTGTGCACTTTAATGCCCCCACATCAGTTTCTGCTTTCCCGGTCCCTGTCTCTGCAGCTATGGGTCCTAGTTTATTAGACTCTGGGCCACTGTAAACAACCATTGGAATTTTCTTCCTTACAAGATTCTTTCTCTGTGTGTTCACCATTAAGCTATACTTCCCCATGGGCAGCTGAATTGGCCCACTATGTACCACTGAGTGGTTTTTCCTGAGAGAAATATCAAAGGGACTCTGCCATTAGGCCTTCCTTTGACCTTCCCTCTCCTGCAGAGGACTTGACTCTGAGTCTTGTTCCTGATGCCACAGACTATGGCCCTGGTCATTCAGAACAGGCCAGCCAGGAGCTAGCATCAGTTACCATCCATACCAAGAAATTCCTACAGGCACTCACGGCCCATGCCTAGTGCAACCCAAATCGATCCCAATTATGTCACACTCCTTTGGATAGGATGTCCTGGACTGCAGAGGCCCCCACAGAGGCCAGCCATACCCTGGGTGGTCCCCATCGTACCTTGTCAGAGTACAGACTAGCCTGCCTCACTCATCCGCATCCACATCTCTTACCTAACTTCTAATGGTTCCCTCTCGGCCTCCATAGACACTTACTGCCCCTGGGAAGCTTTCCAGCCTTCTGTTGACTCCTCTGCAAGATACCTAGACCATGAACTCCTGAAAGACACGCATTGGCTCCCTCCCCCTTCCTCACCTCTACAACGATGTTGGTGCCTCATACAGATGCCGGTTGACTCCATAGGGCTCACACCCATAAACTCATGCATGAGTTAAAAACACCATATCAAAAGGGAAAAAAAGCTGGAGAGGTAGGTCAGTTGATAGGCTGATTGCCCAGCATGAAGGAAGCCCCTCAGGTCAAGCCTGACACATCAGGACATGCCTATAATTCTAGCTGTTGGGAGGTAAAGGCACAAGGTCATCCATGGCTATATAGAAATTTCAAGGGTACACTGGGCTATTTTAGATCATATCTCAAGGAGGAAAGTGCATTTACTAAAACTGACCTATGAAGTACCATAGTTTCTTAGCCCAACTAGTACGAAGCATGCTGAAACCATTTATAGTAACCTACAGTTGGAGCAAATGAGCCAACACATAGGCTACTTCATACTAAGGTGTTGAGTATCTATCATTCATTTCCTATAATGCACTGCAGGCCACTGGCCATTTCCACTCGTGACTACATGACAGTGGGAGCCGCAACTGCTGTGTTAAATCCAGCATCAGGAATGAGTGCCCTACCACAGGCCACTGGGCTGGGAAAATATCAAAAGTCAGTGCTCATGCCATGGTTCATCTTTGAAGCTCCATACTCTCCAGTTCCATGAAGCTGATGAACCTTAGGTGAGGCAGCATGACTCGGAGCCCGCCCAGACTCACCTTCCACCCCTGTTCATGTCTTTGTGGACAGCTGGGGTCAGGTGATCTAGAGACACATGAGGGATAGGTTTGGGTTAAAGCCAGGCATTCTAGGAGAGTGGCAAAATAAAGCAGTCTATGATGCCATGTCAGTGCCTAGCCACACACACTCAGAAGCTGCTGAGGCATGAGGTACTGTGACTGTGCTAAGTGGTCACCCAGAGTACCTTGTCTACTCTTGACTGGGGCTGAAGCTCTTCTCCTACATGTTGGTCTGAAAATCCATCCTCATAGGGTGAGGGCAGGCAGACCTCGGTGGCAGCTCCATTTTGTCTGTCCCTTGGGGTGTGTTACCCATGCCCATGACTACCGTAGCACTTCATCTGGTCAACTGAGGCCAGACAGCGCTAGGATCTTATATTCTTTCTCCAGGTTGCCAAAACAAACACGTAAAAGAAAGTTCCGTTCAAGTTTCCTAAATTCTCATGATTTCTTCTGTGTTCACTTATTTATTTATTTATTTATTTGTTTGTTTGTTTGTTTGTTCTTGCACAGGAGAAAACTCTTCATTGTCTCATGATAGAGACCATCAGGAACCCAGGCAGGGCTCCCCTCACACCTGGCAAAAATCTACATCTGTTGATGCTTTTACATATGTGTGCTATTGTCTAAGAAGGAAGAAGCCAGGGCGCTATTCTTTCTTATCAGTGCTACTATCCCTCTACTAAATGGTTTCCTCAAGCCCTGAAGGTCTCTAAGAAGTGAACGTTTTGTTTGCTAGAATCTATGGACCTTTCTGCCAAGTGGCAGGCACACCGCACAGCCCCAGCGAGCTCGGCCGCCCCTCCCTCCGGGAGACAATGGCACAGCACTTACTCCTTGCCACGCCTATCGAACTGCCTGCCCCAGGTTGGCTTATTCACCAAAGCCATTCAGAGCCTTGAGCGCTTTGAGCATTCCTGAACAATAACACACTTCAGGGTCCCTGGCCTCTCCTCTGTTCAGCAGCCCACAGCCCCACAGAAGGCATCAGAGGGTAATTTCAGACCTTATGCTAAATAGAAGAAAAGCAACCAAGTTCAGGCAAGCATTATGATTATGATTATGGCCGTGTGTGTAGGAAAGTGGTCCCCAAGCAAGGGTCAGCTCATATTCAGCTTCTCCGTGGTGTATCATCTTTACATCAAAAGAGAGGCTTCTCCGATCCTGTGGAGAAAAGAGCTGGAGAAGATGGAGCTGCATTTGAATGGAGAGGAATTAACGAAGTCATCTTCTAAGGCAGAGAAGCCTCACTCGTCTTTTCCTCTCTAACACCCTATCTGCTGGGTCATCCCCTGTGCGAGCCACAGGGCCTTGTGAGCCACTTCCGCCTCTCCGTTCCTGGGGATTTTATCCAGTAGATGATCACAGGAATATAAGCTACCTAATGGTGGATTAAGGTTAGGGTTAGGGTAAGGGGTTTAGGGTTAGGGTTAGGGTTAGGGTTAGGGGTTAGGGTTAGGGTTAAGAATTAGGGTTAGGGTTAGGGGTTAGGGTTAGGGTTAGGGTTAGGGTTAGGGTTAGGGTTAGGGTTAAGGGTTAGGGTTAGGGGTTAGGGTTAGGGGTTAGGGGTTAGGGGTTAGGGTTAGGGTTAGGGTTAGGGTTAGGGTTAGCCGTTAGGTGACATGGCAATCCTACCAGAACTACTTTGGAGACATACAGACCGTTGGTTCTCCACTGTATGCATGTGGATGTAACTTCACAGAACTATGTGCTCAGAGGCCAGGGTGACAGTCACTAAAGCACTTGCCCTACGAGCATGAGGGTCTGGGTTTGGTTCCCTGTTGTTTTAAACAAAATCCCAATCATTCGATTTCATCAATAACGACTCAGGAGCCAGATGCTGGGGTGAAAACCTGCCACTCAAACAGGAAGAGGAAGCATCCAGTTGACATCAGCTCATGTCCCAGGAAGAAAAAGCCCTTTCTCCTTCTCCACACTGTCTTAAAGGCCCTTCAAATTCAATTCAACGTCACTCCTTTCTACATCCTGTGAGTCTCTCTTTCCATCTTCTCAACTTCCTCTCTTTTCTCTCTTTATTATTTTTCCATGTTTGTTTCCTGTCAATTCTGCCTCTTGACCAAGGTTTAACTTCATTTAATCCTGTTTTCACAAAGCTCCTGGGTTAAAGGTGTGTGCTAGGGCTGAGCCACACCACAAGTACTTGTTTACAGTAAACAGAAAGCGTTAGGATCAAAGACTGAGCCATACCGCAATTAGAAACAGGTTTTTATGGTTCACAATCTCGGGGCTCACAATGGGATCAAATATCCTGCAACAGTCCCCCCTAAAATATACATCTTAAAAAGCTGGCAGGGTGATGTATACTTAATTGCCGAGGTGAGGAAGTGGAGACAGGCAGATCCCTTGGGCTCACCGTCCAGCCAGTGCAGCCTAATTGACAAGCTCAAAAAAAGCCAAGGTGGCTAGCACAGGGGAAACAATGCTTGAGGTTATTCTGTGCATATGCATCCCCACGTACATATGCCTTCATACATGAATGCACGCACATGTGCGCATATGTGCATGCATGAGCACACACACACACACACACACACTTGTGCGCACTCACATAAAATCATGTTTTCATGCTAAGGGAACTAGTCAGGTTTCTATAAAACCTTTATGAGTCGAGTCACTAGAGTTGGAGATGAGTAGCTCACAACATCTATCTCTCATGAACTCTCATCTGCTTATAAATAATTGTCAGGGATTGCTGCAAATGGCCAGGGAGTATAGAGGAGAGAGGGGTGGATCCTGCCAGGGAAATCAGGGCAGAATTCAGAGAGAAGGGTGAGACCTGAGCTCTTTCTTAGAGGTGGAAAAAAATGAAATTTTTATTTAGGTTAAAACATGCACTAAGGAATTAAAGGCCACTAAAGGAATATTTAAGATGGAATGGGTTTGTGAGGTTGTGGGAGAAGTAGAAAATTGAGGTCAAGGCTTAAAATCATCCAACTGTCATTACAAGTCTGGTAGCAGAGTGTCATGCAAACAGCCTCTTACATTATTATCCTGGGATAGCTGCAGCTGTGTGATGCTGGCCTCAACTCTCAGGGACTAGGGATGCTTGCCTATGGTTTCAGCTTCCTGCTAAGAACACTGTTGTATCATTTACTCCTTAAACTGCCTGTCCTCCACCAATACCAAGAGTATTTTTTTTTAAAGGCCACGTATTTATCCCAGAACAAATCATCACATTTGTCAAACAAATCCAAGTTTATTGGGACTGATGTTGGAAATAATTTCCCAATTATGTAAATGAACAAAATCTGTTTTTAATTAATCTCTCAGCTTAGCTTGCATCCTAAGAATAAACTCTTTCTTGCTCTCGGTACAGGGTTACCCTGCTGAACAATTAGCCTGCAGGGGACCAGTAAAGATGGTTAGATGTGATTGAACCAGACACATAGGACAAGGTCAACAGTCAAGGGGGCATTTCTAGAAACTCCATGAGATGTAACAAAACTCTCAGTTCGTAAAGAACAATTTGAAGTGGTTACAATCTGGGGAAAGGGATGTTTTGGTTCTAGCTGTGATCAGAGCTTGGCTTTGGGACCTCTTTCACAGGCCTGACCTATGTCTATGTTGTGTGTGTTCTTTGACAGTTCACAATACCCTTGTGTTTCAATACATCTCTTATATAATTATTTTTTGATTTCCAGACTTCTAGGACTTCTTCATGTCTGAATTGATATTCTTATGCTTTCGGTGATAATTTTATTTCTCTTTCCTATCTCTTGAAATGTATTAAAGATGTAAAAAAAAAAAAAAAAAAAAAACCATAGGATGAGGTCATTGTTTGCCACCACTGGTCATCTCTGGGGACTTGCTCCTGGTGTTTAGTCTCCTTGTGATTTTTGTCCATGAGTTTACCTGCACTGGGACTAACCCTATGTGAATTCTTTGTAGTGCTGACAGAATGCCGATTCCTCTAGAGATGCAGGTTCACCCCTCTCTGGCCTGCTTCAAATTAAAATTCTTAGCTTGTGGTTATTCGGGTTACGCAAACACTGTCATCTCAGACCACAAAGCCGTGTACACGCCGCGGCCTTACCAGGTTCTCAGCCCATCGTGACATTTGACTCAACAAAGGTTTCTCACTGTCTGCCTTTGAGATGTGGGTATTTCTTCCAGTTTCCCTTTTCCCTGGGGATACTGCCCTTCATAGGTACCAGCTTCCCCTCGGAGGCCCCACATGGAGCCCCCCCTCTCTCCACACAGGCCTTCTGATCTGCCACTCTCACAGGCAGGCACAGCTCCCGAAGCCAGTGTTCTAGCATCCGGAGACATATTGGAAGCCACGATCAAGTAGTCAGCAACATTGATTCTCCTCACCTGAATTCCTGCCCCTTTTGCTTTCTCTAACTGTAAAGAATTCTCCTCGGTTTCCAACGCAGTTGCCTTTTTATTTTAGGTAGCATATTGGGATAGTTAACAATGGCTGCCCACTTGACAGGACCTGAGCTCCTCTAGGAGACTAACCTTTAGGCATGACTCAGAGGAAGTTTCTAGACAGGATGATTTGGGGTGTGAAGGCCCACTCTAACTGGGCAGCACCATTCCATAGGCTGGCGACCTGGACCGAAGAGGAACCAGAAGGTGAGGTGGACGCCAGGGTGCTTCTCTTCCTTCTTCCTGACTGCATCAGCACTGTGGCCAGCTGCCTCAAGCTCCTGGTCCCCCCCTCCCGCTGCGATGAGCTGTACCTTCCAACTGTGAGCCAAAACATGCACATCCCCATTTGCAAGTTGCTCTTTTCAGGTTTTTTTTTTTCTCACAGCAACGAGTAGTAACTAATATGCCTGAATTTCTTTTGTACATGCTTAGATATTTAATCAATCACCAGACAGAGCTCCTCACAATTCCCTGACGTCAGGTTTCAACAAGCCAGATGAAGGCCCTCCCTACTGCCTCTCCTCTGGGCCATTCTTCTTGATATCTTTAGCGTGCACTTTTATTTTAGCCCACAGATCCACGCCTTTCACCGACCCCCACCAGATTCTAAGCACCCAGGTGACAGAACTGTGACTTTAATCTGACAAAGAACTTGGTAAAAATGGAGGCACACAGGCCTGTTGGGATGAGCAGAGCCGGCAGTTTGATATTATTATCAAACACCTAGGATGCCAAGGTCTAAGAAAATGAGACCTGCAATGAAAATCATCTGCAGGAAGGGTCTGTGGAGTTCTGAAGACAGGATTCTTAACCTTGCTGACACACAACCCAGCAACCGGCGAGCTGTGAAGGCGGCCGCAGCAGCTCGCCTCCTCCAGTGCTAATCAGTACACTTGTGCTCTGAGCCCTAGGCTTTGGGATAGGAGATTATTAACATGCTTCTTCTTATGATATTTATAAAATGGTAAGGAATTTCCCCTGCTCGGTGGGTTTTATTATAATCCTGACATTTATATTGAAATTGCAGGTGGAAAAGAAACACTGTAAAAAAAAAAATCTCCGCTAAGTTTTGTGTTGTGTTTTCCTAGGACACCCTGCAACGAATAATGAGCTGTCAGGGTATAAGTCTTCAACATAATACCCAACACCAAAATCCTCAGACGCCCTACTGGATATTCTTTCTTCATGAAACAAAACGGAATGTAGAATATGGTCCAGCAAAAATCAGATTAGAGAAACCATTGATTATGTTAATGAGAATAACTGTGAGTCTGTGGATTATTAGTCTATAGATTCCTGCTGGCTAGTCTATGTCAACTTGACACAAGAGTCATTGGGGAAGAGGAAACCTCAAGTGAAAAATGTCCCCCTCCCCCGCCAAGACGAATGAGCAGGCAAGCCTGTGGTGCATTTTCTAGATGGATGGTTGATGTGGGAGGGTCCAGCTCACTGTGCGTGGTGCCACCACTGGGAAGGCCATCCTGGGTTCTGTAGGAAAGCAAGTCGAGCAGTCATGGAGACCAAGCCAGTGAGAGCACTTCTCCGTCGCCTTGGCATTTACTTCCTGTCCTGCTGGAGTCCATGCCATGACTCCCCTCAGTGATGGACTCTTACCTGAAAGCATAGGGTGAGTAAAGCCGTTCCTTCCTGAGTTGCTTCTGGTCACAGTGTTTTATTTCAGCAATAGAAACTCTAACTAAGACATTAGCCCAGTGAGTTTGTGTGCCGATGCCCCATGATACGATTCTAGCGGAGAAAAGATCAACTTAGTGTGAACAAGAGTGACTAGAGAGGGCAGGACATGTTACTTTTTTTATACTGTGTATGTGCATGCATGCATGTGTGTGTGTGTGTGTGCACGCGCACACATGTGTGTAAGGAGTGAGGGATGAGAGGTAATTTTGAATGAATTGTTCTTTTTTTTTCATCATATGTGTCCTGGGATTTGAACTCAGGCCTAGCCCCAAGCCTCTTTCCTCACTGAGCCATCTCACCATCCATAAAAGCCATAGAATTTCTAATAGATGTACCAGCTATTGCTAATAGAGCAGGGCTTCAGGTAAATAAAGTAAAACCAAATGCCTATCTACTATAAGTCATAATGAAATTGATTTTTAAAATAATTCTGTAGGGGCTAGAGAGATGTTTCGGTGGTTAAGAGCACTGGCTGCTGTCCCAAGGGACCCAGGGTCGATTCCCAGTGCCCACATGGCAGCTCACAGTGGCCTTTAACTCTAGTTCTGGGGAGGAGGGGCTAATGCCCCCTTCTTGGCTCCATGAGTACCAGGCATGCAGTGTGGTTCACAGACATACTTGCAGACAAAACATACGCATAAAATAATTTGAAAATATTTAAGTTCTCTAGCTCACATATAATTTTGCCATTTATTACAGTTGAAAGCAAATTTGAATACTAATGAGATGGATGCACTTATTTATTTTTACATAAAAAATGAAATCTTGGCTGAATATTGGATGCTTCTATGACAGAGCATCTTCAGGGTTTTTCCGAGTTGATTGGCAGTTTGCTTTTGTAAGCACCAGTGCTGACGAGGCCACTTCAAATAAGCATATAGTATGAGATGGCAGAAGTACATTTGGGGCCATTTTAGAAATCATTGGAAATGATAGCCTAATTCTCAAACAGCAATTTAAAATAAAATATTCTGAGACACCACAACCCAAAGACGTGCCGACGTGGTAGCGGCATGCTGAGGAGTGTCGCTCAGAAAAACACTGAAAGTCTTTGTTTTCTGTAATTAAAGTGGCATGCCTTTCTAACAACAGAAAAATCTGTGCAGTGAAAACACTGCAGCTGACCGTGCGCTTAAACCTGAGCCACGGTGTGCAGGGCGGTGTTCTCGGGTGCTCACAGCTATGATAGCACAGACGTAGGGCAAAGGGCATGTGTTGTGTTCAGAACCAAGGCTGCAGTGAGATCACGTGACACAACACAGATGATGGCTGCCAGAGGCACCTCAGATGGGCTGCAGATTTGTCTACTTGGGGGTCCTTGTATATTCAGAAACCTTTCACTCTTGCTAAATACTCACAAGGCCCCATTCTGTTTAGAGTTGGGTTCTAGATTGTGCTGGCTCTGTCCTCACCAGCTATGAGAATGCTGCCTCTGCCAAGTTCCTCTGTAAAAGTTATGGTCTGTGACCAGCTGGGCTGGGAAGGTGGGAAGGAAACAACGTGGACGTGTGTGCCTCCGGAGTCATGTCGCCTTCTGGTACCATCTGATGCTGTGGTCACACCAAGAGGGTTTATGCAGTGAGAATGTTTGGTTTCTTTAAAAACACAGAAATGTTATGGGAATATGTTTTTGTTTTAATCCCAGGTGTGAGATGCAGGCCTGCTTCAGATTGTCCACAGCAGCTGACTATGATTTGCCTCGTGCGCTAACAGGGGCATGATTTTGACAGCTGCGGATGATTTCTGCAAGCGCTCTGGGGACTGTTGAGAGGGTATTTAAATGCTAGAGCCCTGAGTGGCTGCTGCTCCTGTTGCTGTTGGTTGCTGGCTGCTGGTGGCTACAGGTTGTCCAGTGGTCATACACAAAGAGATGGGAAGAGGAAATTGGATATCCTGACGGCAAAGATGAAACTTGCCCCAAGGAACTCGATGCCCCTAATCAGCAGGATGCAGTCTAATGACGACAATGCCCCTTTTCCTTTCTCTTCTGTCCTACTTTCTCTTCTACCTAGTGCTGGGGAGTTAGAAGGAAGGAACAAGAGTGGAAAAGGATGGAAGAGAGAAAAAGAAACTCACAAAGTAGAAAAGGCTGGAAAAAGATTTGTGACTATTGTTTATTATTACTTTTCTCTTCTGTCTCTGTCTCTCTCTCCGTATGTGTGTGTGTGTGCATGTATATGTGCGTATGTGTGTCTGTGTGTGAGTGTATGTGTGTATGTATGTATGTGTGTGTGCCTGTGTGTGTATGTGCATGTATGTGTGTGCACAGTATGTGTATGTGTGTGTATGTGCGTGTATGTGTGTATGTGCGTGTATGTGTGCGTGCGTGTGTGTGTATATATACGTGTGTATGTATGTGTGTGCTTGTGTATGTGGGTGTATTTGTGTATGTGTGTCTGAGTGTGTCTGTGTGTTTGAGTGTGTGTGTATCTGTATGTGTGAGAGAGGGAGAGAGAGAGAGAGAGAGAGAGTGTGTGTGTGTGTGTGTGTGTGTGTGTGTGTAATGAGGAGGCCAGAGGTTACTTTGGGAGTCATTGGCCAGGTACTATTAGTATCAGTGTTCTTCTCTGAGGCAAGCATGAATTCAATGATTCGTGTAGACTAAACTAGGCAGTGATCCACAAGGATCTACCTTTCTCTACCTCTCAGCATTGGGATTACGGGTATAGACTACCATAGCCAGTGCTCTTTAAACAAGTTCTGAGTGTTAATCTCAGACCCTCGTGCTTGCAAGGCAGGCACTCTGCCAACTGAATGATCTCCCTAAGACCCAAAATGTTTCATTGCTCCCAAGTCACCTGGTAACACTCCACAAAAGACGGATTTTTCTAGCAATATCCCCAGCCTATGACTCCACTGTTACTCTGTAGAGCCATCTAGCCCTGCTGCCCAAAGTTTTCATTGTATATTTTTCTGGCAACATACTTTGTTTTTTATGTACATTCTAATGACTCCCTCTACCAATCTCCTCTCATACCAACTCCAAACATGGTCACTGACTCGCTTTAGCCATTGGGACAAGTGCAAACAAAAATCAGAATTCTAATAGTGCCTACACATGGAGGTATCTCTTCTCTCTTAGATGTCAGGGCTCCTCTGATACAATAAAACAAGCCCAGGTTAGCATCCTACAGAGAAGAAAGACCTGGACATGAATCACCTCAGCTGAGCATCCCAACTGACTCCTGAACCTCAGCAGGTCCCACAGCTTGAGTTAACAGAGGCCAGGCAGAAACAAGAACCCCAGGAATAGCCCAGATCACTTTGCCAACCCCCAGGTTCATAAGCTGAATGAGTGGTTATGAGGTTTTAGATGAATTGGGGTGATTTCTTAACGGTAACTTACGCGGCCATTCACAGAGATATGAACTGGCAAAAGTGTTAAGAGTCTCCATAAAGTGCAAGCACAGCCCTGAAGTGAGAGTTTATGCGCCCATTAGGGAGCATAAAAATCTAAGGGTTTGGTTATCTTCTCAGGATAACTCCAAGAGGTCATTACAAAGCCCATTCGGTCTAAATACCCTGCTCAGCGCTGAACCACGGTGTCAGATTCCTGCAGCAAATTACAGACATGTTCCAGCCGTGTCAGAACTTGAGACCTCTGTAGTGAGACACTGAGGTCAGCACTGGGATTCCTAGCTTCATCCTTCATGAGTCCTGGTGATAGCTGAGCCTCCTTCACGGAATTGTTGGAAAGATTAAACCCAAGCAAGCACTTGCACGGTTTTCTAGAGTGTAAGTGCTCAAGAATAGTAGCTTGACTTAGAAGTTAGTCCAATAGCGGACTACCATGTATTGTGTATCTTCTGTGCATCTCCTGACTGTCACTGAAGTGGCTGCCATGTCATCTCAGAAGCGAGAAAGCTGATGAGACACAGAAACAACTTTCCTGCGTCAGACAGCTGTGAAGGAGCAGCTGCCAACAGCAACTGTCACATCGTTGTTCTCGTCACGTGGTGGCTTCCTTTCCGCGGCTGTCATAAAATACCCAGACAAAAGCAACTTGGGAAGAAAGAATTGAATTTTGATGACAGGCCCACAGGGACAGAGTCTATCCTGGCAGGGATGCCATGACAAAAGGCAGGGAAGACAGAGCAGCAGGAACAGGAAGCTAGCCGGTCACATTTCATCAGCACACAGGAAGCAGAGAGAAAAAAAAGGAAGTCAGTCCAGGCCATAAGGTCACCCCCAGTGGTGCACTAGCTGCACCTCCCAAAGGTTCCACAGCCTTCTCAAACAATATCACCAGCTAGCGACCCTGTGTTTGAACCTATGAGCCTACTGAATATTTCTTATTTAAACCAGACCACTATGCTTCCTTGACTGGTTCTTAAGAGCAAAACCCAACTTAGAGTTCTGAGGGTTAAAGACTCACTCTTGAGGGTAGTAATTATAAAGGCCTTGCCTCTTTTTAAATGCAGGCCTGCTTTGCATTTTAGTCAGCCTAAACCACCAGCTCCAGAATTCTATACTACCTTCCATCTAAAAACCCTTTGCCATTTTACCAGACTTCCCAAATGACCTGCCGTCCTTAGGTCTTCCCCAGGCATATGGGTGTGAGCTCTGGAGTCAGACGACGTCTGATGGGATCACAATTCAACTCCTACTGATTGTGTGAACTTGGGCAACATAAGCCCCTTCTAACTTCGTGTTTCCTCTTCTGTAAAGGAAGGGAATGGTTCTATTTCATGGAGACTGGGGGAAAGGGGGGGGGGGATAAAGAATGAAAGAGAGAGGAAAGGGAGAAATGGGAGAGAGACAGACAGACAGACAGACAGACAGAGAGAGAGAGCCCATGTTATCTATTGATGCTTTTTCTCCACAGTTGTGCTCCCATAGCCTTTTTTTCCGTCACATATACATGCCTTGTATTTAACTCTTACTATGTAGAACAGGCTGGCCTTGAACTCGCAGAGATCTACTTGCCTCCACCTCCAGAGTGCTAGAACTAAAGGCATGCGCCACTGTGCCCAGCTTATATTTAATTCTATATTTTCATGGGCTCCTTACTCAATTTTATCACCCTTGAAATGGGAGACTGCATTCTGGGTCTCTATTCCTAGCACCCCACCATCAGTACTTGCTACATGTTTGTTGAGCCAACTGTGAGCCCTTCACTTAGGCTTTCTGCACTGGGGACTTCTGCTTGTCCAGTCAACCTTTCATATGCTGGACCACATCATGATTTTGCAAAGCCCTTTGCTCTGTGGTTTCCAGTGGCATTTTACTCTTAAACAAATTGAAAGAGGGAGCCTGATCACGAAGTGGTTTGCCTGCGGAGATGCCCTTACTGGAGGAAGGGGCAGAGAAATGCAGGGTTTTAGCCCCTCACTCCTTAAAGAGCTTCTGGGAGCCTCTAACAATGTCTTGAGCATTTCACAGCCAACTGAACATGCCATCTTGAATTTAGACTTTTTCTTAAAGGCCAGACCCCAGACTCTCTAACCACCCTGGGTGAAACAAGCTCTAAACATGGACTTCTAAAAGCTGAAGGAATATATTTCTAAAGAGAACACATACACACACACACACACACACACACACACACACACACACACACAGACACACCCACCTACTTCTGATCCCAGAAAATTCCACAGGAAATAAAGATAAGTGGTTCTCACTTCAAAGCCCAAAGAATGATAACAGCATGGACTAGGGGCTTCTTAACTTCAACCCCTTGAGCTGTTCTCTCCATATGGAACATGGAAGGTAGTTGACTGCTGTTGGGTAATGAAACCAAAAGTCTTGTATGAGCCAACTAGAGTTTTAGGTACTAGCAGAAACTAGGTTTATAATAATGGGGGCCCAAGAGTTACTGGACATTTTAAAAATGTAATAGGAGCTAGAGAGATGGTTTAGCAGCTAAGGGCA
The DNA here is from genome assembly GCF_903995435.1 of Acomys russatus. NCBI lineage: Eukaryota > Metazoa > Chordata > Mammalia > Rodentia > Muridae > Acomys > Acomys russatus. Next base: position 59,359,370 of record NC_067150.1, on the reverse strand, counting down.
TACACTGCTCTTGCAGAGGACACACATTTGATTCCCAGCACCCACATTAGATAGGCAGCTCACAGCTACCTGTAATTCCCGCTCTAGGGGATCTGACGCCCTCTACTGGCATCTGTAGACACCTGCACTCACATGCACGTACCCACACACAGATGCACAGAAACTTTGGAACTAAAAGGATGTCAGTGAGAAAACTTCAGCTCATCAGAACTCTGATGAGTAGATATGTAAATACATCACTGTTGAATAAACAAATTATGGCTGCATAAAATAAGAAAAAAAATATGCTTCTGGCATAAAACCTTTCTTAAACTTAGCCTTTGCTGAAAACCCCCAGTAGGAAATGTTTATCAAGAACTCACTGTATCAGATGATGTGTATTCATATTGCATCAAGCCTAGGAAGTGGGCTTTGCTATCTACACAGATAAGGAAGCCAAGAGGGGTGGGGGCCTGGCTTCATTGTTTAGTATCTGACAGCAAGGAAAAGCCAAGGCAGGAATGTAAGCAGTGCCTTCCTTATTCTTGTTTCCCTGCTCTGGCTCCCCTGGACCACTGCTCCATGAACAGTTTCTGCCACGATGCACAGCCATCATATGAACCCCTTTGAAGAAGTGACAAGCTTCTCTACTCTTGCACTGGTTAGTGTTCGAAAACTTGACACAACCTGGATTCAGCTAAGAAGAGGAAACCTTAACGAGGCGTTGCCTCCATCAGCGGCACTTGGCCCATAGGCATGTCTGTAGGAGGGTTTCTTAATTGACTCAGGAGGACACAGTCCACCACGGGAGGTGCCTCGCCTAGGCAGGTGAGCCTGGTCTGAGCAAGCCAGAGAACACAAGTCAGCAAGCAATGCCCGCTGGTCTTAGTTTAGGTTCCAGCATCCAGCATCTGTTAGCCAGGGACTGATGGATGTACCGTGGATATAAGGGAAAGCGACAGGCATCTCTGAGAGAAGGATTGTCCTTCAGTCAGGACATCTGAAGGGCCACAGTCTGTGAAAGTGAGATGTACGCGCGTGATGTGGGGGCCTTGTGCTTTATAGGACAGGGAGCAGGGGACTGTGAGGATGAAGAGCTCATCTGCAGATGTCAGTGGGTTTGCTGTGTGGAGCTCAGAGGCTTCCGAGGGTGTCATAAGTCAAGTCAGCTTTCCTCTGGAGAGCCTGTCCACCTGGGGTGGTTGGTCATTAACCCTTGAGGTTCCTTCCTTGTGCTTCTGCCTCAGTTTCCTTTGATGATGGAATAGACCTCTTCTTCCTCAAGTTGGCTTTGGTCAAGGTGTTCACCACAACAGAAACAAAAAACTAGAACAACTCTTTTCTGGTGATTGTCACAAGATATAGAAGCCATCTGGAGAATATTAATATTAATGCATAGGTGTCTGCATTTGCGTGTGTGTGTGTGTGTGTGTGTGTGTGTGTGTGTGTGTGTGTGTGTGTAACAATAATAAAGAGAAAGAGGCTCTCAATTTGATAGGTAGTGAAGGGGTCATGGGAGAAGTTGGAGGATGAAAAGGAAGGGGATAGGTGATGTAATTATATTTTAATTAAAAATTTTAAAGTGCAGATGGGGCCTTGACTGATAGCAGCTGGTTCAGTAGGGCCTGGAGGGATGCCTGGGAATCTGCATTTAACTAGGACCAACCCTGCTGCAGGAGGACCCCAGGGACTGCCCTGAACGCATTGTCTCTGGGGTAGAATCAGGGCTCTCCTTCAGGGGGGCAGACCAGGGCCTTTAGGGGCCACTTTCATTTTGCTATCTACAGTTTGAAAAAAAGAGTTGTGCTTTGGAGCTAATAAGGATGGGATGTGGCGGGTATAGAGGGCAATCCTAAATTTGTTCCGGTCCTCTATCCCCCCTGCCAGGACGATGTCACTAATCCTCGGGGCTAGCTGTCCCAAGCTAGGCCTTGAAAAGGAAGAGAAAGAAAGGGCATCCCTGTCTGCTCCCTTTGAAACATAAAAGGTGAAGGCTGAAGAGAGTGCTGATGGTGGCAGATGTAAGACATTTATTATATATCGCAGAGATCCAGATTAGGGAAAGCTTCCTAAATCCAATTTTTCTGCTTAAAGCAGAAAGTAAATAAGGCCATGCTGGCTTGGCATCCTTCTTCTCAGGAATGCACTGATGGGATGTCTGGGGGATGTTTGGAGACCCTACTGTGGTGCCAAGGAGTCAGGTTTTGGGGTGTTATCATGCACCCCATATTTCACACTTAAAGGCAATGGGAGAGACTCTTTGTTGAGCCAGCTTTAGAGTAAAGTGACCAGGAGACTAGGGGACCAGTAAAGGCCAGGGAGGAGGGGATAGCACACAGGATGAAAGTGACCCCGGAATTTGAAAGGCTAACAATTGACACCCATACCTTTTCTTTCTAACTTTTTTCCTTCGGTATAACATTAAATTTGCATGTCAGATGTCAAGAGAGGCACGGGGATCAACTGAGGCTAACGCCTTCTGCAAGTTCCACTTCCGAGATGCATGCGCACATCAGTCCCACGGCCACTTGCATGCCTGATGCCCTGGGTCTTTCTCTAAACACGATGTGGGGAAAGTCCAGAGAGCTTCCGCAAAGGTGGCTGAGCATGGAGAGTACAAGGAACCTCTTCCCTCAGGCACCTCTTCAAGTATCTGTTAAACATCATGAAAGGCACATAGCCACGAGAAGAGGTGAGATGTGACAGAGAGCAAGGCCTGGTGGGAGTCTATCAGGTGACGAGTTAAGAGCCATGAGTATGAGCCAGCCCCTGTTCAAGACAGACCCTTGAGTTCCATCGGTCTATTTTATCCATAGCCTTCCTCACATAGCCATGTGTCTATCCCCAAAACCCACACTTTTAGTGCCAGAGGTCTGATGCTATTTGTCTATATTTTCTCAAACAAACAAAACCCCAAATCCTCTGAGTCTCATCCGAAGCCTTGTCCTGCCCCATGGACCAAGAGTCACAGTCAACTTCTGGCTGACCACAATTACTCTCAGTGGGCATCTTCTCCTCATCCTGAGTGCACGGTGTTGCCCAAAGCCCTCTTGTTTCTGTGACCAACTATCTGACAATAACTCGAGAGAAACCTTTTATGTTGGCTCACAGTTCGAGGATAAGTCCATCACTGTGGGAAGTCACGGTGGGAGTGGCTGAAGGCATCTGGCCACATTCCCACCATAGTCAGGAAGAGTGTGCGAACACTGGCACTCAGCTCACTTTTTTCCTGTTTGTATCCAGTCCCACCCCTAAGACCGTAGCTGATGCCACCCACAGCCAGGGTGAATCAGTCCACTCCAATGACCTTAACCTAGAAACTGCCCACAGGCAATGCCCAGAGGTCTGTTGCCATAGTGATTTTAAATTCCATCAAGATGAACTATCACAACAGGCCACCAGCTGCAAACAAGAGTTCCAACTAAAAAAATTTAATTAATTAAAGTTTCATTTGATTCAAAATTCATATCTTCTGTTATATGAGTCATAGTTCAGGTGCTTGAGAGCCCCATGTGGCCAGTGGCAGGGCAGGTACAGTGCTATCCCAGAGATTCCTACTACACAGCTCCATCTTGGAGGAGGAGTTGAAATTGATGACACAAATTTCCCCTACAAGTCAGGGATGATCAGTGCTCAGGAGACCATGAAGGGGCTGGTAGACTCCTAACTGTCCATGTCATTGCCACTGCCAAGCTGACATTTCTCCTATATAAAAACAGCCTAATTTGACAAAGAACTGAAATTTCTAGGAGAAAAAAATAGAGCAAAAGGTATTCATCCTTAATACTTACAATATCTGGGTAAAATTCTGTTTCTGAAGTGTATTTTATCCAAAGCCAGGCCAATATTGGAAAAAAACAAAACAAAACAAATGTTTCTACTTTTCATAAGACAACTCCAAAACAAAGACATAAAAGTCAAATAATAATTTCATTTTATTTAATAAAACCAAAGCAAAGTTGAAAAGCTCCTAAAATTCACAGGTCATGAATAAAGAGATGGGGTAGATTGCTCTGTGGAGAAGCCTGTAGGAGAAAGTACAACAGTCCACTTCACACATGTGCACACACACAGCGTGCACACCATAAATCCTGATGGACTCTGTTGGCTTGATCCATTAAAATGATACACTCACTTACAAAATCCTTCACTCATAAATCAAACCAATAAGAAAGGAAAGATGGGCTAATCCCAGAGACCAACACTTTGAAAGAGGAGAGCCAGGCTGGAAAAGCTGAGGCCAACAGTTCTCCTTACAGTAGGCTGAATCTGGGAAACGATACATCATTTGCATCTTCATAAAATGTATTCCACTGTGTGTGGGCGTGGATGTGTGGGAGTGCAAAGCACCGTGGTGCACGTGTGGAGGCCAGAAGACAACCTGAGCAAGATGGCCTCCATCATGTGAGCCTTGGGGTCAAACTCAGGTCACCATGCTTGGCTACAAACACCTTTTCCCACTGAGTGGAATGCAGCTGCCTTTGAGTTACCTACTGACCTGCAAGAAACCCCAAGGAGGTCCCTGGTTCACCAGGATAGACTTGGGGGGGGGGGTAGGAGAGGGTCAAAATACACATTCTAGCTAAACTGTAGATCATAACTGCCTGAGCCTTCAGCATACTAAATCCTTCCGGAAGAGCCCTTAGGCAGACTTTAAATTGAGAACGAGGACAGAATTAAAAATTAGAAGACATTTTTTTTTTTCTAATTTGAAGCGCAATAATTGAGTTAAAACAGGACTTAGGTTTGACCCATGCGTATGCATAAGAAATGCCATCTCCAAGGATGAAGATGACTGGAAACTGAAGAAAAAGAAGATCACCCGCTCTACGCAGTAACCCCACTGTCTGTTCCCTAAGATTCGCCTGTGTGGCCTTTGTGAGTCAGGGCTAGGACTGTGAAACAAGCTCTGCAGCTGGCTTTAGCATTAGAAATTTCACACTGCTTAAAAAAAAAAAGTTCACCACTGCTTAAATTATAATAAACAAACTACATGGCTCAGAAAATAAGAGGAAACACCATTCTTAGTAAAAGAATATTTGGAGTAGTTGCGCACATTACAGGGATGAAGTGAAAGTTATTTTGATTGCAAGCATGACGTCACTATCATGGGGTGGGTGGATGTGGGGGAGGGAAGAGAGGGGAAGCATCAAAATTGACGCAAGACAAAACATGATGAGAAAAGTAGAAAAGATTAAAAAATAGCTATTCCTGTAAAAGTCCTTGGAATAATCCGTGCTTACTTACTGGTGTGTGTCTTAAACTGTTAAGAATAGAAAAAGACGATTACAAATTTGGGCTGGGATATGGCTTAGTTGGTAGAGAACTTACCTGGCACGTGCAAAACCCTGAGTTAATTTCCCAGCACCACAAAACTTCAAGCGATGTTACACCTGCCTGTCATCCTAGCACATGCAAAGTGGAGGCAGCAGGGTCAGGAGTTCCGGTTCATCTTTGGTTACATAGTGAGTTCAAGACCAGCCTAGGCTACATGAGACCCCTACCTCAAAAAAAAAATGTGTACAGTTTTTGTGAAAACAGAATAATCTTAAAGGCTACACAATTCTGGGCACAAAATAACACAAAAGCAACACATACAAGATAAAATCTCGGAGAATGATATTATTAACAAACGCAATTAAAGCTTCACCGCGTATGGCTAATTTAATGACAAATAAGAATTACTGCTGGAAAGCAGAGACAGAACATGCCAAACATTGTAGCCAATTCACCAGCGAGCCATGTAAGGAAAATCATGGAATCTTATCATGAAAAGATAAACAGATACTAAATTTAAAAAAAAAAAATCAATTTTCAACTCTTAGCAATACAACCCTGAGTGGGGGAGCTAGAGAAGCCTCTGTCAGCTAACACGTAAGCATCGTTTTAAACCAAACACTGTATCATTCACACTTAAAGCTGAGGCCACGAGAGGCAACACTACCACAGTAAAACCAGACACAAAAACAAAATCCATAACTGGTTCTGAGGATATGCAAACTCCAAGGATGGGACTTTTAAAAGTATTTTATTTTCATGAAAAATATAGGCTGGCTTTGAACTCATTGTGTAGTCAAAGATGACCTTGAATTTCTGGTCCTTCTACCCCCACCTCCCAAATGCTAGGACTATAGGTGTCCACCAACCTTGTCTGGAATTTTATGGTGCTGGGAAATGAACTCAGAGCTTTGAGCATACCAGACAAGTATTCTACCATATATACATGTATATATATAAATACATATGAATGTATATATATATGAATATATGTGAATATATATATGAATATATATGAAAGGAAGCAAGAGGATTATATTACTATTTTTAGAACTTCATTGAAAAATATTTGAACTGATTTTTTTTTAAAAAATCAACATAATTGCTAAAGATATAGAACATGTCACTGGGGGTATAAGGAAACAGCTCCTAATAGAATGAGAAATATGAACTGCTAAGACAAAGTCTTAATGGGAAACGTGTGACCTAGATTGGGTGAGGTGGGTTGGATGCTCGATTTCATTGAGAGAGATGAAGTAAAATTTGGCTAAGGGAAGCAGTGTGACCTGATATGAAAAAATCTATTTTAAGGATATCAGTCCTCTCCAGCTGATATATGGCTTTAAAGTAAGTTAGTTTTTAAAAATTGGTGTTTATTTAAATTGGATAGAATTGTAATAAAGTTAATCTGGGAAAATAATGAATGAAAAAAATTGAAGATATTTTTAAAGTAATATGGGATAAAAGAAACAAACCTCACCTCTCCTCCTCCTCGCAAAAAAAAAAAAAAAAAAAAAAAAAAAAAAAATATATATATATATATATATATATATATATAATAAAAAATGTCAGTTACTAAAACAATCTGTTGAAGCTGCAGAAATAGGTTTGATGAGAGCACAAAATGCATAGTAATTAAAATAAGTTTAAGATGGCCAGTCAGTGGGCGTGTGATGGCTTGAGCTCTGGTTATGTTTATGACTTAGTTACTTGTCATCACTACAACAGAGTACCACAGGCTGGTAATACTCAAAAGAAGAGAGGTTGTCTGGCACATGGCTCTTGAGGCTTGGAAGCACAAGGGCATGGTGCCAATTCTAGTGAGGCTCTGTGCTGTGTCAGAAAATGACAGAAGGGCCCTTGTGACATAAGAACTGAGAGATGACAATTAGGTAAAAACTAATGGGGAATTCTAGCTATAATAATATCTCAGCTCTTGAAGCGCCCACACCACACATAATTATAATGCAACTGTGGTAATGTGATGGTGAGTCTTGGCTGCAGATGAGCAGAGCCTGCGTTTAGACGTACCTGTGGGGGGGGGGGGGTTCTAGAGATGGAATACGTGACAGACTGCAAAGTTGCATTAGCTGATGGGAGGTAGAATGCTGGAAGGCGGGACCTCACTAAAAGACATGGGCGACTAGGGTGCATGCCTTTCATGGGAGGTCTTGTCCTTGGCCACTTCCTCTTTCTCTGCTTCCTGGCCGATGTGAGGGGAACCGCCCTGCTCCACAAGGCTTCTGCCACCAGAGCATTCTTCCTCATCTCAGGCACAGGACCCAGCTAAGCACATACTGAAATCTCTGAGTCATGACTTAAGGAGACGACTTCCCTGGAGCCATTTTTTTCTTGCAGGAGTGAAGTCTGACTAACACGGGTACTTAAATTCCAACATGAGTTTCCGGGAGGACTTTTAAACCGTTGCACCTGAAACCTATGGAACAGAAAGCAACTCTTCCTCAGTGTGACTAAGGGGAGCACCAGGTTGAGGGGTGCTTTTTACCATTGCATTTTATGGGCTCCTCTGGCTTACTTTTGGAAGGAACCCTTTGATAAACCTTACCTATAAAAGAATATTGTAACAACTGGCCAAACAGTTCTCACACCATGAATCAAGATAAAAGCTGTATGCATTAGCTGACTAAAAGTTTTTAGATATATTTTAAAAAATTAAAATTGTAGGACCATGGGATTGCTTAACAGGGTGCCGGCTGCCGACTCATCAACCTGAGTTCTACCTACATGGTGGAAGGAGTGAGCTAATGCCTCCAAGCTGTACTCAGACCTCAACACAAGAACCCGGGCACATGTATACACACACACACACACACACACACACACACTCAACACAAGAACCCGGGCACATGTACACACACACACACACACACACACACACACACACACACACTGCAAACAAATAGATGTTAAAATTAATTTAAATGTTTATAAGAATCCATAAGATTACATGATACAGCAAACAAAATAACGACTCTATTGTACAGCAAAGGCTGTCTAATAAAACATCATGTATCTAAACACACTGTAATATAAAGACAAAAGGCTGTTAAAGGCTGATGAAGCATTAGAATGATTACTTATTAAAATTAATTGTTGTAAAGGGCTAATGTATCAATAAACATGTAGATAAAGTAAATGGGTTATTCATGTAAAGGAAAACAATAGTAGGAAAGAAATGTGTACAGGGCTGGAGAGATGGCCCAGTGGTTAGGAGTGTTTGCTGCTCTTGCAGAGGACCCAGATTTGGCTCCCAGTGCTCAGACCAGGCCACTCCCAACCACTTACAATTCCAGATCTAGGGAATCCAGCACCCTTTCTGGTCTCCGTGGGCAGTGCACTCATGTACACACACATGCACACACACACGCGCGCGCACATGTGCACATGTGCACACATGCACACACACATGCACACACACACAATGAAACCTTTTCAATTTAAAGAAAATTTATAAAAACATATAATTCAATTATAATCAAAGAAATAAAAATCAAAACTAGCTATTGTTAGTCACCTAAAAAGTAACATTAAGTAACTTTTTTTTTAAAAAAATACCCTTTGTTAACAAATACTTAGGAAAAAATCTAGATTTTTTTTTTCTATAGCAGGGTAGAATGTTTTCTATATTGCTAGTGACCATAAAGTTACTAAAATATATTTGTAAAGCAGTATGGTAGTCTTTATTTAAAGCCATCAGGATATTTTTGATCCAGTAATTCTACTTCTGGGAATTTATCCTAAGACAGTAATCCAAAGCCTAGAAGGATACTCGCACATGATACGTCTGATTCACCATTGAAATTGCAAAGACATGAAACTTCACACAGAGTAAAAGATAATGTAACGAGTGACAGTAAATTCACAGGCGTGAAATAATAGACACCAATCACAAGCAGAGTTATAAAGGCCATGAAAACAAAAGATGCGTAACTATACTTGATTACAATTGTGAAAAATTATACATGGCAAATCACTGTAAGGATATGAATGCTAATGTTAATACTATTAATGAAAAGCTATAAAGAACTGACTATCTGTCTTTACGTTTGTTTATTATCTCTTTATGCATGTATTCTCTGGGGCGGGGGGCGCGGGGGGAAGCACACATGTGGAGCTCAGAGGACAGCTTGCAGGTCTTACTCCTCTTCTTCCACAATACCAGTACTCAGGACTAAACTCAAGTTATCAGGCTTGGAGACAAGTGCTTTAAGCTACTAAGTCATCTTACCAGCCTTTTTTTAAAAAGAAAAATTAAAATGTTTAATTGTGTATGTGAGTGGATATGTGCATATGAGTGCAGTACTAAAGGAGGCCAGAAGAGAGCACCAAATCCCCTGGAGCTGGAGTTAGAAGAGGTTGTGGGCTGCTCAACACAGATGGCCGGAACCTACATCAAGGTCCACTGTTGGAGCAGCACACACCCTTCAGCGGCTGAGCAGTCTCTCCAGCCATGTTACACACGTTTCTTTCTAATGCAAATTCTCTGGGAACTAAAGAAAGATGTAACAAAGTAACAGACTAAGCAGAGCAAATGCCAGCTTCCCTGGAGAACGTACATGTTTCCCATAACCCCCTCCCCTTGGTTAAGCACAAACAACCCTGACCCCAGGGCTTCCAGGAGATGTTCTACCCAGTTCTCAAAGCTGATTTTGCTAACAATCTCATCACTGTTGAATGTTATGCCATCGTGGAAAACCATGTATTTGGTTCAGAATTGTGTTCTCATTCCAAAAGACCTAATAAAAATAAACCATGGATTGTAATTTAGCCCTTGGGACCATGACTACAGTATTCGGTAGAGTTGGTCAGGAATGATATTTCTTTATTCATCAGTTTATTTTGTTTTAAAATGGGGGTCTCATATAGGTCAGGCTGGCTTTGAACTCATTATGTAGCAAAGCCTGGTCTTGAATTCCTGATCTTCTTGCCTCTGCCTCCCAAGACTTGGGAGTTGGGGTGTGTGCTGCTACATCTAGCTTACAGATAATACATTTTTATTGGCAAACCATAATCCCGGGACCTAATAGCCCATATCAAGTAGTGCTTGCTGCGTAGGCTTTTATTGTCTTACAAACCAACCGAAGGTGGCCCGGAAACCACCTGAGATCACACTTAATGTGATTCATCGTCCCCGCGTTAACAGGAGCAGCGGAACTTGTCCTGATGGCTTAACAGTAATGTAGTCGGGCCTAACTGCTTCCGTCCTTAGAGCTACAGGATCCAAACCCAGGTGACTCTCTGTCATCAGAGGCCGCATGTAACTCCAAAACAAAGAAACATCTTTGAGATGGGCTCAAATGCAGCGCAGCACGACACTGCATTGTTTGCTTTTACCACTTGTTGGGTTTCCTTCTGCTTCTGTACGTGCATAAGTAAGGACAGCTTTGGACATCAACTGCTTTGAGAAGATACAGAGCAGTTGGAACGACTGGCGGAGATTCGCAGCGTTTCTGTGTGGAGGCGGCACGCTAGGTGCGAGGCGAGCAGGCCTTCGGCCTATGTTGGGCACAGGACTAAAACATTCACACTGCTCGGCCTTGTTGATGTCAGGCAGTCGGGAGGTGGAGGGGGGCAGGAGGGCTCCGCTGTCACATTGGGGAAGCACCACAGCAGCAACATCTGTCTTTCCGAGTGCCCCAGTGTGAGGAATTAGAGACTTAGGGTGTACTTGGGGTTTATTGTGGAGCGGCTGAAGAACTCATGCTGGATCCGGAGCACCAGGGAAACAAGTGTGACACATTTTAAGCATGTCAATGGAGGAAGAGCCTATTCTTAGTCCCTAGAAAAATGGAAACTGGGTCAGGGCTTTTATCCAAAACTGTCTTCTACATTCTGTAATTTGAATTAACATGTTAGCAGACTTGTAGAGTTAGTCCATCCTCCAATAGTTTTGATGCAACTCTGAGGAAGCACTGGGTGCTGTCGGCGGAAGAGCAGTTACCTAAGAGCTCCGCTGCTGCCGTGGATGGCCGTGACTGTCAACCTGGCAGGATCTAGAATCGTCATGGAAGACAAAAACCAAAACCTCTGTTTGTGAGGACTTTCTAGATTCAGTTGACCAAGGTAGGAAGGCTCACTGTAAATGTCGACAGCCCCCTTCCATTGTCTGGGGTCCAACACAGAAGGGAAATGAGGAGCCAGACTGAGCCCCAGCTTTCCTCTCTCTCTGCTCGCTGGTTGCAGATGCAGTGCAAGCAGTGGCCCCACACTGCAGCCATGTGCTGTCCCTTTGAACTATGTAAGCCAAGACAAGCTCTTCCTCCTTAAGTTGCTTTCACCGGGTATTTTGTCACAGCAACAAAACTAACACAACTGGCAAATAATTTATTTTTTTCCTCAGGTTGCATGTAAGCTAATGAACAAAAGACTATATACTGGAGATATATATATATACACACACATATACCTTTCTAAAACACAGCTCAGGCTGACAAGGTAACTAGAACTTGGGAGGGGAAGGCGAGGGGGCGGGGATGAGGAATTCAAGGTCATCTTTAGCTACATAGTGCATTTGAGGTCTGCCCAGGAAACACAAGACACTCCCTCAAAATTTGCAAAATGGTGAAAGCTGGACTGAAGAGCTACAGGGCATCAATGGCTGACCTCTCTATCTCATGAGGTGAACCCAAAGCACAGGCACATGCGCAGTGTGTGTGTGTGTGTGTGTGTGTGTGTGTGTGTGTGTGTGTGTGTGTGTGTGTGTGTTACAAAAATAATTGAAGATGTCACAAGTTTGAGAGGAATTTGGAGGAGCCAGGAGAAATTGGAAGGGGAGACAGAAGGATAGAAACAATGTAAAGACACTACCCATGTATGAAATTCTCAAAAAAAAAACTAATAACTACATTTTAAAAAAGGAAAAAATTGAAGGACTACTCAAATGAGCCCAATTTAATTATGTGGCTCACTAAAAAGAGAGTTTCACATGAATAATACAGAAAAAAGAAGGTATAAAATGATGGGGGCAGACGGGCCATGCTGCTCTTGCAGAAGACTTGAGGTCAGTTCCCGGCACCCACATAAATTTGGCTTACAACCATCTGTAACACCAAGCCCTGGGAGACCTAATACCTGTGGCCTCTACAGACACATACTTCCCCCAAAATATGTGTAACTGAAAGCAATAATTAAAAAAAAAAAAAAGATAAAGTCCTAGAGGTACAAAGCATGGCAAGAGAAGTAGCTAGCGTTCTTAGTTGCAAGAATTACTTTCAAGTTGAAGCTGAGTGTGTCCTGTGAGAAGGGGACAGACGGCCCAGGGGTGAGCGCAGGCACTAGCTGCATAGAGTGGGAGCGCCCATCTTCAACAACCACAAGCTGCCCTTGGCGAAGGGCCTCGGGCTTCAAAGGGAAGTGTGGCCTGGCAGACAGTGGGATTCTGGCCGGGAGCCACCCTAAGCAGCGAACCCAGAGACTTTGGCTGGACTTCTGACCCACAGAAAGGAGCATTCCTGCTGTTTTAGGGCAATAAACTAGTACGTTTTTATAGAGCAACAGAAAACTGACATGAGTGTAAAACACTCAGAAAGATGCAAAGTTTAATAAGACACATTAAATAATACACAACAGATTAAAAATAGCTACCCAGCTTTAAACACAATACCTATTGAACAAAGACCATAGTAAACATAACGTGTAGCTTATTTAATGTTTAGCTATGCAATCCTGCATGCTTTCATTAGACCACAACTACGTTTGTTATCAAAACTATCTGTATCTTTGCGAATCTACTTGCCTGTCTGACTCACCCATGAACAAAAGAAACGGAAACCCTCCATCTCGGTAAGGGAGTCATCAACTTATTTCATTCCTAAGTCAGGTTTTGCTTTATCAATTTTTAAGACCCTCTTATTAATTGCATGCATATTGTGGCGTATCCTTGGAGAGCTGAAATTAACTTGTTTGCTTGTGTATTTCTTTCTTTTATTCTTATGTGAGGTCTTTCCAGACTAACCTAGAATTCAGTATGTGACTCAGATTGTAATTTGGAATCTTCGCCCCTCAGTCTGTGGATGTCAGGAATAAAATTGTGCCTCAGCATGTCCAGTTTCTTAAAACTGATTATTAAAATATATCAATTAAATAAGGCAGTGGGTGTTGCTGTGATTTTTTTTGTTTGTTTGTTTTGTTTTTGGTTTTTTTTATTGATTGTTCCTAGTCCTGATGTTACTTTCCAGTTTCAAATCCCACCTTTTCTTTTGGTTAATATGTGCCTGGTACATCTTTCCCTCTCCTCTTGTGTTCAAGTTTTCTGTTTAATGATGGTTGGAGTATTGCAAAACCAAAATCACATAAAAGCTAATCAAACAATTTCTCTAAAAGCTCTATTTGATTTTTCAATTATGTGCGTATACATGAGCATACACACACCTGAGTGAGATGTTCTCAAGGCCAGGGGAGGGCACCCAACCCCCTGAAGTGAGAGTCACAGCCAGTTGTAAGGTGTCATGTGGGTGCTGGGAACTGAACCCGGGGCCTCCGCCAGGGCAGAAAAGGCAATCTCCACCGCGGAGCCATCGCTCCAGCCCTGATAGCTTGAGTCCTTTAAGAAGGGACCGGAAGTGAACGACTGATGTTTATAATGAGCATTTCTATTCAAGGACCCGACACTGCAGTCTACTCGGAACACACTGAGCTTTCCCAGCTTTCTCTTCACCCTCCTTTCTTGCCTTCTTTGAAAACACTAAAAATAAAACACATCCCTCTCAAAACAAGAGTCTCACGCTTATTTTATGCCCCCTTTTCTCTGCCCACCTGCATAACCCCTTTCTAAACTGATCCCCCCTTTGTGGATTTTGTGGAGAATACGAAGAAGAAGATCCCCCCTCCTTTCCCCCCCCTTTTCTGTTTCACTAGCTTTAGAGACAATGGATAGCAAATGGTTTGCCGAAGCACTCGGTCATTGCTGCGACTTGACTCTGAAGTGTCCATACAGTTTCATGGGTTCGAACACTGGGGCCCCAGTGGGTGGCTGTTTTGTAATGTTGTGGAATCATCTTGACATGGGGCCTGGCAGGCAGCGGGTACTACGGGGGGCCTGAAACACTTCCGGCCCTTTGTTTCTTAGTGTAGGCACAATATGAGGGCCACCACCAGTCAGTGCCTGCCTCCCTCCCCCCCCTCAGCTTCTCCTAGGGTACACCTCCCCTGTGGCTGTGACAGAGTATTCTGAAATCTTTCACCAAAGCACGCTCTCTCCCTTAAGTTGCATCTGTGACATGTCCTTGCTGTCCCATTGCCCATTATTGTTACAAGTATTTATGAAACAACGGGTGTGGTGGCACGTGCCTGTAATCCCAGCATTGGGAGGCAGACGCAGGCAGATCTCTGTGAGTTCGAGGCCAGCCTGGTCTACAAAGTGAGTCTAGGACAGCCAGGGCTACACAGAGAAACCCTGTCTCATTAACAGAAGACTCAGGGTGAGGTAGAAATCTGGGCAGAGTTTGAACCTGGAGCTCTTCTTTAGAGTTTCCCTGCAGGCCTTCCCCTTTGCATCTGGTGGGTCTGGTTTTCTTCAGTTTTCCTCTCTGGTTCCTCTACCTAACAGTTCATGTTGGGTTTTAGTTGCCAGTGAGTTGTGTGATTCCCTCTGTAGAAGTGACTTACATCAATGTTCAAGTCTCACCCAAAGGTTTGTTAGTAACTAAAGCCCTTGGGAGTTATTTTGGGTATTTTGTCTAGTATTTAAGTTTGTAAAAAAAAAAAAAATTGGTACAGTGGGTGGACTTGGGGGAGGGGGACGCTCATGAATGACCACTAGGCTACACTACCAGCTAAGGTTCCATTTATGGGAGGAGCTGCTTGTTAGCTGCCCGAATCTGCCCACTCAGACTCAGCACTGACGGTTTGTTTTTTTAAACCTTTCAAGTGCATTTGAAGGTAGAGAACTGGTATTTTAAGATTTAATTTTTAGTTAATCTCAGAGGCGTGAGCCTATATTAAGAAGCAATCTAACAGGGATGGAAAGCCGGCTGGGAAGAGATCCCAGGGGCAAAGCACTTGCTGTGTAGGCGCGAGGACCTGGGGCCGACCTCAGAAACCCACCTATAGCAAGCTGGGCATGGTGACTGGCTTGTCATTCCAGAGCTGGGAAAGCCAACAGGAGAACCCAGGGGCTCACTGGCTGACCAGCAGAGGCTGACCCGATGCAGTTCAGGTTCAGTGAGAGGCCTTGTCTCAAAACACAAGACAGATTCCTGAGAAATAGCACTGCTGTTGTCCTCTGGCCTCTACACGCATCTGCACATGTAAGTGCACATGTGCATGTAAGCCTATACACAGTGACACACGTGAACACAAATGCATGCAAACATGCCACATACATACACGCACGCACACACGCGCACACACGCGCACACATGCGTGCACACACACACACACTTAACACAAAAATAGGAAACGAAGACAGGCTTACAAACACGCTCACATTAATATGTCTCCAATTTTGGAACCCAAGCTGTTAAGAGGCCCCGACAAATAACTGAAATCAAAGTAATTTTAATTCCAAGACAGTAGTTATGTAAATACTTGATCCTTCTTAGAGACTAGTACTCGAGATTCTGTTTTCTTCCTCTTAAGAATCATTTGTCTGGGTAGTGTTGGCACAGGCCTTTATTTCTAGCACTCAGGAGGCAGATACAGGTGCTATCTGTGTGACATAGTTCAGCCTGGTCTGCTTAGAGAGTGTCAGGACAGGGAGGACTCCATAGTAAGGCCCTGTTTAGATAGATTGATAGGTAGGTAGATAGACAGAGAGATAGATAGATAGAGAGAGAGAGAGAGATAGAGAGATAGATAGAGAGATAGATAGACAGAGAGATAGAGAGAGAGAGAGAGAGATAGAGAGAGAGAGAGACAGAGAGACAGAGAGATAGATAGATAGATAGATAGATAGATAGACAGAGAGAGAGAGAGAGAGATAGATAGAGAGGTAGATAGATAGATAGATAGATAGATAGATAGATAGACAGAGAGATAGAGAGAGAGAGAGAGAGAGATAGACAGATAGATAGATAGAGAGAGAGAGAGAGAGAGAGGTAGATAGAGAGAGAGAGAGAGAGACAATATATGATATGATAAATAGGTAAAATCCATTTTGGCTTGATAGTAATTTTCCAAGATAATATGAAACGCACATTTATCCTTTTACATGCACAGATCCATTATAGCATCCAGTTAAAAAACAGAAGTCAACATAAGCTTTTCTCTATGAATGTCAAACATCTGAACTCAGAACAGCATGGGCGTTGTAGTATGGGATGATCTTAAATCCATTAATGCTGCACTCATCAAATGGCTGGTAATAATTACTACCAGCCATGTGCAATGTCACTTAAAAAAATGTATAGCAGAAAGGATCTTTCCCAGATGCCCTAGAGACAACTTCATCAACGGCTATTTCTTTTGTCACTTAAAAAGGAAAGTTGTCAGCCCAGGCAAGCTCCAATTTGAATTGGCTCATCTCAGGCCCCTGCCTTGCATTGCAATTGAAAACATAATTTCCAGCCCTTCTTCACAAATGGAATTGTTGTTATTATTCAGTTTTCCATATGTGAGTAGCCGTCACCTCTGTCAACCTCAGCATATCCATTCGTGACTCCAAAACCAGACTCACGGGCCTGAACACACACTGCGCATCTCAAGTGAAAAGATAATTTCGCTCCTGATGTGCCCAGGGCCCAGCTGATAAGAGCCAAGTCCCTGATTTGAATATTTGTTCCTGTCGTCCCCTAATAACATATTTATGCATTGGGGTGTCCTTCACGTATGCCAGGCATCTCTCCTCCTCAAATATTTCCTGATGGAGAGTCCAGGATCTCTGTGATAACTAATGTTGGAAGGCTAGACACCTCTGAGAGAACTCGCCTCTCGATGCTCCAGACTCTTCCCTCCTCTCTGACCCTGACTGTGGCCCTGTCCTTTCTTTATGTAGAACAGAGACCGTTTCTCTGCAGCTTTCCTTCTGACCCCAAGCACTTCTGACCTTAACCCACTAGGAACAGAGAAACAAGACTCAGTCAGCACCAGGGTTGTCTAAGGGGCAGGAGGTAGTAACTCCAGGTCTGGGTGGACCTGAAGTCTCTCTCACAGGTCTCTACCTAACAGTCACTCTAAAGTGACAAATGCTCTAATATTTTCAAGGTCCAGGAATTAAAAAAAAAAAAGAAAAGGAATTTCAGGTGTGGATGTTTTTTGTAGGTTATGTGTCTTCTTTTCCAAAGAAGGACGAGATTAAACAAACTGAGTCTATTGTCATTATGAAGCAGGGAGTTTGGAGGAGAGTTGGCTGCATCGCTAGTTGGGCTTAGGTTCTCTGGGCTCTTCCTGGAGAGGAATGCCAGAGAGCTGCCCGAGCGAGCAGAGTGAAAGCAAATGGAGAATTTGAGTCTGAGGGAGTGCAAGCCTGGACCTTTCAAAGCCCGAGGAGAGGGTGCACGGCCAGGGAAGGTTTGAGGGGTGTGGCACTTTCTCAAGTTCATTCGTCTCATAAGCAGCAGAGAAGCCTGTATCCACACTTGGGGCAGTAAGTGATGAAGCCAACAGCTCTTTAAGTACCCACTCCACTGGGGGCTCTGAAGAGCCAACAATGCACCTAAAGAAAATCTTGACCAAGCTGACATTAGCTCAAGGGGTAGTTGAGTGCTCGCCTAGCACGCATGAGGCCCTGGGTTCAATCTCCGAGACCACATAGAGGCAGATATGGTAGTACACTCCTACAGTGTGAGGACTTTGGAGAGAGAGGCCGGAAAATCACAAGTTCAAGGTCATCTCCAGCTATAGACTCCACTCAGTCTAGGCTAACCTGTCTCAAAAAAAAAAAAAAAAAAAAAATCAGTAAGTAAAAAATTAAATGAAGGTGGTGACCTGAAGGCACCAAAAGGCAATAGAACAGAAGCCTGTGAGCAGCGCTGGTAGGTCCGTGAGAAGGACTATAGAGACTTGAAAAAGCAGCTTAGGCCCAGCTAGCATGTATCTAGGACAAAGGCAAGAATAGGAAACTAAGTTGTACTGAATCTAGGTGCATAGTAGAAAGCAAAACACGGGACTAAGAAACAGAAGTCAGGTATGAGGAGAGGGGCTGAGCACAGTTCCCCTCTATCACCATGTTTTATTGCCCTAGATTGTGGTAAGCTGGTTCTTGCTCTATGTTCCTATTACGAGCCTGTCGCAGTAGCTGAAGCTATGGATACTATCTCCGTTACTACAGATCTGTGAGCAGCTTCTCAACCAGAAAAGACATCTAAGAAAAAAAAAATCATCCTACGTTGAAAGATCTCTAAGCACTAACTTGACTGTGTGTGCATAATGCATAAGGTCCCCTCGCCACCCTGCAATTATTGAAAGTCAACTGAAAAAAAAAAAAAAGCTTTGCAGTGTACTCAGGGTACAAAAAAAAAGCAACCCTTAGGTTTCTCCTTAAAGACTCCCTGAACCTAGGGGCAAGCATAGCAGGGCCAGATGTTCTGAGAAGCCATGAGTGTCTCAGAGACAATGAGTCTGCACTCACTCAGAAACGGGAAAAAACATTTATTAGATTTCCTACTTTCAGCCAGTCTGCTAAGCATTTCCACACTGGGGTGATCACTCTATCTTTTTTGTTGTTGTTATTCATACCTATAAAAAATGATCTTCGCATTTCTTTTGGAAAGCAGACAGCGCAGCACGTGGCAGCGCATGCCTGGCAATGACACTGACTTCGGGTCAAATGCCGAAGCTTGCAGTCTTTCTGCCTTCATGGACCGCCTCACAAGTACATACAGCAGGGCTGGGGAAACAGATGTGTGAACAAAGTACCAGTTGGACATTTCTGAGAGCCCCAGTCAAATCACCAGACCCCTAATAAAGCCAGGCCAGGCAGAGTGGCACGCATCTACAATGGCAGTGAGCCTGTGGTGAGACAGGAAGTGGAGACAGGAGGCTCCCTGGGAACTACTGAGCCAGCTAGCTTGGAAGGCACAGAATCAACCAATAAGAATGTCTGCTCCACACAAAGTGGGTATAGTCCCCACACCTGCTCTGACGACATCACAAATAGATAAGGCCCAGGAACCCCTAACCTCAGTGTTTCTTAGACACAGGTTTTATGGACCAGATAGAAAAGATAATTCTCCCTTTTCTCCCTAGCAAGCCTGTTGAAAGCCAATAGGGGATGCATTCATTTGACAGATGTATCTCACTCTGTCCGAAGCAGCTGGAAACACCTGCAGGACTTTGCCACATCAACACATTCCTGTGTTACATACTCTTTAGCAGTGGCCGGGGACAGGGGGTAAGCTTAGGACACGCTCTGCTCTTCTCTAACTGTAACACTAACTCTGATTTCACATGGACCTCTGTGCACTGGGAGAAGCACCAGAGGCATTTGCATTCTCGCTCTTCTTCGGTCTCCATCCTTCAAGCCTCTCCAAGCAAGGTCCTTGGCAGCATATGACAATGCCAGAGGAGCTGGTCCTCGCTCTGGACAGTGATTCCTCAACGAAGCACACCCAGTGTCCTACCTTGGTTAATCATCTCTCCAGTAGACACTGGTCTAGCACTCAGCATTCTAAGAACCTTGAAAGTCACAGAGAGGAAGTGACTCCTCATGGTCGCATAGCCTGTAGGCGCTGACACCATCACACTCTGAAAGGGCTCGCTGCCAAGACCTACCGAGCTGTGCTCTGAACAGGCTGGAGAATCATCTACGATAGACATACCCGGGTTTATTAAATGTACAAGCCAAAGCATAAGAATAAAAAGCAGATGGTAGACAGATAGAGATAGATGATTGATATATTATAGACAGATAGATAGACGATGGATACCAAGAGGTAGATATGTGATAGATGATTGATGATTGACGGATAGATAGATAATTGATAGATTTATAACTGATAGATGATAGATAGATACATAGATAGATAGATAGATAGATAGATAGACAGACAGACAAACAGATGATAGATAGCAAAACACTATCAAATCAGATGCTCAAAACATCCAGCAGAAACGGACTGCAGAAACTCCTTTGGAGCAGTCAGAGTTGCCAGCAGAGAGTCTGCACAGAGCAGAGTCCCCTTGGGTGAGGCCCGTAAGGAAAGAATAAATAGCAGCTGGTAGAGATGACATCAGCAAACTGGGCGCTCACAACATCTACCAGAAACCCACTGGGGAAGCTGAGGCAGGCAGCTGCAGTTTCCAGTCGAGCTTTCTCTGCGTGGCTGGCCTTCCCACAGCTGAACTTCTGGCTTCTTTTTCCTGCTGTAGGCACTTTTCTATCGTCGGATAAACAACAGCGGTCTCTGTTGGGAGTGGCTGATCCACTCGCTGTTCTCGAGGACACAATGATTTTACCATTTTCTTTTCTCCCTGCCGCCCAGAAGAGAAACTTTGGAAGACAGTTCGAGACAACTATTCTTCGGTCTGAAATGAAGGAGGACTTCCCCTGCTTCCCAAAACAGCTTCTCAGCGAACTCAAACAGCATGGGACAATTTACAAGACAATGCACATTGCATGCTGGGCCCCTGATAAAGACGATGACAACCATGAAAACAGTGAGCAGGAGAAGATGACCTCAACTGTGGGTGGACCATGCTCCAGGCAGTGTCTAATGCGCCCTTCAGAGCATCTCTCTAAGGTGGGGAGTCTTGCTTAACCTGTTTTACTGATGAGTTCATGGAAACCTAAACGTATTAAGTATACTAGTGCCTCTTAGCTAGAAAGGCCACGCTCTGGCGATAGGGCCTCGGTGGATCAGTGTTGGCTCAATTTTCTTAAAAAATATATTTTATTACGAACTTATTAACCAAGAGTACCTCACTTATAATCCAACTAACCTAAACAATAGGAAAAGAAGATTAAAGAATACAATAGTGAAACCGTAAGGATGTCAGTTCCGAGGAACAATTCTCATGGCGTAGTCAACAGGATTTCTTCCACTGGAACCTGGAGCAACCAGAACCCAGAACCTCAGCCAAAGCCAGGAGCCCCGAAGCCTTCCCTCAAGCAGTTCTCTCGAGGAGCGTCTCAAAGTGGAGTGAGGAACAGCCAAAACTATCCCAAGTCTCCAAAGGCCCCACCTCTTGTTTTTGGCTCACATTTATACCTCCTCTCAGAATTTGTTCAAAGATGTTTTTCAGCTGGTTAATAACCAATCTCCCACACACAGTGGTTCGACTTCTAAGGGGATAAATATCACCTGCTCTCTCACAAGGCCTTTTCTCACCCCCCCCCCCCCCCGCCACTTGTGATCTAAACAAAAAACATGCTTATCTCTCCTTCAGATCTGTGTGTTCTGTTGTCTTCTGCATAGCTTCCACTTTTCTGGCTTCCTGTAACTCATCCCTCTTTATGCCTCACAGACAAGGGATTCACCTGTCAATAGAAATGTTGCCAAATACAGGCTTTTCTGTCTAGAAGGGACACTGTAGCTCCATCTTTCCACAGATGAGTAAGAGCCCAGAAATCCAGAGTAACTCTTCTGTCTCACAAAGTTCAGCAGCAGCACAGGCTGGGTGCAAACCAAGGTGTCCTGAGCCCTTGTTTCTGTCCCAAGGCCTTTTCCAGGCTCTTGGGAGTGGGGAAAGGTAGGCACTTCAGGGACACTGATTTAATTTCCTGGAGTCTCAAGATGTTGGTATGCTCTGGCTATCATAACAAACACTACATGTTAAATAACAGAGACATTTTCTCATGGCTGTGGAAGGTTGACAATTTCTCATAAACTGTCAGTAGTGTTGGCTTCTCCTAAGCCTCCCTGCTGTGATCGCCATGGCCTTTCTCCTACATACTGATGCCGTAGATGTGATTCCTTCTTATTATTAGGACGCCAGTTATATTTTTTTTATTAGGGCTGGCCCTCATGATCTCTTTTAACCCTCATCACCTCTTTAAAGGTTCTGTCTCCAAATAGTCACACCAAGGTAACCAAATTTTATCTTACGCATCTCGGACAGGACACGATTCAGCCCATAGCATTCCGTTCCCTGTCCTCTACAGTGGAGGTGTGGTTGCACCCTGGGTCGCCAGCCTTCCACGACTATTGTGAGGATTTGGCAGGATCAAGAGGAACCACCCTGCACGGTGCCAGGCTCAGCACACCTGCCCATTACCTGGGGCTCCCCTCTGCGTTGCCCACGACACTGTCTAGGGAACATGGAGGAGAGGAGAGAATGAAGCGTGAATGCAGCCCTGGGAAGCCAGAGTCCTGCCAACATCTGGGGAGTAACAAGCTCCTGAGAGCAGGAAGCTCAATGGGCATTACACTTCCAATTGCTGCACTTGGCATATTCTATTAAAAACACTTAGAGTCAGAGAGAAGACAGCGGCTTTGCAGGCGGAAGGGACTTGGGGGCAGCAGACTCTCTCGCGTGCCTCGCGCTGATTGACGGGATGGCTTCTCTCTAAGTGAGAGGATGTCAGGCACCATATTGTTAAGAGCGTATCAAGTCTGTACACAGGGTGTTCCTTATTGTATCATCCTATCAGATCCTTACAACACCCGTGTAATATCAAGTGGCGAGTTGTGTAGGATGCTAAACACCCCGGGCTGAGATCTCTGGGTCTCATTCTTCTAGAAAGCAATGAACAAATAACTGGAACCATAAAAATGCCGCAAAGCAAGCCAAACAAGTATCTGCCTTGGGTTTTATGCTTGTCTAGCTACCATTTTTTCCCATTAAATAAAAAAGGAAGGCTGGGGAAATGGCTCAGCAGTTACGGTACTTGCTGCATAAACATGGCAACCTAACTTACCCATCCCCCTCCCCGACTCCAACACCCACAGGAAAAAAGCCAGGTGTGGCAGCATGTTTCTGTAATCCCAGCATGGCAAAGCTGAGGCAGGAGGATCCTTTAGCCTGCCTGAATCAATGACTCTCTGGTCCAGTAGCCCTGGGAGCTGGAGAGTTGGCTCAGCAATTAAGAGCCCGTGTTGCTCTGCACAGGGGCCAGGATCAGCTCCTAGCACACACGTGACAGCTCACAACCATCTTTACCTTCAGTTCCAGTGGATTTGATGCCCTCTTTGTGCTTCTGTGGGCACTACACACACACATTGCACACACACATTGCACACACACACGTTGCACACACACATTGCACACACATTGCACACACACATTGCACACACATTGACCACACACACATTGCACACACACACATTACACACACACACATTGACCACACACACATTGCACACACACACATTGCACACACACACATTGCACACACACACATTGCACGCACACACATTGCACACACACATTGCGCACACACGTTGCACACACACACATTGCACACACATATTGTAAACACACGCACATTGTACATACATACATGTAGACAAAACACTCATACACATAAAATAAAAATAAATACATCTTTAAATCCAGAATCCCTCATCTTTTCTTTCCCACGAGCAGGGGTAGTCAGTGCCATGGTTTGAGCAGACAAGGAAGACAGCACGGCTATTCCTGTCTTCCCCATCCCGTTAGCCATAGATTCGGTCCCCATTGCTCCTGTATCTTTTCATTGTTCAGTAAAGAGTGAAATGTGCTGATGAAAGCTCAAAGGCAAAAAAGAGAATAAAGGAGGGTTTTTAGGAAAGAATGAAATACAATTGTAGGAATAACAGTTGAAGGCACCAGGACGTTTTCTGCCAGGTGACCACAAACGACGTTCTATTTCTGCCTCTGTCAAGGGCATCAATGGATGGGACCAAGTGCAACCATGTCCTCTCTGACAAGAGACACTTTTGTGCACCCGGTCCTTCATTAGTTCTGCTGTAGCAGGCGACGTCATATTCCCCTGGGCAGTTTTATTAGCTCTCACAACCCTCAAAAATCCTTAAACCAAGTTGCCATCACATTGATCATTATTAGCACAGCTCAAGAACATGTTCCAAAAACTCATATTTTAAAAATGTCCCAATTCATTTCCAACAAAGGAGATTTTTTAGCCCAAGGAACTTGGCACATCTGTTTTAGAAATCAGTCATCTATGAAAGACTTCTCTCCTCTGTTCAATCTGTAGGCAGAGAGCAATACCCCAGCAGGCTTTCCCTTTATCTCTGGAAAAAGGAGTCAAAATTCCATTTATAAAGCAACCCTAAAATAACTTGGAAAAACATCTGGTTCTAGTGAACAGGCCAGGTCAAAATGTCGGTCATCAATTAGTTAACCACAGGAAAACAGATGGGTTTTCAAATCCATTTGTCAAAAATTATTTGTGAGAGGTGTCCTTGCCCCGGGTCGAAGAGCATCTCACTGGAAACATGACAGGATCAGAAAGAAGCAATGTGAGCCACAGAGGATCGTGACCATGCAGAGCAAATCCATGAGAGTGGAACCACAGAGGTGGATGAGGAACTGGAGGTGGGGGGGTGGGGATGAAAGAGAGCACAAGTGAGGAGAGAATGCAGAACACAGCTGGGAGAGCCCTGGGCAGCCCAGCTAATCTTTCATGTGGCAGAGTAGAAAGTTCCAGAGGCAAAAGGACAGAGGCAGAGAGTGTCCAGGATGCCAAGAACCTGTATGGACTTCAGATGCTAAAACACTTGCAGAAGGTAGTATGACTTCAATCAATACACCAGTCACCGACACACCCTTGCCTATCTTTGCCACCTGAGAGAAAGGCCACGAGAGAGGTGTTGGCTCTTGGGGGAAGCTGAGGCACATAGATCTTTGAGATGAGCAGGTTGTGATAATGTGTACACGAGCCTTCCCGAGCACAACCAACTTCTTTCTAGACTGGATCTCTTCTGCAGCCATACCTGATTGATCCCTTTATGTCACACGGAGGATGAGTCAATGACCCACAAACAAAAGTAGAAGGTCATAGGTGGCAAACACACTTCTGGTAGGAAAGAGCTTTGACCGGAATCTCTCCAAATTTGGGAAGCAAGCTGTAACTACTCCAAGCCACTAATCATTGTGATAACTAACCCTCTTCTTAACCACCTATGGGAAAGAGTGAACTCTTTCTAATTTGGGGGTAGAAAATATTGCAAGATCGTTGTCATAAGAAAACAAGATCAAAGACTGTGAAAATAAAAATGTAAAGATAAAGGAAAGATGTTTACAATTGATTCAGTGGCTAAAACCAAGAAGTTTTTTCCAAAGTTTAGACTGTTCACAGTATTTGCCAACCGGAAAAAAATAAATAAATAAATGAAAGTAAGGTGTTAGCAAGATGGCTCGGCAGTTAAGAATGCTTGCTGGTCTTACAGAGGACTTGGTTTTAATCGCACAGTCCACATGTGGTGGCTTACAGCCATTGTAGCTCTAGTTCTAAGGGATCTGGTATCATCTTCCTCTGGCCTCCATGGGGACTGTAACTAATGCATACACGTCAAGAAGGCGTTTACTGATGCAATGAGCATCCAGAATCTCCCAAGGGTCCTAAGTGGCAATGTGATGGTGAAAAAGAAGTCACTGGCCATCACCAAAGATGACAGGGCCAATGGGATGGTGAGCAGGCAAAGGCTGCCGTTAGTGAGCAGGCTCAGCCATGTGACCGCAGATGGCTGGACTCGGTTCCGCCCACCAGAAGACCTTTGTCTCACATAAGTGAGAACCTCTGCATTCCAGTCGAGGCTTTCACGTTATGTCATTTTCTCCTAGTGTGTTACGACTTCCCAAAAGTTTAAAAATAAATTTAATTGACTTCCATGCTAGTAGCAGCTGTGCAAACACACACAATCCTATCATTCGCTCCATTATTGGCACTCATGATGTGCCAGCCCCCTCCCTTCAGCCTCAGCTCACTCTGGGCCTCTCACAAACCTCCCATGTCTCTTCCAATGACGCCCTTCTTAGTTTCTGCTCTGGCCTTGCACAGGAAGACATCCACACTCTCCTCCCTCCATCTGCCCTAAACAGTCACAACCCGACCCCTAGCATGGACATGCAGTTTGTGGCTCTGCCCATATCTGCTACATAATTAACACGAGAAATTAAACAAGGGAAACTGCAAGGATGTTTAATAGAAACACCTTTGCCGAATACTACCTACCTTCGAAGTGCTGCGTATTGTGGCTTCCTTGTAGACATGATCACATCTGCTTCCAGGGCATCATTATCCCTGGGTGGGTTGTTAACCCGCTGGATGCCAACTAATCTGTCAGAAGGAGCTGACTCACACAATCCAAAAGCCACACCCGTGTTAGTTTACCTACTGTCCTTCCCCTCAACCCACTTGCTGCTGGTCAGCTTGGCACAAGCCAGGGGCATCTCGGAAGAAGGATTGTCAGCTGAGACTGAGTGCACCTCTTCACACTAGCCTATAGGCAAGCCTGTGGGGGCATTTTCTTCATCAGCAGTTTATGTGGGCAATGCCACCCCTAGGCGGGCCTTCCGGGGGATGTGTGTGAGAAGGCAGGCCAAGTGAGGCATGAGACCAGGCCAGTCAGCAGCACTCCTATCTCTGCTCCTGTTGGAGTTCTTGTCGTCGATAATGGTTTTCCTCAATCATGGACTGGGATGGGGATGTGTGAGACAAATAGAACCCTTTCTTCCCAGAGCTGGTTTTAGTCAGTGTTTTCTCTGAGCAAAAGAAACCAAACTGGAACACCACGCCTTCCCCACTCTGGGTTTCTCTGGCTGTATGTATCTGAACATTAAAAAATAATGTGTCGTTTGGGAGACTATTCACTAAAAGACAGGTGTCTGACGTTTTTCTTTCTCCTTGGCTTATCTCTAGATAAGCCACTGACTCCATCTTCAGTTAGAAGAAGGGGAGAAAATGTAGTTTTTTTTTTTTTCATTTAATGTGTGTTTGTTGACATGTATGTATGTGGCATGTGCATCTGTGTACTTGTTCCATGCACATATCTTGAGGTCAGAGGATGGCATCAAGGTCTTCCTCAGTTGTGTTCCCCTTTATCTCGTGAGACAGGGTCTCCCACTGAATATGAAGCAAACCGCTCGTTGGACAGGCTGGCCAACCGGCCGTCGGCCTCCTGTATCTGCTTCTCAGCACAGAGATAATGAGGTTTGCAGCCATGCCTAGATCTCCCCCTGGATGCTAGAGACCCAAACTCAGGCCCTTACGCCTTCATGGCGATCACTTGACCCATGGAGCCATCTCCCCAGCTCTGGAAAACCTAATCTGCAATCAGCACATTTCCAAGACTACCTGTTCAAGGTTCACTCAACCTCCAGTGTTGACAAGGTGTCCTTCAAAAGAAAACAGAAGCATAGCAAACGGGAGAGCTTCTAACCCAAGCAGCACAAAGGCTGCTATTGAAAGTAAGCACCAGCCGCCATCCACCCCAGGGACTGGCTGTCAGAGGCAGCCAGAGCAGATCACACCAATCCTTATCCAGACCCTGGGGAGTCAGGACACATTATTCAAGGCAGAAGATTCAAAACCATCCCCCATCTGCCTGCTCCTTGCCAGCTCCTTCTAGCCAGGTGGCCAGCGGGTTCTGATTGATCCCATCCGTTTTTCTATTCGTATCCGATGTCCTGAGCATGTGAGGAGACCTGGGGGTACATGTCTCCTATGGAGCATCTAATAAATCAGACACTTACACCTGAAATAAAGCCTCCATCAAGAGGCTCTGTGGGTTCTGCCTTGGCAGGGGATCCTGCCTCATTGGAAGCTTTCAGAATGTCAGTCTAAAATCAGAAGCTTGGAATGAGAGTACAGGACGTGACCCCAGAGGAATGCACCTGCCTTGCTGGGAGACGTCAGATTTTGATAATTCCCGGTGGACCTTCTCCTAGTGAAGAAATCTTGGTGGCAGGGGCTGGGGAGGGATGGAGAGGGTTAATAAATAAGGAAGCCAAGGGCCAAGAGATGCCAACGTCGGCGGCAAGGAGTGTGGGTAGAGGGTTCTACCGGGGAGGCTCCTTGCTGCCTGAGTGGCACTTGTCTGGAGATCTAACAAGCAGAGCAGAGCACGCCATTATGAGGGGGAAGCCAGCGTGACCAGGGGTAGGAGCCTCTGTAGTGTTAGAAAGTATTTAAATGATACCGTTTCCTCTACTTGAAAAGATCAGGACTGAGAAACAATCCTACCCAAGCTTTTGAGGGAAATGATGAGGGGAGGTGAGAATTTGAACACGGCCCTGTGCAGCCAACCCTACACACGGGGACGAGGGAGCAGCCTCCACATCAGAAAGAAGCCATTTGGGGAAAACTGAAAGGAAATCTGTAACTTTACACAGCAGGTAGAGGCTTGCTAACCCTTGAGGTGGTACAGGCTATTTATAAATAGAATCAAAGCATGTTTAGAAGAGTGTGTGGAATACAGAAGCCATGTTGGACCATTGAAGGGAATTTAAGATATTTGGTTAGGGGTTGGCAGGCACTTTTGAAGTTGACCTAACAGGTATGCTGCTCTCACGCATTGTTCTAGAGCACCCAGGATGGGTGACATCTGCAAACAGTACACATATTCCTATGGGTACCACAAATGTTGGTCTGCGATACAGGGAACACGGGAGCTGCGCCTTTGCTACTTGGTCATTTCACCAATAAGAGTAACACGCACCAGCCAGTGGTGGTTTGCATGTGAAATGCTTCTCAGTGACTCGTGTGTTTGAACACTTGGTCCCTAGAGCGTGGTACGGTCCAGGGAGGTTATGGAACCTTTAGGAGGTGGAGCCTTGCTGGAAGAAACCAGCCGCTAGAGGCAAGTCTTGAGAGTTTACAGGCCAGCCCCACTTCCTGCTCGCCCTCTGCTTCCTTGCTGCGGATACTATGTAACCACTCATTCTTAGTCCTGTTGCTCTGCCTTTCCAGCCATGGGGAACTGTATCCCCTGAAACTATAAACTAAAAATCAACATTTTTTTCCTTTAAATTGCATCTTGCCAGGTAGTTGGATACAGAAATGTAACAAAATGATTAATACAGGCTCTAACCTGAAATTCGGGGGATAGTTTTCACATTTCATCTCAAGTACTCTAAAGATTTTCATATTGTTTATATATTTTATCTAGTTTAACAAAACATGGATATTCAACATCCAAAGACCTCAATGAAAGGATTTCTAGAATAGGGGAGTAAACCTGACTAGGGTGAAAACAAAATATACTGGGGGGGGGGGCAGAGGTCATGGCTATGAGATTTCACTAATATTAAAGTGACATACTTGATAGTAGCTTGCAACATAGGTACTTATGAATGTTTGTTAACCAAGTACCCGCTTATAGTGATGGCCCACACTTGTCAACTTCAATCAAACTCCCTAGGGGATATATACACAGTGTGAGTCATATGACCAAGAAGGCTGGAAAGCTTAGGGTGTGCTTCAAGCTGATCTCATCATGGGGAGGCTGGTCAAGTCGGCAGAAGCATGTCACACATCTGCTGGGTAAGTCTTCTCCACACACAATGTCCCAAATGGGAGCAGGGTCACAGCTATAAACCAAGATGTTGACATCAAGATCATGGTTCCTAGGAAGGGTCTGAAAGGGACAGAACAGGGAGGGAGTAGGACGCCAACTGTCAACAGACGACTGATCAGACCTTTTGGTGTCATACTGAGTTGTATAAACAACTAGCAATAACAAGAGTATCAAATGGAAGGATGGCCATATTTCTGGTTCTAACGCTCCAACTGGGGTGAGGCTGCACAGAAGTATTGCCCAAGGAGGACACCAAATGGCTCAACCATCCTGACAGGACCCTGGCACACTATAAAGCACAGATTCATCCATGGTCTACAACCGTGCATAAATATCTTGGGCTGTCTCCATTATATAAACCATAGAGACGGAAGTATGCGCGTCATTTTATAGTGTTATTCTAGAGGTTATGTGAGATCTCCT
Source organism: Acomys russatus (assembly GCF_903995435.1). Lineage (NCBI taxonomy): Eukaryota > Metazoa > Chordata > Mammalia > Rodentia > Muridae > Acomys > Acomys russatus. The sequence continues at coordinate 59,329,335 of NC_067150.1, read as the reverse complement.
GTAGCCCTTCAAAGTCCTTCATTAATAACAGGGACTCAATAGATGGAATTATTCTGTAGTTTCCACTGGGTTAGGTGAGGATACAAGGCTGACACCTTGCCCTGATAAGCCACACAGCTGTGAAATTAGCTCCATAGAAGTTGGCACACACCCTGGCATACAATAAATAAATGTTATTTTTTTTTACAAGATAAAAGACTCATATTAAAAATAAACAAATGAAAGGACTTTGAAAAAAAAAGGGGATGCTGAGAGCAACTAATACGGGGAGAGAAATTGATTCCTTCTTAATGAAGTCAGGATTATTCACTCTTGAGGGTTTTTTTTAAAGAACAATTAATGGAAAATGTTAAAACTCAGAATGCAGCAATCATTAGTGGTTTATCACTTGAAGCAAGGATGCAGCTCTTATGATTAATGACTGAATTTTAAATATTCCAGGCAGATCAAGGAAACCTCCATGACCCTGCACCCAACTACCACCATCTGTGTTTCCCTGGGATGCTGTGAAAAATGCTGTGACGTCCCTTTGGGCTCTTTCCCCACTGGAATCCTGTGTAACTCAAGGAAAATCAGAACAAAGACTCAGTTTCCCTCATTCTGCAGATAGCGATGGCATGAAGTAGTGAAGAGAAACAGGAAGAGCCTTCATGAGACTTGGAAGGGAAAAAGACACTTTGGTCTCTGCTGCTCTGTTCTATGCAGTCTTGGGAGCATTGCTGAAATACTCTTGAGTCTAGATTTTCTCTCATTTACAAAATGAAAGTGAGCATGAAAGGGACTTAGTCTTCTGATATATGGATTGCTTATGTGGAATATTAAATACTACTCAAGTGCGAAGCACTGGTACTTTTCGTTTCTATTATAATTCTTACAGATTTATTTGTATTTTTTTCAGGTATATGTGCACATGCGTGTCTGTGCATGGGTATGTGCACATGAAGGCAGGCGCCTGCAGAGGTCAAAGGAGGCAGATCCCCCTGGAGCTGAAGTACAGGCAGTGGGAAGCGGCCTCAAATGGGTGCTGGGAACTGAACTCAAGTACTCTTAAATAGCAGTATGTGTTCTTAAAAGCTGAGCTCTCTCTAGCGCCTGGTATTAGTATTGATTTATTCATTTACTCAATACAATCAGAGGGAAGGGGTGTGGGGGGCTTGAACAAGAATGCCCTCCCACATGGGCTCATATATCTGAATGCTTAGTCGCCTAAGAGTAAAACTCTTTGGTAGGAGTAGAAGGATTAGGAGATGTGGCCTTATTGGAGGAAGTGCATCATTGGAGGTGGGCTTTGAGGTTTCAAAAGCCCATGCCAGGCTGGCCTAGTCTGTCTGTCTGTCTGTCTGTCTGTCTGTCTGTCTTTCTGTCTGTCTCTCTCTCTCTCTCATATATATGTGTGTGTGTGTGTGTGTGTGTGTGTGTGTGTGTCTGTCTGTCTGTCTGTCTGTCTGTCTGTCTGTCTGTCTGTCTGTCTCTCATATATATATATATATATATATACACACACACAAGCTGCCACACTCCCTGACATGATGATAATGGACTGAACCTCTCAAACTGTAAGGAAGCCTCCCGCCCCAGTTAAATGCTTTCCCTTCTACGAGCTGTCTTGGTCATGGTGTCTCTTCATAGCACAGTGACTAACACAGGGGACCAGCTCACAGAGATGGAGATACCCTCTCAGAAGCATATGACGTTTGCAGGTTCAGGGACAATGGTGTACCTACTCCCAGGTTCTAAGTCTCTCAGCTCAAAATCTCCAAAGGGAATTGTCTCCCATCAGCTGTGACCAGGGAGGGGAGAAGCTGGGTTACATAATCCAAGTAAGGCCAAAAGAGGCTGCCAGTCCTCATCAGTAGAAGGCACCTTTGCCAGAGATGGTAATGTTCCAAATCCTCTGACAGATGGTGGGCCTCACTAGTCACAAACAGACCTCCCTTTCACAAGTAAGACTCAGAGAAGCTAAGCTTGGTATCGCACAAGACAGGAAATGCAGAGCGGAACGCGTCATCTAAATCCCAATCTAAGGACATTAAGGCTGCAGATGCAGAAGGAGGTTGAGAGCCAGAAGGGATGGAGGACACCAGAGAAAGGAGGCCTTCTGGACACTACAGGACTGATGCACAGAGGAACTCACAGCAACGGAGGAGGCGCACACAGCCTGTGCACGGCTCTGCACGTGATGGGGCCCTACAGCGGAAGGACATGGACACAGACCCTATCCCTACCCCGGAAGCTATCACCAATTCATGACCACTTGCAAATGAAAATCCAGTTTCTCCCAAAGGAGTCTCCCTGGGAAGCACAGTATTCTTCAGGGCAGGCCGCAGGCCCAGCAGTAGTTGGCCAGCAAAACACACACTCAGCAGCGTCTTTGGAGGTTCCTTGTCTCAAAATGTTGTGGCAAGGATTTTTATTTTATTTTATTTTATTTCTATTCAATTTGTGCACCTATTTTAGATGGAAAGTGTATGTATTTATGGGATTCCTGAGTGTGCGAACAAAGTGGATCTTTGTGTCTATATCTGTTTCTTGTAACTTTTCTTTGCTTATTATATATTATATATAAAATAATATATATTATATATAAAATAATCTTTGTTTTATTTTATACCTGTCTTTTGTTTGCTTTTGTTTTATTTATATTATATTACACTACATTACATCACATTAGATTAGATTATATCCCCTTAGATGGCTTTTCTGTTTTCAACTGAGAAATAGAAAGGAGGTGATTCCAGATGAGAGGAGATAGAGGAAGGGGAAACTATAATCAGAATATATTGTATAAAAAGATCTATTTTCAATAAAAGAAAAAAATCCAAGACTTCTTTGATCCAACTCAGTAGAGTCCCTTTTCTCAAATATTCCCTGAGGGCTTGTCTGGGACTCATTTCCTCTGAAAGAAGAATCCTTAAAACTTTGATAGAGAAGGCTGGATATATAACTTATTGGATAAAGTGCTCACCATGCAAGCATGAGGTACTGAGCTTTGCGCCCCAGGATCCAGGTAAAGGAGCCGCGCATGGTGGCAATGTGTCTGCAACCACAGGACTAAGGAGGCAGCAGCAAAAGGATCCATAGCTCCAGGCTCAATGATAGATAGATAGATAGACAGATAGTTGATAGACAGACAGACAGACAGATAGACAGATAGATATAGATAGTAGATAGTTGATAGATGATAGATAGCAACTGAAGAAGAGACAGTCTATGCCAACCTCTGGTATCCACATGTATGCAAATGCGCACACACACCCTTGCACGCACACACGCATGAATGCATACACACACACACACACACACAAAACACCAATCATTTTACCCATATTGATTGCTGAAGATGCAAAGTGCTATCTTTCAATTTACCATCAAAAAAAATGTGGCAGATGGAAAAGAGGTTTATTAAAGTGCTGAAAGTTTTCCCTAAAGTTTCTCTAATTAGTTCAGGTACTTAGTACTGGCATAAAGTTATTTTATTCAGAAATATTATTTAAGATTAATATATTCTCTCTGGTCTCTATAGTAACTGGTCTTTCGGCGTCGTATTAAGATTATGGGTTTATTTACATCTAGGTTCACCCAAGAGGAAGAGTCTTGTATAATTTATTGTTACATTTGGAGAACATAAAACCTCCAGGCCACAGTGTGTAGTTAATATTCAGAATTAAGTCGGTTTATTATGCATCAACTGGTAGGTCAAATTTAGCTTTGTGTGCTATAATTTTTAATACAGGTTTTCGCCTGGAGCAACACGGAAGCCCTGAAGCGGCACTGTGAATTATTGCAACTATATTGGGCACTACCTGCCAAAATGTGCACAGTTGCTTGTGTTTCTGTGGCACGAAGGCTATAAACATGTTTTCCAATGGCTCGGCATGACAAGGACATCTAAATAAAATATCAGTTTCGCGGCCAGTGTCAGCACTTGGACTCAAAGCTGCCTCGGGTCTCAGTTTCTATAGCAATTCACTTCTTACTGCTACGAAATGGCAGTTTAGAGATTTTATGACCACACCACATGAACACTTTTCTGCTCTCTTGTTTAATGAACGTGAACACCACACTGCAGGTCAGGCATTACCAAAACCATTTCTGAAAAACAACCTTCTATGGGACCTTTAGTAAGTCTGATAGTTAATAGGTAATTCTTACTTAAACTAAATTAGACATTCTGGTCATTGAATCACTTGTGGGGTTTTGTGGAGTTTGTTTGTTTGTTTGTTTGTTTACATTTGTAAGAGGTGATATGCACGGGATTGTGTGTAGGGGTCAGAAGACAACCTGGGGCAATTGGTTCTCTCCTTCCACTGAGTGGGCCCCAGGGACTGAACTCGGCTTTCCAGGCTTCACAGCAGGTGCCTTCACCCACTGAGCAACCTCGCCAGCCCTCCACTTGTGTTTTGAGGACCATTTGCCCATCATTAACATTTCTAAATGAGGATGTGGACTGACTTGCTCGTGGCTTTCAGGTGTCTTAACTCTGGTGAGAGGTAACAACAGTTTCAGGTATTGTTTCTTAGGTGTCAGTCCTCAGGAGCTCCCCCTCCCCCACCTTGTTTTCTGAGACAGGCTCTCTCATTGGTCTAGAACTGACCAATTGGGCTAGGCTGTCCAGCCAATAAGACTTATGAGTCCTGTCTCCATTCCCCTTGTGCTGGGATGAAAAGTGCACACTGTAACACATGGATGTCCTTACATAGGTTCTGGGGACCATCTTCATGCTTCCAAGGGTAGTTCTTTAACCTTTGACCTTCCTCCCTAGCCCCTCCCTAAGGTGTAGTGTACTTCATTTAAAAGCTGGCAAATGCTATCACCTCTTAGCTACATCTGAGTGAACTCTCTATTTCACAGATCTGCAAAAATTATAGGAAAGAATTTTTGTCTGACCATCACAAAGCAGTTGATGGGTAGGTAAGCTTTAGGGTGTGCACGTACATATAGCTATTTATACAATGTTTATAATGAGTGTGAATTTATGGACTCTGGCCTAATATCTTCCTAAGATTGTCAAAGTCCACAAGTGATGTCCAAACTGCCTTCCAAATATTTACATTTATATCATAGATGCATGCTGCCCTCAACTTCAGTCAGCAAAGCCTCCTGTTGCAATGGTGGGTCATGGAGAAACTCAGGAATGTTTGAAGTGCTGAGAATAAGCACCTGCGAGTGCATGCTCAGAGTGAATGACACAGCTACATCAACCTCCTTTCCCAAGACTTGAGGAAGAGCATCTCAGAAAGGGCATGGGGAGACTCTAAAGGCCAGAGAATGGGGAGGAACGCTGACGTGAGCGCTGTCCCCTGACATAGCACACCATTACTCACACAAACCAGCGGCAGCAGTGGTCACCTACACAGGATCAAACCAGTTAAAAACCCAGCACGATGAGGGAAGGGCTCCCACAGTCACACCCGTAGCTGAGGGCTGTTGGCAGTTCATGGTTGCTGGCAGAGAGAAAATTACTTTATGGGGGGAGGCTGTGTCCACTGGTAGGTTGCCACTGGTGGGTAGCCCTACACCTAGAAACATCTGGGCCTCACTCATGGGGCTCAGTGGGTTATAAAAATAATTTTTAAAGGACATGAAGTTGGGAAGGAGATGATTAAAGGAAGAGGGAGGGAAGAGGGTGGGAAGAGGGTGGGAAGAGGGAGGGAAGAGGGTGGGAAGAGGGAGGGAAGAGGGAGGGAAGAGGGAGGGAAGAGGGTGGGGAAGAGGGTGGGAAGAGGGAGGGAAGAGGGTGGGAAGAGGGAGGGAAGAGGGTGGGAAGAGGGAGGGAAGAGGGTGGGAAGAGGAAGGGAAGAGGGTGGGAAGAGAGGAGGGAAGAGGGTGGGAAGAGGGTGGGAGAGGGTGGGAAGAGGAGAGGGAGGAGCGGGGACTGGAAGAGGGTGGGAAGAGGGAGGGAAGAGGGTGGGAAGAGGGAGGGAAGAGGGTGGGAAGAGGGAGGGAAGAGGGTGGGAAGAGGGAGGGAAGAGGGTGGGAAGAGGGTGGGAAGAGGGAGGGAAGAGGGTGGGAAGAGGGTGGGAAGAGGGAGGAAAGAGGATGGGAAGAGGGAGGAAAGAGGGTGGGAAGAGGGAGGGAAGAAGGAGGGAGGAGGGAGGAAAGAGGGTGGGAAGAGGGACAGAGTTCTGGGTAGAGATAATTAATATACATTGTGTATATGTATGAAATCTTCAAAGAAAAATTTTAAAATGAAAGCACAATAATGTTCAAAAAGCAAGTAAAGAAAGCTCACCCATGTGAAAACCTGACACACATTCCAGGCTCTCAGGAGGAAGGGAGGGTTCAGTCATTCTTGTCCTCCTCTGTTCACTCAAAGTGGTTGCCAGGAGTATGTGCCATTGTAACAGTAGGGAAAAATTAGCCAAAGAGGACAAGAGGAAACATATTTTCCTAACAATAAAAATA